>NC_025703.1:22699866-22734862 GCF_000633955.1 Camelina sativa | reverse complement strand
CTTTGAACCCACCAAGTATGACCTGAACTTTTCAAATGCAAAGACAATAGCTAGGAGCTCTTTCTCTGTTGTAGCATACTTGACTTGTGCTTCATCCAAGGTTCTGCTTGCATAGTATATCACATGAAGCTTCTTATCTTTTCTCTAACCAAGCACTGCTCCAACTGCATAGTCATTAGCATCACACATGATTTCAAATGGCAAATTCCAATCTCGAGCTTGAACTATTGGAGCACTAACCAACTTTTCCTTTATCTTCTTGAAAGCTTGAAGACACTCTTCATCAAACTCAAACTCAACTTCTTTACACAACAATCTTGTAAGAGGTCTAGCAATCTTTGAGAAGTCTTTAATGAACCTTCTATATAATCCAGCATGACCCAAAAAGCTTCTTATCCCCTTGACTGAATTTGGTGGTGCTAAATTGGTCATCATATCAATCTTAGCTCTATCAACTTCAATGCCTTTCTCTGAAATCTTATGCCCCAACACAATTCCTTCTTTCACCATGAAGTGACACTTCTCCCAATTTAAAACCAAATTTGTTTCCTCACATCTCTTTAAAACCCTGCACAAATTAGAAAGACAACCAGAAAAAGAATCTCCATAGACAGAGAAATCATCCATGAACACCTCCACAACATCCTCAATTAGATCAGAAAAATAGACATCATGCATCTTTGGAAAGTAGCTGGAGCATTACATAATCCAAATGGCATCCTTCTATAAGCAAAAGTACCATAATGACATGTGAAAGTAGTCTTCTCCTGATCATTGGGATGTATAGGGATTTGAAAGAAACCAGAATAACCATCAAGAAAGCAATAATGAGTGTGACTAGCTAGCTTCTCTAACATTTGATCAATAAATGGTAAAAGAAAGTGATCTTTTCTAGATGCAGCATTAAGTCTCCTATAATCAATGCACATGCGATGTCCAGTTATAGTTCTAGTTGGAATCAACTCATCTTTATCATTCTTAACAACTGTAACTCCTCCTTTTTTTGGTACCAAATGTACAGGTGAAACTCATGTACTATCTGATATAAGATATATGATACCAGCATCAAGAAGCTTAAGAATCTCTTTCCTCACCACATCTCTTAAGTTAGGGTTTAACCTTCTTTGTGGTTCAATGGAAGTCATTAATTCATCATCTAAATGAATTCTATGCATGCAAAGAGTTTCAGAAATGCCTTTAATATCATCAAGTGAATAACCAATAGCTCTCCTATACTTTTTTAATTCACCTAGAAGAGTAACAGCTTCTTGTTCACTAAGTTCTTCATTGATAATGACAGGGTAAGTAGAGTTTTTACCTAGAAAAGCATACTTTAGCCCCTTAGGGAGTGGTTTAAGTTCAATCTTGGGTGCTTTAAGCTCACTCCAATCTTCATTTGAATCCACTTCAACTGAACACACCACTTGCTCTTTTAACTCAAGGAAGCTTCTATCATCACTAGAAGGCTTGTGAGAGTCAAGAATCTTTTCATACCCTTCACTATCTTCCCTTAGTAAACCAAACTCTCCTTGTTTAACTGTCAAAGAACTTTGGAGCTCATCCTCTATTGCCAATTCCTCCAAAAGCTCATCAGCTAAAGCTTCCATCTTCTCAATATAGAAAACTTGACCATCAATTGTAGGCTTCCTCATCACTTTGTTGATGTCAAAAGTTAAGGCTTCCTTGCCTAAATTCAATTGAATCTTCCCACGCTTCACATCAATCATTGTTCCTGCAGTTCTTAAGAATGGTCTCCCCAAGATGAGTGGATCCTTTGGTTCTTCATCCATTTCAAGCACAACAAAGTCGGTTGGGATCTCAAAATGGCCAATCATCACTGGTAGATCTTCAATCACTCCTACTGGTGTTCTAACTGACCTATCAGCAAGAACAAGGGTGATCATACACTTCTTGTAGTGTGTGAAACCTAGTCTTTTGGCAACTGAAAGAGGCATCAAGCTAACACTAGACCCAAGGTCACACAAACAGTGGCTAAAAGATAAAGGTCCCAATGTGCAAGGGAGAGTGAAGCTACCAGGATCTTCAAGCTTCTTTGCTACTACCTTGTTTTGAATGATAACACTACACTCATGGGTTAAGATTACCATGCCTTGAAGAGCTTTCTTCTTTTCCATAACTGCATCTTTGAGGAACTTATTGTATGATGGGTTCAGCAAAAATGCATCAATGATTGGCATTGTAATAACAACATCCTTCATTTGAGCATTAAACATAGCTCTATACTTGTCCACTTGTTGCTTCTTAAACCTACCAGGAAATGGCAGTCTTGGCTCATAAGGTGGAGGCACAAATAGAGTCTCCTTGGCAATCTCATTACTCTTCTTGAAAACTTCATCAATTGTGTTGTCTTGCTTTGGTTCCTCAACCACTTTACTATTTCCTTTGTCAACCACAACTTCATCAGCTTCTTTGTCTTTACCCAAGTCTTTCACTACCAACTCATCTTCATCTTCAATCTCAACCACTACCTCCCCTCCTTTAGTCTCAATGTCCCTATTGAGCTCATTAGTAGGTAGTTGCTTACCACTCCTCAGCATTATGGCATTGATGTATTCTTTGGGGTTTGGTTCTGGTTTTCCTGGTAATGAACCCATTTGTGTTGGTGAAGAGGAAGAAGCTTGTCTCTGGACTTGTGTTTGCAACCTCTCAATCTTAGCATTTAACTCACCATAAACATTCTCAACCTTGTGGTGCATGTTCTTCATTTGTGTGGCAAGTTCAATGGCACTTCTCCCTTGGCCTTCTAGGATTTGTCTGATTAGAGCATTTGTGTCATCTCCTTGACCTTGAAGGTGTGGTGTATTCATTTGTTGCTGAGGTTGGGAATATGTTTGAGGCTTAGCTTGATAGTTCCCTTGAGGTTTTGGCTGATAGTTGGGTTGGGAAGGAAAACCAGGTGGTTTTTGTGGTGGATAACTCTGATCTTGTGGGTTCTCCGCATTGGTGCTGCGGTAAGAGAGGTTAGGGTTGTTGCGGTAATTGGGATTGAACTTGTTATACCCTTGTCTACCTACATAATTGACCTCCTCTTGTCCTTCAACACAAGCTTCCATATCTTCTTGATACCCTTGATAGACATCACTCTCTGTAACAAAGTGGACTGGCTTTTGATTGGCAGGAATCATTTTATCCATCTTGTCATTGAGCTTTGATTTCCTTGCGGTGCTGCTCATTCATATCAGAATGATCTCTTGGAGTTCTATCATAATCCTCCTCATAGTTTCCATCACTTTGAGCAAGATTCTCCACCAAAGTCATACCAACATCAACATCTTGGCCAAGAAAGCTACCATTACTTGTTGTTTCAAGCAACATCCTTATCTTTGGTAGCACCCCTCTGTATAATGTGATGAGAAGAGACTCCTTGGAGAAACCATGATGAGGACATTGCATAGTATAGCCCTTGAATCTCTCCCATGCTTCACAAAAACTCTCATTTCCCTTTTGATCAAAGCTTGATATTTCATTCCTTAACCTTGCTGTTCTTGTAGTAGAGAAAAACTTGGATAGGAAATCTCTCTTGCATTGATCCCAAGAGGTGACTGATCCCACTGGTAGGTTCTTCTCCCAAGCCCTAGCTCTATCTCCAAGAGAAAATGAAAAGAGGCGGAGCTTGAATGCATCTTCAGAGATACCATTGATTTTTACTGTCCCACACATCATGTCAAACTGATCCAAGTGGTCAAGAGGGTCTTCCATAGGAAAACCATGAATCTTTGAGCTTTGCACCATGTTGATAAGACTTGACTTGATCTCATAGTTATTGTTCTCAACAAGAGGTGCTCTAATTCCCATGCGGTTCCCATGAAGGTTTGGTTGATCTAAAGTTCCAATGCCTCTTGGTTGTCTTGGAGGATGGAGAAGAGCTTGGTCATCATTGTGCAGGTCATTTCCATTATGACCAGCAGGAGGTGGAGGGTTGTTGTCCATAGCTTGTCTTGCTAACCGGCGATTTTCTCGCTCAAAACGGTAGATGTCGTCAACCCGCTCAATCAAGTCTTCTTGGCCTTGACTTCTCAAGTTCATACACCTTGCAAAAGAGAATTCAAAACACCAAAGCAAACCAAGTAAGTAACAATGTAAAGTAAATGAATAGGCTCAAGCAAAGTTGAAATCCTAATGGTCAAATTGAATGCAAATGGGCAACGATGCCAAATTGATGTAGTACTTTTACTTCAATTAAATTATCAATCCACAATTTACATTAATCAACTCGCTAAGAATACACAAATATGCTTAATCTAAACTTAATCAGGAATTGGTTTATTGTAACAGTCTTAACTAACAAAATGGATTAAAGAAAGAGAACAAAACAAACTCAAAGCAATAAAAACTCAAAACAAACAAGGACACAACTAAGAAACAGTCTTTAAATCAAGATTAAACAAGTGAACCTTGGGCAAGGTAATTGACTTGGGAGATAGCTAACCAATCCTAGATGTCTAAGCAACAATCAAGAACAATCCTATGGCTAAGAACACATGCAATCAATCCATTTCCATGATAAAGATCCTATGCTAATCAAGTGATAATCAACAATTTCCAAAGGCAATCACAAGGTAAGCATGCATTATAAACAAGTCTAAATACCACTAAACACCCTAATCATCAATTTCCATTGGCTAGGAATGCAGAGCTCTTGAATAGTTTGCTTCAGAAATTTCATCAAACACCTTATGGGCATGGAAATCCTAATGTCTAGATTCAAGCTTGATCAAGGCTATCTAGCATTATAATCACTAAACAAGATAGGAATCACATAAATCAAGCCCTAGACATCAAAGATCAATCATCTATCTCCCTAATCTACCAAGCCCAAAGTTCTAAGAGATCTGCTCACTCATCATCATGATCACACAAAGGAAATGGTTTGATCTTTGTGAAATCATAATAAGAGATTATAGATTAGGAGAGATAAAGGAAAAACTTGATATTAGTAACTTAGAAATACCCAATCAATCCACAAACCAAGAGTAAACAAGTTTAAGAACCCTAAAAGCTGCTAAAACAAGAGATAAGATAAAGATCAATCTCCCCTTAATAGGGTTAGAGTAATTATAGGAAAGTAGAAGAGAACCCGGATCAACCCAAAACAAACTGAGTCAAACCCGGTTCAAAAATAAAACAAGTGTGGTGTTGGCTCCAGTGGCCATGGCTTGGTCGATGGTCTTGGCCGCTGGTGGTGGCGATCTTCCTCTTACTGAACTCCATCGGCCAGCTCTTGACCGATTGGGATGGCCGCTGGTCCTGGCGATCAAATGCATCTCCTCTTCACTCCGCCACCGTTTGGCCGCTGCTCTTGGTCGCTGGTCCTGGCCGATGATGGTCGTGTATGCTTCCTGATCCCTTGTCACTTCTCCAATTCTACTCCTCTTTGCTTCTTTGCACCAAAACAAGTCCAATTGCTCCAAATGTGTTGAGATTACTCCAAGAACCTGAGAGATAACACACTAGATGCAAATGCTCATAAAACAACCTAGAATGACAAGATTATGCAACAAAACTATGCAAAAAGGCTTAAAACCCAACAAAAACACAAGATATCACACATCCGAGATGTATGACTTTTTTTTTTTTGATAGCCTTGGGCGGCAAAGCTGTCAAACTCTCTCGGATGCGCTCAAGGTCATATTTTAACTTCATATAAAGCCAAAAAGGTAAGCACATCCGAGAGGGTTTTACAGTATCTTGTTGAAGGGCTTGCCAGTTCACAAATTGCTATCACATTGAAAGAAGAGGTGGTCTCTTATTTCCGGTTGAGAGTTTTACAGAGGCAGCAAGAGACAAGAACATTCCTTCCCCCAGGAGAGAAGTCTTAGTAGTGAAACTGTTTGATATTGATCCTTCCATACCCCAAGAGTATATATATTGATCAGATTCTCTTGATGGAGTGGGAGACATAGTTGATAACAGACTTGTTCTCAGGGGCCTTATCTCTGCATTTTTTGTTCTAGCTAGGTGAAGCCTTCAACCTTGGTTTCCATTTGCTGCCTTACTTACAGATGAGCCTATTGGTAGACCTAGCTTCCGAGGACCATCTGAGCCAATCAAGTCAATGGAGTGTGAAGGTTTTACTACTAAGGTTTTTTGGCTTCAAGAGCAAGTATTCTCGTTTGTGTCGTATGGATTATTGCTTCATGCTTTTTTTTTGTTTCTGAACTCACAAGCCTTGGTTCAATACTTGAATGATCTTGTGGAAGGAGGAAACAACAAGCCAAAGAAAAGTTGATTCAACAATATGTTTGAAATTGATGGTTTGAAATTGATTGTGATGCCCAACATGGTGAGTTGAAGTTGATTGTTTGAAAAGTTGAAAAGAAAAGTTGTTTGTTTGGCTTGTTGTTTCCTCCTTCCACAAGCCAAAGAAAAGTTGGGCATATGCTTCAACTTCAACAAGCCAAAGAAAAGTTGATTGTTTGAAACTGTTCCCAGTTGAGGTAAACCATATAGATTTTATAAAAGAATTTAGCTATAGATGTTGGTTACAATGTAACAATTTTCTTTTGTATTTTGTCATAATGGTTTTTTCTTTTGTTTAAAAATCATAATTCTCATTCCAACAATGTTCCACATTCTTTTTTGGTCCCCGACGGCAAGACCAGTCTCCTAAGGGGAAAGGTGTGGCAAACTCATGAACACGACGAGACGACACATGTAATTTATAATTTCATGTAATATATTTTATAATTTCATGTAGTAAAATATATACAACATTTTGATTAACTGTGTCGAGAAGATTAACATCCTAGAAGATTTTACAAAACCTCAAACACTATGTAGTTGTGTATGCTTGTTTAGGGCAAAGATGAAACAATAAGAACTTGGTTCCATTACTGACACGATACTTAAAGAGTTCAAATATGACTTCCACAATGAATCATATGGATCAGAACTTCAAGTAAACTCTTTCTAACCGTCATTTGACTTTGCCCTGTAAGCAATAAAACTGGTTAATGAGTGATGTAGTATCTATACTATTAATTGGGGAGCAAACTTAGGAATAAAAAAAAAACAAAAAAATGAGTATACCATACAATGCCCTCAACGTAAAAAAATCAGAAGAACAATGAAAAAAGAAATTAAGGGCAAACTGGCAATCTAATGGTGTAAAAAAACGCGGATCTTAGATGACCCGGATTAACCTTATTCGGATCGTCGCTGGACTATGCGAGTTTCCAAACATGAACTTCTACAAAACCTATAAGCAATTTTAAAGGATAATTAAAGAGACAAGATATTCTAATTAATCATAATAAATTGTTTTTTACCGACATTAAGTACCTACCATATCAAATATGTTCGACATTTAAACTCCAAATCCCAAAAGCAAATATATTAGAATCCGAAACTTACTCTTTTCCAAAACTAACAAAATTGGACTCTATCACTCCAAAATCAACATTCAAAACTTTTTACAAATAGATTAATGAAATCCCTAAACATCCTCTATAATAACATATCAAACGGAAACAAATTACAAAACATTAACTGAAAATATTTAGTTGATTACATAGAATATTCGACTAATTAATCTTAACACAAACAATGATTTATTTTATTCCTATCATCGCAACAAATCAGCTCCATTACTACTATATAACCAAAGAAGTTGGCATACACAACCAAACACATCAAACCTAAAGTAACAAACCAGAAAGTCACCTTAATATTAGTTGGCCGCCAATGATAGTATCACTCAATATCTAGCAATGATGCATTCTTCAGAGTGGGATGCCGAACATGGTGAATTGAAGTGCATACCTGAAAATCATAACAAACAAGCATCGGTGAGATGAGCCTATAGAGTGATTATTCTTTTTAAAACATCATATTCAAATACTCACAAATCTTATTACATGTACAATCATAGCATGTCTTGCGGGTTATATATTATTATGTGTAAAGCTTTCTAATAACTCATCAATACTTGAGAGCAAACAGAAGCAGGAGTTCTATCTCCAGTTCCCCACGAAGCAAATCAAAGGAGTCGTTGAGATGTTGAGGTAAAGTTATTCTTAAAACCATGATAATATTAAATCAAACATCAACTGAATTTTTCTAATGTATTTCCTGTTTAAAGGACTATTTCAATGTATTTATCTATTTCATTGCTGAATATGTATTAATCTGCATTTCATTTAGCAGAAATGTTACAACAACTTATTACTAACCTTTATAACAAAACAAAAACAGATTTTACATGGAATCAAAGTAAAAACGCACTCAAAGAGGAGTGAAGATTTAAGGACTTACAAAGATTTGTCTACAAGACATACAAGGAAGCATGTTTAGAAGTCTATAAGACGAATGATATGGTACTTTAAAAGGAAAATCTAAAATCTTATCTTATTTTTCCATTCTTTAATTGTTTGTATTTTCTTAATTATGTTAGAAAATTATCAATCAATAAACTTTTTTTCTTTAGTCTTAATAAAGTTAAAGACATTGTATTAAAATATGGCTTTGTTGAGAACTAACCTTATTTTTCTTGGTACAAACAGCATTTGATTAAATATATAAAACATACCATCTGCTTCATATCAATCCGCCAATACTTAGACATATATATAGCCAAACAGAGCACCTTCCATGCTAGCCAAATTAAATGCATTAAAAAAAAGGAACCGGATATTAAAGATTAGAAAGATGTGTAATGGCGATGCTTGATATGCTCAAATTGTAATACCCTAGTGGTACTAACAGCCTTGCAGTTATAATACTCTAGGGGTCGAATCCACATAGACTCTAGATCACACAATAGACTTATTAATCTTTTAATTATGCTAAATCAAAATATTAATTTGAAAACTATGGAGAAACAGAATTAAAAAGTGTTGTAAATTCAGGAAATTAAAAAGCTAGGCCTAGAGAATTTTTCAGGAAATTACCAAATATTAAATCAATAATTTAATAGGGTTCAAGCAATTAAAAATCAGATCTAGAACTCTAAACTCTTACGTAAAATAAATCAGTTCTCACTGCAAATATTATCTAAATTTAAAACCAGAAAATCCAAATCTGTTTGTAAATTTCTAGGTAATAAATCAGCTTTTATTTCAAGTTTAGATTGTTCACAAAATTACTAAATCAAATCTCTTTGTAAAAAAAGTAATTTTGCTCATCAAAAGGTTTTATCAGGAAAATCAATTATATTCTCATATCAATTCATTTTCCTAAGGTATTAATTCTAGGTGATCAATCAAGAATTAATATGAAGAACAACCTAAAAATAACAGATCTAATAAACCATAACAACCCTATGAAAAACCCTGAACCTAACAAGCAAACTACTCAGACATATTCAATGAAGCACAAAACATCTTTCTGAATAATAAGCAATATATATCAAAGGTAAGAAGGGAGTTTAAGAATCTTCTCTCTATAGATGAAATCAGATCTGTCTCTCCCAAAGCTCTTAATATCTCTCAAGAAGCTAAAAACTGCTAGAATCAAACTTAGGTCTAAACAATGACCATAAAAATCCTATATATACTCTAAAACACGTCTTGGGCCTTAATTGCAAATAAGGAAAGTTTGGGAAATTTTTGCAAATCTTCTAAAGATCGTGAGAAAACATCCGATTCAGCTTTTGGGGACTGCATCGATCAATGCTGAGGTAGCATCGGTCGATGCATACTCTTGAACTCGTCTCCCACCTTCGTAGATCAGCCTTAATGCTTTGATTATGCTCCAAATCATCCTCTTTAGCTCCTTTGTGTTCCATCTGTGCCAATGAGTACCTAATCCTATAAAGACTCAAAAACAACCTAGAAAACAAATCAAAAGACTCAAAAAGCACACTTATACCATGGTTAAAAACCACAAAAACCATGATATATCAACTCCCCCAGACTTAGCCTTTGGTTGTCCTCAAGCAAAACATAAACTTAGACCTGTGAAAGAGGTTTGAAAACATGGAATTCACTCAACTGCAGGTAACTGTTTTTCGCACTTCATCGCCTTGATCTTCAGAACTTACTTCATATACTTTGTCAATTGAAAAGCATCAACATTCTTTACTCAAATCCCACAATCCTCTGGAATCTCTAGTCTCACCATTGTCATCTCATTACATAAATTAAAGCAAGTACATGTGAGTTCTTACCTTGTTGTATCAATTAGTGGCATACAGACTCTTTTCAGGCCAAGACATTCTTCATACATCTCATTTTCTCTCCCTTTTCTCACTTCCAAGGGGCTGATTTTTCCCAAATTTTTCTTTCTTTTATTTTAAAAAAAAATCAAAGGTGTAAGCGAATACTGGGATCATCGGTAATTTACCTACCCCTCGCTTCCAAGCTTTGTGGGATCATTTGACTCAAGAGTAGAATAATGGGGTCACAAGTAATTTACCTACCCCTCTAAACTGATCAAAATCATCTCATCTTTTATTCTCCTCTCTTCTTTTATTTTCTGATCTTTTTTTATTTTTTTTAAAGTACTGAAGGGAAGAGAGAGGGGAGACATACTTTGAAAAATATGGCCCGAAGAAGAAGTCTAGTCCACTGATTTCAAACCCCAAAGTAAGAGATTAAGTCCCGTTTAAATCATGATAAAAGTTGAGACAACGTTAGTTTAACCAGATATCCTTTGGATAAGGGCTTTCAAGATTGTTGATACAACTCATAGCTTTTCCAAACTTCAGTTCTGAGATCTAGCATAATCAAGATTCATAAGAGTGTTAGCCAAAGAGCAGAAACCATTAGTTAGAGATCCTAATTCCAAAAAGAAAAATTTGAAAAATTTGACTCAAAAATATGGTTTTGACTGACACAACTGAAACAAGAAAGAAAAAGTAGTTAGTAACTAGCCTCCCCCAGACTTAAACAACATTGTTCCCAGTGTCATCAAGCCTGAGATTGACTAAGAAAGAAGAATCAAATTGAAAGAGTAGTGAACTAATGAACCATATTCGTGTTACCAACTGTTAGCCTTTGTGTTGACCGATGCCAAGGTTACATCGATCGATGTAGAGCTAAATCGTTCGAGAGTCCGACGTTGAATCCTGTTAGTTGCATGTTAGTTGTGTTTGTCTCATGGATGTTAGCTCTGCTAAGAAGCACTCAAACACAACATTAAATGCAACATGATAGATAATAGTTCATAATGCAATACAAGTTCAATCTAAAACAAATGACAAACTGACTCAAGGAGAAATAAAAATGACTCAAAGTGAAAAAGAAAAAAAAAGGATAAAAGAAACCGTAAACAGAAGTAGGATCATGCCTCAGGATCCGCATCACCATCAGCATCGCTATCGCTCACTGCACCAAGGGGAGGAGAACGTGATCTGCGCCTAGTGGTACGAAGGCAACAACAACGAGACAAGCGAGAAATCGCGTTCCAGATGGCATGCATGGTGGATGTCTGGTACTCCTGGTAGGCTCCCTGACTCATAGTAGCAGAAGGTTGTGGTGGCTCAGGAAAATCAGGAAAATCAAACGCTGCAGTGCCAGATGAAGAACCAAACTCAAAACCCCCAGCAGGGTGATCATCAGCAAAACCGTCAGCAGGTGGCCCAGCTGGTGTGGCAGTAGTGCTCTGATGACGGGAAGGCGGTGGCGGAGCAAAATCAGCGGCAACTGGAAGAAAACGCAACTGCTCTGCATCCTCTCCAATAGTGGTGAGGTCTGGTCATGGCAATCTGATCAGATGACTACCAGTAGAATCACAAAAACTCCAAAGCATCCCCCTCTTCATCCACGTGGTTCACCGCAAATGGTCCTCATCAATCACGCTCCTCTCCGTACAAATGGTGACAGAATCAGTAGCAATACGCAGTCTCAGTAAAATAGGAGTAAGCAGACTCCCAACATACTCTTTCTTCCCACGCCCAAAAGCCTTGACCTTCAGAGAGATCAAGTGGGTAGCAAACACTGCACCATAGTTAACCCTCTCAGGGTCAACCCAGCTCTCATCCTCATCAATTAAATCATAAACCCCATATGCCATCATTTCCAATTCAATCACTCTCATCTTCCCAGGCTCCATCTTACACAAAATAGTATTGGCTATGGCCCTATACCTGATCACTAGATGCCTTACATCAGTCATAGTGGAACGTCGGGAATCATAATTGCCAGTACCGAAGTAGGACCAGAGATGCGAGACATCTACAAACTCTCCTGGAAGTGAAACTCCCTCTGGCTCTCTGCTAAAACTGTAAATGTCACAAAGATCGGGTAAAGAAATCTCATACCGAACTCCTCTAATGAAGAAAGACAGCCTTCCTTCACTTGCTTTCGGGACCTGCTCTTTTTGGAAGAGAAGGCGGACTGAAGCCATGAATTGTCGGACCAGCTTTGGAAAACAGTCATAGTAGTGAGTGCACATGGTCCCTAATCCAATCTTCTCCAGAAGTCTCAATACTTCATCATGAATCCCAAGCCTCTACATAGTAGCAGGATCAACGAACCGAGTTGGCTTGATATCAACCTTCAGCCAAGCGTTGTAAAACAGAGTCTCATACTCTCCCCAAGTATCAAGTAGCGGTCGGTTGATGTAATCAAGCTTCTTAACTTCTTCAGTTGGACTCCCAGCCCAATTATGCTTTGGTGCAATCCGGTGTCCTTCTCTTCTTGGCCATGGATCTTGACATGTGGCTTGACGAGGTGCATTAGCAGATGGAAGTGGTTGGATTGGCCTCAGTGGAACCGGAGGAGGAATCGCCGGCGGTGGAGAGTCACGGAGGCGCGGCTGAGCGGCGGCAGAAGTGGAGTGGCGAGGTCTCTTTGATTTTTGGCGGGTCGCCATTGCTCTGAATCGGAAAGTGGATGTGGGGATCGAGTAGAGGGGAAAAACCAAGCAGTTTGGGCTTTGAATCGATGGATTTAATGAAGAAATGAGTGAGATATGAGCGATTTAAGTTGTGTTCTTCGCAGGTTCGAGTTCTGAGGAAGAGAAGCGAAGAAGATGAAGTCGGGGGACTTTAATCGTGACTCTAGTTAACTTGCATCAATCTTAATCGCGACTCTAGGTTAACTTGCATCGATCGATGCTGAGGTTGCATCGGTCGATGCAACTGTTGGGTCGATGCAACAGGGTTTTGGTCCGGCCCAACAAAACTCGATTCTTTCAAACCCATCAGCCCGTTTAATCTCTGATCCATTAAACATCTGGTCCACTTAACTTGATCGGGCCATGCATCGACCGATGCAAGTGATGTGTCGTTTGATGCACATGTATTTTTTTACGGTTTCCTGCATCACTTAGGCTCAAAACTGAATATCAATATGTTAGTAAATCCTAAAAATTAAAATATAAATAAATAAATCCTACCAGTGGGTTGCCTCCCACACATCGCTTGTTTTAAGTCATTAGCTTGACTTGGCAGTGGATTAGGCAGAAGGTGCATCATCCAAACGCACAATGTGTCCATCTGGTATCCCGACATTAGCCCAATAATGTTTCACCCTCTGTCCATTGACAGTAAACTTCTCCCCCTTGGAGTTCAGCCGCACATTAGCTCCATAGGGGCAGACTTCTTGGAGAGTGAATGGTCCGGACCAGCGAGAACGAAGCTTACCTGGAAACAACTTCAAGCGAGAGTTGTACAGAAGTACTTGATCATTAGGCTCAAAATTTCTGGAGATGATCTTCTTATCATGATAAGCCTTGGTTCTCTCCTTGTATAGCTTAGAGTTCTCAAATGCATGATGTCTAAACTCATCCAACACATTCAGCTGAACCAACATTCTCTCTGAAGCTGTCTCGGCATCAAAATTCAGCAATTTAACAGCCCAAGCTGTGATGTGTCTATATTTTATAGGTTTTAACCATAGTTTTGATATTTGTTTTGAGTCTTTTATTGAGTCAAAGTGTGCTTTTAGAGTCTTTTTAGTGTTTTGTGAGTCTAAACAGGTTCTAGGCTACTTTGGAAGGAAACTGAGTGTTTTGGGGATGAAGACAAGCATCTGAAGCCAATTTGGTGAAGACTGATCGAAATAGCAAGCAGATGGAGAAAACAGAGAAAAGCATCCAGGATCGGCTGATCCACATTCGAGATCGACCAGTCCCGTACCCGAAGTAACTTTTCCTTTTTTTTGTTTTAAACCGACTTTTAGGGTTTTATTTTGATATTTAAGTTAGAGGCTCGGCCTCCAGAGACATAAACTTTATTTTCTGAGACTATTTTGTATTGAGAGCTGGGGGAGCAAGTTCCAAACGTCAGGTGTTGGCTTACCCTTTTATTTTTATTTGTCTTAGGATTTTGGTTTTGTTTTTAGGATTTATTACGGTGAAATCACGTCAGGTGTTAAGTGTTTTCAGGAACAAGTTCCAAACGCAGAAGATGCGAAATTTTTTTTTTGTTCCAGGAGCTTCGGATCGATCAATCCTCCTTAAAGATCGATCGATCCCGGTGGTTTTCTGCGGGTGTCTCTAAGTTCAATAATGTTGCAGATCGGTCGATCCCACTCTGAGACCGATCGGTCCCCACCCTTACCAACACCACTCCAACACCAGATGCGAGATCACCGGTTTTTGTTTCTTGTCCTTACTTTTTCTTTTCCATTTTTTTTCTTATTTTCTTTGTGGGATTCGTTCTTTTCTTGGTTTTGCTTTCACATCGGGACGATGTGAAGTAAGTCCGGGGGAGGAATGTCTCCAATTTACTAATGTCGTTTTCTTTGGTTGTTTCCTTTTGATTTTTTCGAGTCTTTGAGTCTTTTTTTATTTTTTATTGAGTCAAAAATGTTGGGGAACTATGATCTTTTCTAGGAATCTTTTGCTTTAACTAACACTCTTATGATTGCTTTAGTACTTTTGATTTTTGAATGAAGCTTGGAAAGAACATGAGCAGAATCAATACGTCCCAAAAGACCCTCACTGATGAGAACTAGAAGTTGATCATGCGTTGTCTCTAGCTTTGAAAGGACTTAACCGGATTTAACTTCTTACCTTGAGACTTAGTATACATCGGACAAGATACCTCCCTTAAGCCTTACAAGACATGCATTTCCTCACAAAGTATGCTTCCCCTCTCTCTTCCCTTCAATACTCATAAAGAGAAAAAAAGAAAGAAAAGAGAAGAATAAGAGGATATAGGTAATAAAGAAGTGAACCGAGGGTTGTGCGTAAACCCGTGCATCCTTCGGAATTCATGGAAACCTGTCCAAAAGAAAAAAGCAAGGGATTGATAAAAAAAATACAATGATACTCTAGAAAATTAGGGAAAAATCGATCCTTTGGAAGTGAGAAAAGAGAAAAGGGAGCATATGAAGGAAGTCTTGGGCATTAAAAGGTTGAAGGAGTGAAAAAGTTCAATGATCGATATTCCCTCGGCGAGACCAAACATTTTCACTAATCAGATTTAGAGAGACAACAATGGGAGACTGAAGGTTCTCTAAGGCTGTGGAGTTCAGAGTAGGGAGTGTTGATCCTAATCATGGGCAGAGTACAAAAAGTAGTTCTTAATTTGATTTGATGAAGAGTGCAAAGATGAAGTTCCCAAGAATATGTGAGTTTCCACTTTCAAACCTTTTCTCTGTTCCTGAGTTTTTGTCTGTTCTTGCTTGAGGACAAGCAAAGATTCAAGTCCGGGGGAATTGATGTGTCTGTATTTTATAGGTTTTAACCATAGTTTTGGTATTTGTTTTGAGTCTTTTATTGAGTCAAAGTGTGTTTTAGAGTCTTTTTAGTGTTTTGTGAGTCTATACAGGTTCTAGGCTACTTTGGAAGGAAACTGAGTGTTTTGGGGATGAAGACAAGCATCTGAAGCCAATTTGGTGAAGACTGATCGAAATAGCAAGCAGATGGAGAAAACAGAGAAAAACATCCAGGATCGACTGATCCACATTTGGGATCGACCAGTTCCGTATCCGAAGTAACTTTTCCTTTTTTGTTTTAAACCGACTTTTAGGGTTTTATTTTGATATTTAAGTTAGAGGCTCGGCCTCCAGAGACATAAGCTTTATTTTCTGAGACTATTTATTGAGAGCTGGGGGAGTGAAACAAGAACTTTTTCAAGTATCTACTTATGAATGAATGAATGATGCAATCAAACAAACAAACATAAGTATGAATGATCAGAATGTAATGTAAGGTGCTTCAATTCCCATATGATGTTGTAGCATAAAGGATGTCAATCCATAAAGAGTGTGATATGTAAGCAGTCAAGATGTGATCAATGCATTCAAGTTAAGCCAAATATCAAGTTGATTTGTTTCTAACAACCTAATGACAATAATGAAATGCAATGAACTAAGGCAACTTAAGACAATGCTAATGTTGAATTAAACTGTAGAACAAGTGCAATAAACAAGACTAAGCAGAATTAACTAATAAGCAGAAGAAAACATGAACAGAACAATGCATAAGCAAGAAAGTAAAATGGAGCTCGACCTAGCACTCGGTCGAGTGGGAGGTCGAGTTGACAAGCGAATGAACAGAAACAGAGCAAATAATGAAAACAGAGCAAACAGCAAGCAATTAACAATACTTAAACAGGGAAATCAATAAACAAAGAAAATCCTAAGGATGGATTCATGGGATGGACTCAAGCTATGGCTATCTAAATTGGTCAACAAACCTCAATCAACAATGAGCTATCTCTAGACAATGATCTTCTAATACATGTTAATCCATTCTCATGACAATAACAATCAAGCCAAGATACTTCTTAGACCTAGTTCTCACTCGCTATTACATATCAAAGCAGGCATTAAACAACCATATCATCAATGTCAAAAATCATAGTAAACATCTAATCTCTTAGCATGCTTCATGATAATCTCTAGTATTAGCCTTATCTAACAACTTAGACATTGGTATGATGCTAAGAAGCTTATGATCTATCCTTACCCTCTCAGTATAAGAATAGCATAGAGCATATCTAATCTAGAAGAGATATATAACAATCAAGCTTGACCAATCTAACCAACCATAACCCTTATCCAGCCTAATCCATCCCTAGGATCCTAAGCCACTAATAAGATCTAAAAATCATCATGAAGAACACAAACCCAGAAATTAATGAAACTATCATGATTAGAAAGATGAGATAAAGATGAACAATTTAATACAAAGAAGTGAAATGAAATATTCAACAGATTCAAAGTTATGAAGGTTACAAATCTATGAAAATCTAGAGAAAAGATAAAAAATGATGCAATAAAATAAAAGAAGCTAAAAATGGCAAAAACTAGGTTATGAGGTGTCTACATGGTCTCGAGGGTCTCTCCTTTCGGCCACAAGTGCCAGTACACATATATATAGTAAAGAGAGAGAAGCCCTAGCTAGCTAGAGGACAAAACAGAGAGGCGGCGGTCAGCTCGACCATGTGCTCGGTCGAGTGGTTGGTCTATCACGTAGCTCGAGTCTTCGATCTGGGATGATATCCGTTCAGTAAAATCGGGATAACTCTTGCACTACACCTCTGATTTCCTTTAAACCACCGGCATTAGAAAGTTATCTCAATTTCCTACAACTATCATGAAGTATGCGGAAGCTGAATCGCAACGGAAGATCTTCATTTGGATCGATCTTTGAGGATCTCGTTATGAATCCGACCGAGTACTCGACCATGTGCCTGCTCGAGTGCTGTGGTCGAGTTGCCTTGCGAATCCACTTCCTGATACTTTCAGTCCTCTTGTTTAGCTCCAGAAATAACACCAAGTCCTTCATTACTCTTTTAGAGTTCCATAACGCCTAATAATACTCCAAATACACAAATGTATGCAATGCATGCTTCTAAACATCCTAAGTGTATATTTGGACATAAATGGCTATAAAACCTAAGGAATCATTTCTATATGATGCAAAACATGAACTAAACAAGGCCTTAAATATGGTAAAATATAGTAACATCAACACCCCCAAACTTAGTCTTTGCTTGCCCTCAAGCAAATAAACAAGACATAAGTAGGAAGGTGAGGTTTGAAAGTGGGATCTTAGAATCTAACAACTTACTAATGAGCTACCTAGAATCAATGTCCAAGTTACTAGTACTATGATGCAAGGTGAATGAGCTGTACTTAAAAACTTTAGACAGACCTATCACAACCTCTACTGATTCAAGCCTTAGATATCCACATGCATTCAGATCAATCATTTCCTTTAACATTCATTAAGCAAGAACATGAATCAGATTGTGCAATGTTTAAACTCATTTGGCTTGGAGATAAAGGTTTAGAGACAAGGATGGTCTCTCTTTAGAGTGGGACTCATTAAGTCAAGGTTCTCTCATAAAAATGGATTGAGCTTTAGAAGAAGGCTAAAGGTAAGAACTAATAGACACATACAAGAACAAAACCTTGTCTACCCAAAGGCACTCAAAGTGTTTGATCCTAACATTCTAATTCCAAATGGTCCTAATTCTACCCTTTGTCTTCTTCTCTTCTCAAGTACCGTTTTTCTCTTTTTGTTTTTACGCCTTAGGAGAGGTTTCTTATTTGAATCAACTAGTGGAATGGGAACTTCTTTCTTATTGCTATGGTTCCCTTTTCTTCTTAATCTTTAAGACATAAAAGCTTTTTGCTAGACTCTTCTTTTCTTTCTTTCTTTTCTTTGGTTAGAACCATCTTCAACAATCTTTATACTTCCCATTCTTTCACTAGAGCTTAAATTCTCTTAAACACATTCCCCTCCTAAAGACTCTAACATTTTCTTTCTTTTTTTCTCTTTTCTTTTCTTTTCTTTTTTCAAAACAACCAAGTCCCAAACCCAACAATTAAACCACCTAGTCCTATCTAGTTTGAAAATTGCAAACTAGAACTACACAAGGCTTTACTCTTGTCAGCTCAAACCTAACACTTTCTACCAAGCTCAATCCCAAAAAGGCCTCACACACTCAAGAATAAACATGGCTTGAAAGAAGGGTTGGTTAAGGGTAGGAGAAACTGATTTAAAAGTGAAATCAGCTACTTGGATCAACAAGAGTGGTAAAAAGGAAAAAGATGATCCAAATATGTGTATGGTATCCATGAGTTTAAAACAATGCACAACCAGATAATTACAAGTCAATATTAGGTTCTTATAAGTAGGAAATGACATCAAATCACAACATGCTTCAATTTAGACCAAAATGCAATATAGAAATTCAAGGCTTGGTTCAATCTTATGTTTCTAGCTCACTCAAGTAGCATCAAAGTACTATTAACTTGGGCATTGATCCTAGTCTAGCTAATTTAAACAAGTTAACTAGGCTGAACTCATCATAGATCCCTAATGCAAATATGAAACAGTCCTACATGAAACATACTTACAAGATCCTAATATGCAATGCAAACTACATGAACACTCTCTTTTTTTTGTAAAGATTTTTGCAAAAAATTTCAAATTTTTAGGACAATAACAATCAAGCCAAGATACTTCTTAGACCTAGTTCTCACTAGCTATTACATATCAAAGCAAGCATTAAACAACCAGATCATCAATGTCAAAAATAATAGTAACTCTTGAACTACACCTCTGATTGCCTTTAAACCACCGACATTAGAAAGTTATCTCAATTTCCTACAACTCTCATGAAGTATGCGGAAGCTGAATCGCAACGGAAGATCTTTATTTAGATCGATCTTTGAGGAGCTCGTTATGAATCCGACTGAGTACTCGACCATGTGCCTGCTCGAGTGTTGTGGTCGAGTTGCCTTGCGAATCCACTTCCTGATACTTTCAGTCCTCTTGTTTAGCTCCAGAAATAACACCAAGTCCTTCCTTACCCTTTTAGAGCTCCATAACACCTAATAATACTCCAAATGCACAAATGTATGCAATGCATGCTTCTAAACATCCTAAGTGTATATTTGGACATAAATGACTATACAACCTAAGGAATCATTTCTATATGATGCAAAACATGAACTAAACAAGGCCTTAAATATGGTAAAATATAGCAACATCAGGGAAAAGATCTCTAATCCTTCTTGACTCTTTGGAGAAGATTTCTAAACCTTATTCTTATTTCTCTTTGCAATTCAATTATGTTTTCTTCATCTTTGATTTGCTGTTCTTTTATCTCCATGTTTGAGTAGTTTCACTATTGGGTTTTGGGCTTCAAAGGGGTTTATGATTTTCTAAACTTAGGTTGTTAGATTTGGGATTGATCTTATTATTCTTCATCTATTGTTGTTCTTAATGCTTAAACTAGATTAGCTACCTAGTTTCTGATTTTAGGTTTAATTCATCATGGCACCAAAAGTGTTGTTGAGTTGTTGGAAAAGAACATAGGTGAGCAAGGTGGACCTTAGCCAACAGAAGTTGAAGTTGAGGCACCTTGTGAACTAATCAAACTTGAACTAGTTATTGCTTGCTTGGTTTGCTAGATCCAAACGACGGTTTAGGGTTTAGTGAATACATTGCATAGATAGATAACGCTGCGGAAGTAGGTTAGCTTTACAACAGTGATTTGACTTCTAGAACGGTGTCTAATGCAACCCCATCTAATTACCTAGATCCGAGAATCAAATCCCCCAATGATCTCCAACACCCAATACTTTCCTTTCTTTAACCAAAACAGTTTATTTACTTTCTGATTTTTGTTAGTTGCTTAAAACACAAATTTTCTCTTTTTGCTTTAGCTACATTCGAATCTATACAATTTCATAGTGCATCGTTTGGTCTCTGTGGATTCGACCATGAAGTGTTAAAATGATACCACTAGATCATGGTGGAGTACACATTAGGTTTTAATTGACCTTTGATCAAGCTACTTTGTGCTCTAACTCCACTGGAAGATGACATGTTTTCCCATAAAGCAGATGAAAAGGAGTAGTGCCAAGTGGTGTCTTATATGCAGTCCGATATGCCCAAAGTGCATCATCTAACTTGGCAGCCCAATCCTTTCTTGTAACACCCACTGTCTTCTCAAGGATTTCTTTGATTTGGCGGTAAGAAACCTCAACTTGACCGCTATTCTGGGGATGATATGGGGTGGCTACTCTATGTTGAACTCCATACTTCTTCAACAACTTATCAAACACTTTATTAATAAAGTGCTTACCTCCATCACTGATAACAATCCGAGGCACTCCAAATCGTGGAAAAATGATGGTCTTAAACAGCTTAAGAACCACAGCAGAATCATTCTTGGGACTTGCAATAGCTTCCACCCACTTGTAGACATAGTCAACAGCTACAAAAATGTACTTGTTCTTGTAAGAAGAAGGGAATGTTCCCATAAAATCAAAAATTTCAACCTCAAGGATGAAATTTTGTGGCATCTCATGTCTCTTACTAATATGTTCTCTTCTCTGACAAGCATCACATCGAGATACAAACTCATGAGCATCTTAAACATTGTTGGCCACCAGAACCCTGCTTGAAGAACATTGGACACTGTCTTGAAGGTAGCAAAATGTCCAGCATAATCTAATCCATGGCAATGAAATAGCACATCAGGAACTTCAGTCTCAGCTAGACATCTCCTGTAAACTCCATCTGAACAATGCTTATACAAGTATGGCTCATCCCAATAGTATCTTCTAAGCTCTCTCATAAATTTCTTCTTAGCATACCATGTAAACTTGTCTGGTTCCACCTCTGCAACAAGGTAATTCTCGATATCAGCATACCACAGTTGATCAGAAGTAGTTACAGCAGCTACGTCATCGTCAAACTCGTAACATGACGATTCCTGAACCAAGCGTCGATCGATGCTTAATGATATATCGGTCGATGCAATCGCCAAGTCCTGTTCGTATCGAGATTCAGCATCAATCGATGCACCAACTGTGTCGATCGATGCATTGCCACGACTCTGCAAAATTTCCCGAGACTGCGGCAATGCAGCTTGAGAACCAATATCAACAAAGTAGACATTCTCCTCTGGCAGTGAATCATGAATTGGAACATCATCTTCAATCTTTATCCTTGATAAATGATCAGCTACTCCATTCTCAATCCCTTTCTTATCCTTAACTTCAATGTCAAATTTTTGAAAAGAAGAATCTATCTTAGTAGCCTTGGCTTGGCATCCATTTTTTGCATCAAGTATTTGAGTGCAGCATGATCTGTATGAACTATTACCTTTGATCCAACCAAGTAAGAATGAAACTTCTCAAAAGCAAACACTACTGCTAGCAGCTCTTTCTCTGTTGTTGCATAGTTCCTTTGAGCATCATCAAGTGTTCTACTAGCATAGTAAATGACATGAAGTTTCTTATCCTTCCTCTGTCCTAGAACTACTCCCACTGCAAAATCACTGGCATCACACATTACCTCAAAAGGCAAATCCCAATCTGGTGGTTGAACAATTGGAGCACTCACAAGCTCTTGTTTAATCCATTCATAAGCTAAACGACATTCATCAGTAAGCTCAAACTTGACATCCTTGCATAGTAGAGCTGAAAGTGGTCTAGCTATCTTACTGAAATCTTTGATGAAGCGTCTGTAGAACCCTGCATGTCCAAGAAAACTCCTGACCAACTTCACACTATCTGGTGGTTGAAGACCTGTCATCACCTCTATCTTAGCGCGGTCAACTTCAATACCAGCTTCTGAAACCCTGTGACCAAGCACTATACCATCTCTAACCATAATGGCACTTCTCCCAATTAAGAACTAAGTGCTTCTCTTCACATCTAGCTAGCACCTTGCATAGATTATCCAAATAGCTCTTGAATGAAGACCTATATACTGAAAAATCATCCATGAAAACCTCCATATAAACTTCAATCATGTCGGTGAAGATGGACATCATACATCTCTGAAATGTCGCAGGAGCATTACAGAGACCAAAAGGCATTCTGCGATATGCAAAAGTACCATATGAACAAGTAAAAGTCGTCTTCTCCTGGTAATCGGGATGAATCGGAATCTGGAAAAACCCGGAGTAACCATCCAAAAAGAAGTAGTATGGATGGTTAGCTAACCTCTCAAGCATTTGATCAATGAAGGGCAGCGGGAAGTGATCTTTCTGTGTCGCGGCATTCAGCTTTCTGTAATCGATGCACATCTGGTGTCCGGTGATTGTCCGTGTCGGAATCAGCTCATTCTTGTCATTCTTCACCACTGTAACTCCACCCTTCTTAGGAATAACATGAACTGGACTAACCCATTTGCTATCAGAAATTGGGTAGATAATCCCGGCATTCAACAATTTCATGATCTCCTTTTTGACAACATCTTGCAAATTCGGATTTAGCCTCCTCTGATGCTCAATAGATGTCTTAGCTCCTTCCTCAAGATGAATCCTATGCATACACAAGTATGGAGAAATCCCTGCAATATCATCAAGAGAATAGCCAAGAGCTTTGCGAAACTTGCGCAGCTTGCTTAACAATAAAATGAGCTATGTGTTGTTTAAGGAAGCATTAACAATAACAGGATAAGAAGAATTTTCACCTAGAAATGCATACCTTAACCCCGCAGGAAGTGGCTTGAGATCAAGCTTTGGAGCCTTCTCAAGGCTCCAATATGATAGTTTCTCAGCTTGTGAAGAAGTACCAACCAATTCCTCTTGTGAAACCAACTTCTTCACTTGCTCATTAGCATCTAGTAGCTTGACATACCCAGTAGAAATGTCATCTAAATGCTCAGCTTCTTCAGTAGAAGCAACCAATGCACTTTCAAGAGGATCTTCAGGATGCAGCTCCTTGAAAATCTCTTCAGCAAGATTAGACAATGTATCCACATAAAAAGTTTGACCATCTATTGTTGGCCTCTTAACCAGCTAATCCATGTAAAAACGCATCTGCAAGTCTACAACATTAAGATCAATCATAGCTCCAGCAGTGGCTAAGAATGATCTTCCCAAGATTAGAGGATCCTTAGGCTCTTCTTCATACTTCAAGACCACAAAATCAGTAGGTATCAAACAATTACCAATCTTAATTGGAACATCTTCAAGAATACCATCAGGAATGCGAACTGATCGGTCGGCAAATATAAGAGTAATCTTGGTGGGTTAGACATCTGTCATCCCAAGGCTGAGTGCTACTGATCTAGGCATTAAATTGATGCTAGAACCAAGATCACAAAAAGATCTAGCAAGCCTTTCAGTGAAGATTGTACAATCAAGAACAAAGCTACCTCGATCAGGAAGCTTTTCTGGGATCTTGTTCTAAATGATAGCACTGACTTGGGCTGAAATCATCATTACTCCTTGCTCAGCATTCAAATCCTTGATTACCATCCTCTTGACATATCTCCTAAGCATTGGAGAAGTTCTAACTGCATCAATCAATGGCAACTCAACAATAAGCTTATCCATCATAGCCTTACACTTAGCATCATCAATCTCCTGTTTAGACTTTCTTGGGTTCTTGGGGAAAGGAACTTTAGGTTTGTATACTCTTTCAGCAACTAGAATCGGAGCTTTCGTAACTTCCGTCTCGATCTACAGATTGCATTGATCGATGATTGGGTTGCATCGGTCGATGCTTTCTTGCAAATCCGATTCCTCGTCGACCACTGAGGGTTGCGTTGGTCGATGCTTTGCAGCTGCATCGGTCAATGCGTGTTCCAGATCATCAAACTCATCATCATGGTCGATCAGTTCCTGCAGTTCTTGGGCTTTCTGCTTCTTCTCAGCTTCAGTCTGTAATTGCTTGCCATTCATTAAGATCACAGCATTGCAGGAATGCTTAGGATTAGATTCTGTTCTTCCTGGTAAGAACCCTTCTTGCCTCTTCACAGCCCCAACAGTTTCTGCAACTTGGCTCTCCAACTTCTTAACTTGAACATTCAATGAATCAAACTTGCCAGTAAGTTCAGTATAGACATTGTCAATCTTCCCATTGAATGTTACTGTCAACTGTTCCTGCCCCTGAAGAATCTGCTCAAGCATTGCTTCCATCCTATTCTCAGTTGTCTTTGGAGGAGGAGACTGATAAGAGGAGTTTCCATAGGTCTTGGTGTAGCCACTGCTCTGCTGCTGCTTCTGATAATCTTGCTTAGGAATGTAGCCTGTAGAACTAGACTGATAGTTATTGCGCTGGTTGTTTCCTTTGAAAGATCTGTTGCCTTGCTGATTTCCAAACCTTTCGCCTTGATTTCCATATACAAATTTGACATCTTCTTCTACATTCTGTGGCTCTGGCTCAAAAATCTCAACATCTTTAGCAAAATGGACTGACTTCTTTCCAACAAGAATGTTATGCACTGTATCCAACTTGGCATTCACTGTAGCAAATCATACCCTTCATGTGCTCTTTTCGGCTCCAAGTCCGCATTCTTAGTGTTGTTGCTTGTTGCTAGCCTTTCAATCAATTTTCCGCTTCATATGGGTACCTTGTCTTGAAGACCCCATCACTAGCAGCATCCAAAGCCATCTGATACCTCCAGTCAATCCCGCTGAAGAAGATACTAATCAACTGCACCTTTGAGAACCCATGATGCAGACAGTCTCTCTGGTATGCTTTGAACCTTACCCAAGCAGCTTTGTAAGATTCAGCTGGTCCTTGTCTAAAGGTAGAAAGCTTAATCTGCAGCTCATCGGACATCGCATCATCATAGAAGTATTTGAGGAAAGCTAACTTGATGTCATTCCAGGTCTTCAGAGATCCTGGTTTCAGCTGCCTTGGCCAATTAGAAGCTTCCCCAGCAAGAGAGTAGGGGAAAATCTTGCAGTAGAGATAGTCCTCTGTGATTTCATTCGCCTTGATGCTTGTGACTATATCCTCAATGTGCTCAATGTGGTCTAGGGGCTTCTCATGGGACAAATTTTGGAATGGCCTTTGTCCAACAAGAGCAAAGTAGGCAGGCTTAAACTCAAAATCATTCCTTTGGAATGGAGGAGGGACAATTGCGGAGCGGTTCTCATAGAACAAGTCTGGTCTGTTGAAGTCCGCAAGAGTCTTGACAAGCTCTCCATTGTTATCCCGTCTGCCCTGAAGGTTCTGCTGGTCGTTACCCTCAAAATCCGCACCATTCGCATCTGCTCTGGCATTGCGTAGATCGATGCAAATATTGCGTTGGTTGATGCCTTCTTGATTGCGTCGATCGATGCCATTATTGCGTCGCTCGACGCCACGTGCATCGTCCTCAACCACGACGAGTTCTTCCTGAATAACTCGTCATTTAGCATCAAGTTTCTGGCCTTGCTCGTTGCGCACATTGCCCTCTTGATCCCTTAAAACTCCAGCCTCATCTGGTCTCAATATGATTGGGTTGACCATCTTTGCTGATTTGGCTGTTTTCCTGTTGTCACGCTCTAGTTGTCCTAACTCTTGGTTCGTAAGCTTCACAACTGGACCAGTAGGTTTCTTCCTGGTGTTAGGCTTAGGAGGCATGTACCTGAAACACACAAGAAAAGAGAAACAAAAGCGTGTGAGTAAAATAGAAAAATAAAAAATTTAGACAAAATCAAAGACTTTAATCTAATGGTGAATCAAAAGAGTCCCCGGCAACGGCGCCAAAATTTGATATGCTCAAATTTTAATACCCTAATGGTACTAACAGTCTTGCAGTTGTAATACTCTAGGGGTCGAATCCACAGAGAATTAGATCACGCAATAGACTTATTAATCCTTTAATTATGCTAAATCAAAATATTAATTTGAAAACTATGCAGAAACAGAATTAAAAAGTGTTGTAAATTCAGGGAATTAAAAAGCTAGGCCTAGGGAATTTCTCAGGAAATTACAGAATATTAAATCAATAATTTAATAGGGTTCAAGCAATTAATAATCAGATCTAGAACTCTAAACTCTAATCCAAATCTCTTTGTAAAATTCTAGGTAATAAATCAGCTTTAATTTCAAGTTTAGATTGTTCACAAAATTACTAAATCAAATCTCTTTGTAAAAATAGTAATTTTGCTCATTAAAATGTTTTATCAGGACAATCAATTATATTCTCATATCAATTCATTTTCCTAAGGTATTAATTCTAGGTGATAAATCAAGAATTAATATGAAGAACAACCTAAGATGAAGATCACAGAAGATAATGAACCCTAAAAATAACAGATCTAATAAACCATAACAACCCTATGAAAAACCATGAATCTAACAAGCAAACTACTCAGACATATTCAATGAAGCACAAAACATCTTTTTGAATAATAAGCAATAAATATCAAAGGTAAGAAGGGAGTTTAAGAATCTTCTCTCTACAGATGAAATCAGATCTGTCTCTCCCAAAGCTCTTAATATCTCTCAAGAAGCTAAAAACTGCTAGAATCAAACTTAGGTCTAAATAATGACCATAAAAATCCTATATATACTCTAAAACACGTCTTGGGCCTTAATTGCAAATAAGGAAAGTTTGGGAAATTTTTGCAAATCTTCTAAAGCTCGTGAAAAAACATCTAATTCGGCTTTTGGGGACTGCATCGATCGATGCTGAGGTAGCATCAGTCGATGCATACTCTTGAAATCGTCTCCCACCTTCGTAGATCAGCCTTAATGCTTTGATTATGCTCCAAATCATCTTCTTTAGCTCCTTTGTGTTCCATCTGTGCCAATGAGTACCTAATCCTATAAAGACTTAAAAACAACCTAAAAAACAAATCAAAAGACTCAAAAAGCACACTTATACCATGGTTAAAAACCACAAAAACCATGATATATCAATGCTTATTCCAAAATCTATCTTGATCCAAACTTCCCGGATATTAAACATGAGAAAGATGTGTAAGTGGTTTTTAGTTTTCTGGATGAACTACATTATATTGAACTGTATAGACACACTTTATAAAAATTCCCACCTTTGAATTTTCAGCTCTGTTTTACAACAACTACCAAAGTGAGTAGGCCTGGGCAAATAAATCGAACCCGACCCGAAAATACTCGAACCCGACCCGAACCAATTCTGTCTAAATAACCAATAGGTTTTCGTTTTCAAATAACCACAAGTATTAGATATTACCCGAACCGAACCCGAGGAACCGAAGATACCTGTTTATACCCGAGAACAATTATACATGATATCACACTATCACATATGAATTGTTTTGCGAGACATGGTATGCTCAGTTTCATTTGTTTAAGATTTCATGGTATGCTCAGTTTCATTTGTTTAAGATTTAGTTCACTGTTTCTTATTGAATTTGTTAGATTATACAACTGTTTGTACAGTTATATTTCAGGTTTTTTGGGTTTTGTGGATACATTTCAAGTTTTTGTGGGTACTTTGGATATGTTCGAGTATGTACTATCCATAACCAAATATATTTTGGATACATTACAGGTTTTTTAAAGTTAATACCCAAATAACCCGAACCCGATAGGAACCGAACCTGAACCCGACCCGAAATTATATGAACACCTGTTCGGATCCTATATTAATAAACCCGAAAAACCCGAACCCGAATTACCCGAACCTGAATCCGATCCGAACACCCAAATGCCCAGGCCTAAAAGTGACTATCAAGAAAAAATTTAAGGATCAAGTATGTTGGACAGAAGTACTAAAATCAATAATGGTTGGGTGATTAAGTATATTCGTTGTTTGAAATTTTAAGAGTCGTCATAAAACAAATTTTATGGATTACTATAACTCAAATAGGAGATAGCATTATAAGCTTGATTCATAAAATAGATATGAAACGTTATTAAATTACCATTATATAGCCAGCATAATCCCAAATTCCTGCAAGGAATAATGTATTTTAAAACTTCATTCAAATGTATTTTATTTTGTTACAATTTGTTTCAACTTCATTCAAATGTACCAATTTGTTTAAACTTCATTCAAATGTACGTGCGGATCCATTGGTTTTGTTTAAGACAAAGTAGTAAGCTTAAGTGAATTAAGTTATTTTGTGACATTAGTATAATAAATATGTGGAAGCTTTAGTATATAAAAGACTTCACTTTAAATTTATAATATGGAGGACTTCACGATTATTAAATTAGAAAGTTTAAGTCAAGATTATTATTATCCTTCTATTTCCTCAAGATGTAGGGATATATTAATGCTAAATATATTTTTGTACCATTAATTATTTGTATTTCACTATAATTCTTAAAACTAATCATTCTCTAACTTTAATTTTCTAAGATAAATAATTATTTTTATTTTAATATAAATTTTTTTTTTTAATTTAATAATTATCTGATCATTATTATTTATGTTCGATTTTTCTATTTTTTTCATAAATATAGTTTTGGGTGTTTATAAAGCTTTATAATTATAAATTGCATTTGTTTTGATAATAATTTGTTCAGCATCTATTGTTGTACTCGCTGATCAACCGGTCTTAGATTTTTAAGAAATACATCCATTTTAAAACCACTGAATCACACTTCAAACTGCAAATGTCCTCTTTCACAAACTTCTGAAACTGTTGCGTTTAAACCAGTCATGCCTTAAAATGGATCTTAAGTTTATTTTACAAATATCATCTTATATGTACGTGCGGATCCAATTAAGGTTTAAGTGAAATTTGTTACAATTTTTTAAAACTTCATTCAAATGTATTTTATTAAACATATCTCTGCATGTATGTATGTGAGGGTCCATCCCTAATAAGCTATAAATGTAAAACATTTTTTCCCATAAATTTTTTATTTTTTTTTTTATTTTTTTTTTAACCAATTTCTTATATAGATGTTGATTAATTGATTATTAACAACAATACTCTCGCTAACTTTGCTGAGGATTTCAGTCCTTCTCCTTCGCTGCTAAATCATAATTCTGATTTATTCTTCAATGGCAATGCGGCAACAGTAGTAAAGGAAAACAATATGCATAATCTGGAGCTAGACTTGCCCACATCTTGCCCAGAGTCAAGAGCAAGACTTGCCCACAAAGATATTTTCGCTGACTGTGCTGATAGTATTAACCAAATCCAAATTAACAAATCCACAAAGATATAATTATTGATTATTAGTTTTATATTCTAAGGGAAAAAGGATAGTATTAAACAAATCCAAATTAACTACCACTAAAATTTGAAAGTCTTTTTCCTGTTTAATGTACAAAACCAGTAAAATATTTCATAGAGATGAAGTTTTAGATCTTACCGTTATGGAGAAGAGAATGGAAAATAAACAAATCCTCCAAATTAAGTTATTGATCTTATGATCGTAATCTCTGCTAAAAATATATAAAATTTACAAATTGTATTCTAACTGTAAAATTTAAATTATATAAATGTATATGTACATACATACCCCCAAATTACTCTTAAATTCTAGAAGAGATTGAGAGAGATGGCTTCATTGAGCATAATGATAGTCCTACTGAAACAACTTGTAGATTTTAAACCTTGTGCTATACGATACAAAACTATAGGATCTTGAGTATCCAAATACAAAATGTATGTTTTCTAGTTTTCTTTACTATATGTTTATGAAATTCGGAAATTGGAATTGTAATTTTCTTTTTTTTTTGGTAGAAATTGGAATTGTGATTTTCTTAGAAAAAGAAATTAATTCTGACAAAATTACTAAAGTAACATAATTAAGAAAAATGTTGCCTTGTAGTATCTATCGCTAAAAAAAAAAAAAAAAAACAGTAAAGTTTTTGTGAAGTTACACAAGGAAGAGGATCTCTCTACCCTTAGTATCGTTCGTGTGTTTTTTTGGTTTCTTAACAGAACGTGTGAGATTTGCTCTTAACCTACTTCTTCTTCTTTGACTTACTCGAAGATTGAGTATACGAAGTACCCTGCAGTATGCAATAAATTGAGAGCAAAATATCAATACCAAAATGCTCACTCATTATGGAAAAGATATTAGGTCTTGTGTAACGAATACCTCAAGCCATTCATCATGCGAAGCATCCTTAGTTGCTGTTCCAACTTCAACTTTTGGTGCTCTCTTTGTTTTCTGCGCGAGGAATTCACATTAACCAACCATTCTCAAAGTTATTGGAAATGTGTTTTGCCCTTTAAGAGAAAATGACAGATGAAGTGAAAGTGCAAAAAGATACGATGTACCTTAGTCATATGCTTGAAACCATTTTGGATATAGAGGGCAAGAAGAACGAGAACAAAGGTTAAAAGGCCACTAAGGAAGACTGACTCCATCCTGAAGAGAGGACCGTCTTCAACAACTTCAATAGTTCCATTGTAAAAGGTGCTTTGGTATGGCTTACCATCTATCTCATAGATGATGGTGCCAACTAAATCAAAAGCACCCGCCTGCACAAACAAATGGTTAGCTCGGATTCTTTTCTTTATTTTATAGTCATCTAAGGGACTAGAAGAACTATATGGTAAACAAACACACCAGCAGGAACTTGCTGACAGAAAAAACATATGGGAAGGTAGCTTGAGCGGAAGTTGGCACAGATGCATTGCTGAAACTCTACAAATAGAAGATACAAAAAAAAAATTACCAAATAAGAAGTAGAAAACTTAGTGACAGAATAGGAAAAGAGGAGAAATCTCTGCATTCAACAAAGCTATGGCCTAGAGAGATGACCAAAGAAAGTAGCCAGAAATACAAGATAGGTGAGCATGATTAAACAAAATCACAAAACTGGATTCCAATTGTAAATGTTTTAGACTTAAAACAGGCAATATAAAAACCTAAGACAACAGCAAACTAAGACTGATTTGTTAAGGAAACAAATTAACACTTGACATTCATCAGAGGCAACAAATGTGACGAACCGAGGTCAAACATACATGATCAAGATTATAAGCTAGAGAGCGACATTGAACTAACAAGAGCACAAGTTAGTTATAAAACTATGATAGTCCTAATAAATACAATCATGAAAGATCCAGACCCTTAAGTTATAATACAATGAGATTCAAAGTGGTGCTTAGAAACCGAAAACACACCACAGGATGGAAAAAGGCAAATGTTTGATTATGGTGTAGTAGAGTGTAGAGTGACATGAGATGAGACAAAAAAACAGGCAACAAAAAAGAACCTAATAAAGGCAAACTAAGACTGATTTGGAAAGACACAAAATTGACACATGAGAACACAAGCAATAAATGTAAGAGGAAAGCAAAGATCATTAAATTACCAAAGCAGTGAGATTCTGAACCGCATTTTGATCAAAAGGAAGATGTAAACTCCCTTTAACCGCAACAATATCTACATTGGATTGACCTATTCATATGAGCCCAATCACAAAAATTAGAAACTTTATAGCTAACTTTCAAGTAATCATCAATCATTAGTTGAAAAAAAAAAATCATTTCCTTACCATCATTTTTCATTCCAACAAGCAGCTCAGTCTCAACTCCAGCTTTTATTACTAAAATAAATTCAGACAAAATAGGATTAGCAGAACACACACAAACAAAACTGAGACTAATTTAAGAAACTAGATGTGAAAAAAAAAAAAAAACAGAGGAAAAGTCTAAACTTTTTGCAGTGTTTTTGGGGAAAACGCAAAGGGTTTCAACTCCAGGAGCTGAATTAAGTTCCAAACCAAACACTTCCTCTGTATCACTCTCTTCTTCACCAACATCAGAAACTTCAAAGCCAGAATCTTCCGAATCCGATTGGCACAAAGCAACTAATATGAATTCAAGAAAGATCATGTGAGCAACCTTAAACAATACTTGGGCAGGGCCGGATCGGTAACAAGAAACAGAGTAGGCTAAGTAAATGGATCAACAACATGATCTATAGCTATGGAGAAGCAGACAAAGGTTTTTTTACCTTTGAGGAAAGGTGAGGCAAGGAGAAGGAAAGCGAGGAAGAGAAGTCTAGTACTTGTCGTCATGATGGTTTTTGAGATTGGTCGTCGTGAGTTGAATGAAGTAAGGGCGAAGAAAGCAAGAAGACAAAAGGTGTTGATATGTCTTTTTTGACGTGTTTTTTCTTTTTCTTTAGGCTATCTGAATCTGATGACCGGAATTGCAAACAATGTAATAAACCGGCGGTGGGTCCATTATAAAAATTGGCGGTGGAGTGGTATCCAGCCCTGAGACTTACTATCCGGGATCCGGTATCCAATCCAACATCCGTCATGCTCCGTTCCGGAAGATAGGATATTTGGTATAGGCAGACCCAGATTCGGATAGTGGTTTTACGGATCCGGATCCGGATCTGGATCCGGATAGCTAAAATAACTAGAACCGGATATCCGGATATCCGAAGTAGTTGTGTATTTATGTTTATATTACATGTAGGCTTGGTCAATAGTTTATAAACAACAACGTCCAACTATTTTTATTAGAGCCCATAAGGCATAAGCCCAATAAAACACATGTCATCGTTTTTCCATTACTTATCAACAATTTTTTTTGTTTTTTTTTAATTAACTAAAGTAACAAAAGCTCGTGGAGACTGGAGAGTGGAGACATTAGGGTAAGCCGCTGTCCCAGAAAAAAAAAATTACGCCATTGTTGTAGTCTGCTTGCGATTTTGCAAAAGAGAATAAAGAGGGATCAAAACTTGCGGCTTGCTTCTACTACAGATCTTTCTTTGGAGCTTCTTGAAAGGTAAGCAAAATCTCTCACCATTCATGGTTTCAAATCAAGTATCAACAGATTAACTTGATTGTGTTCATTTTATTCAAGTATCAACAGATCCTTTTCTTAAAACAACTCTGGTATATGTTCATTTTAATCTCGACCCTTATTAGAGTATATCAACAGATTAACTTGATTGTGCTTGACATGAACGTGTTGTTGACATGAATGTGTGCTTTTATTTTTCTGTATAGATGGAAGAAGAAACTACAAAATCCACAGGCAATTGCGGCAACGCGGATGAGAGTGCTGAACCTAAGTTGCATGAGAACACTGAAGAGACAAATTTTTCAACAGCTTCTGGGTCTGAAGTATCAAAGAAGAAGTCGATAGTCTGGTTGCATTTTGTGGAGTCTGAAGTATATGGTAAGGCTAAGTGTATGCATTGTTCTGGACTGATTAGTTGTAGAACTAAGGATGGTGTCACAACTAGTGCAATGGGAGGTCACCATAAAAGATGCAAAATGATGCCTCAGGAAGAACTTGTTGGTGAAAGGAATGGGAAAAAAATGAAACAGTCAACCTTGTTTCATCAGAATCAAGGAGATGGTAGAGCTGGTTGATGTTCATATATTTTACCCTGTTTTCCCTTAATATATTCACATCTTTTGCATCATTTGCTATCCTTTTTGACCATTATTGCATAGTTTTAGGATTGTTCTTGCATTAGAGTGTAGTTGCATTGCATTTGCATCTTTTCTTGCATAAACAGGTGATTTTGGAGCCTAAGAAGCATGGAAGCAATGCTGAGGAGAAGTGAAGCAATCATGAGGAGAAAGCAAAGGAGTTAAGGCTGGAGAACCAAGGTCCGGAGTCCCACTCGACTGCCCACTCGACCAGACACTCGACCGTGTGCTGAGAGTGACTCGACCGAGTGGAAGGAGCACAAGAAAACCCAACTCGACCGGTCACTCGACCGAGCACCGGGTCGAGTTGGCCGAGCCGCCTGGCTATTTTGTCTTTTAGCATTTTTAGGGCTTCCCCTCCTTTTTCCTATTTAAGGACCTTGTACCCTGCAACCACAAGGGGGCAGCTTTTTAGATATTCTCAAACCTAGTATTTTACCCTTTTGGGAATTTATGCTTTTTGCACTTTTATTTTCTTAGATCTTGTACCTCTTTTGAAGGAGAAAACACAAGATTCTTCATACTTGTTTGTTTCATAACTTTCAAAGTATCAAGAATTCGAGTTTGATTCCTTCTCCAATTTGTAGATCTCTGTTTTATCTTTCTAATCATGCAAGTTTCGTATTTTTCTGGGTTTATGACTTTGCTGTTCATCATGTGTGATTGTTAGTAGTTTCCTTCGCTCTTAGGGATGGTTTAGGCTGGATGGATGTTGTGGTTATTTGATTTGGTCAAGCTTGATTGTTGTAGATCTCTTCTAGACTAGATGTTCTTAATGCTAATCCTATAACTGAGAGAGTAGGGTTTGATCTCAAGCTTCTTAGCATCACACCAATGTCTAAGGTGCATAGATAAGGCTAGATCTAGAGATTATCATTAGTTTTGCTAAGAGATTAGAAGTCTTGTTTGAGTCTTGACATATTGCTTAATGCTTGCTTGTATAGATTCTTTACTTTGTGAGAACAAGTCTAGAAATATATGAGCTTGATTGTTTTTGCCATGAGAGTGGATTAACATGTTCTTAGAGATTAATGTCTAGAGATTAGCTCATGTTGATTGAGGTTTGTTGATCAAGTTAGATAAC
>NC_025703.1:22697785-22699306 GCF_000633955.1 Camelina sativa | reverse complement strand
GTAGTAAAGTGTCGTCTTTAGTAGCATTTAGTCCGTCTGCAAGTCGCAAAGCATTGGTAGAAATGATTATCATGGATGAGTTACCTTTCAGATTTGTTGAACATAAGGGGTTCATACGTTTCATGCAGATATCTCAACCACTTTTTGTAATGCCTTGTCGCAAAACTGTGACTAGAGATGCATTAGAGATTTTTGAAGATGAAAGAAGCAAGCTTAGAAAGTTTTTTAGAAACTATAAAGGTAGTATCTCTTTGACTACAGACTGCTGGACAACTATACAAAATATGAGCTACATGTGTCTAACAGCTCACTATGTAGATGATGCTTGGAGGCTACACAAAAGAATCATCAATTTCTTCATTGTTGATAATCATGCTGGTGAAACCATAGGTAGTTAGATTGAAAAATGCTTGGTTTTTTGGGGAATTACTAAAGTGTTCACCATTACAGTTGATAATGCAAGTTCTAACGATCTTGCATTAAAATACTTGAAAAGGAAGTTGACTTCGTGGGGAACAACTGTCTTGAATGGAGACTTTCTTCACATGAGATGTGGCGCTCATATTTTGGGTTTAATTGTGAGAGATGGTCTTCAAGAGGTACATGGTGCAATCTTAAGGATCCGATCAGCTGTTAGGTATGTTAGATCTTCACCAAGTAGGCTGAAAAGGTTTAGGGAATGTTTAGAGCATCAAAAGGTTGAGACAAAGGCTGGTCTTTGCTTAGATGTTGAGACAAGATGGAACTCAACATTTTTAATGCTACAATCTGCTGTGACTCTCAAGAAAGGGTTTGATATGTTGGAGCTAGAAGATGAGAAGTATGTTGTAGAGCTTACTAAGATCTGCAAGGCTGCACCAAGTGATAGTGATTGGGCTTATGCTACTGCTTTATCACCTATCTTGCAGTATTTTTATGATGCAACTGTGAATATTTCTGGATCTAAATATGTAACTGCAATACATATATGAAAGAAATATTCGGTGTGTGCTGGATGATTATGAAGATGGACACAATGGGGGATGAATACAAGAAAGCTATGACTGAAAAAATGAAGCTCAAGTTTTATAAGTATTGGGGCAATTTTGAAAATACAAACATGATGATCTATGTTGCTGCAGTTCTTGATCCGCGATACAAATTGACNTTATTTGGATGATATTTGAGAGGATCGAAAGAATCCTGATTTTGACATATTGCATTGGTGGAAGACAACTGGATCTAAATATAAGGTTTTGTCCCTGATGGCAAGAGGTATGCTGGCCATACCTGTGTCAACGGTCGGTGCATTTAGTGCAGGTAGTCGAGTACTAGATCGCTTTCGTAGTTCGCGCACACCAAGAGTTGTGGAAGCTTTGATTTGTACCCAAGATTGGTACCGTGACAATGATGAAGATTTAAGAGTAGAAGAAATGGTTGCTGAGCTTGAGTATATTGAATCTCGTAATATGTCTTTTTTTTTGTTATATATCTTCTAGGTTTGTGAATTTTTATAGCTTTTCAAGTACTAATGATTGCTAC
>NC_025703.1:22674624-22697330 GCF_000633955.1 Camelina sativa | reverse complement strand
CACACCAAGAGTTGTGGAAGCTTTGATTTGTACCCAAGATTGGTACCGTGACAATGATGAAGATTTAAGAGTAGAAGAAATGGTTGCTGAGCTTGAGTATATTGAATCTCGTAATATGTCTTTTTTTTTGTTATATATCTTCTAGGTTTGTGAATTTTTATAGCTTTTCAAGTACTAATGATTGCTACTTATTATTTACAGAAGTGAAGCCTTCAAATTTACAGCCATGACCAAAGCTTAATGGGTGTGTGAGGATGAGGTAATCTTAGATTTTTTACCCTCTAAAATCAGAATAGTCTTTCTAGATGTTATTATGAATTTCATATATGTAACACATATTTTTCTCTCTTTTTCATATATCAAGGAAGAGGGACATCAAGATACATCAATCTTTTGAACTTTTTGCTTTTTTTTTTTGTTGAACTGTTGGTAATTTGATGTATCAAACATAAATCTTATGTATTTAGTATCCCTAGTATTGTTTCTTTTACTAAAACAGGTAGTATTCATAATAATCAAAAAAAAATTGACTAACCGATCGGATCCGGATATCCGCGGATATCCTAAATTTTAACGGATATTCGGATGTTCGGATATCCAATTTTCCGGAGCCGGAGACGGATAATAGAATTGCGCATCCACCGGATACGGAAGCGGATACGAAGACCCTCAATTTGGCCGGATATCCGGCTTCATCTCAGGGCTAGTGGTATCATATTATGTTATCGAATATTATGTGTTTTCATATATTAAAACATTTTATATAATATTTTTAGTTAGTGTATCATATGATAATTTGATTTTTTTTTTAAAGAATCCCTACTAGAGAGTAACGCAACTTAATTGAATCGAGAACTTAGTGAAATCAGTTATAGAAGTGGTGTTGTAACTATTTGGCTAAAAACATATCCTATTTTATTATAATTTTTACTTTGAAAAGTTTAAAAATATTTTATATATCTATAAATTAATCTGATCTTAAGTTTTTACTTAGCATAATGATAAAAATATTTACTTTTAAAATTTTTAAATACTTTGTTATAAAATAATTTGATTTTAATTTTTACTTTTATAAGTATAAAAATATTTAAGTGAGAACAAAAAAAAGGAACATGTGTCAAATATTTTGATGTCATGTATGGTAGCAAGTATTTAGGAAAAGTTTACTTTATCATATAATATTTTTTATTATAATTTTTAAAAAGTATGAAAATAGTGTATATCTTTAAATTAATTTGATAAGTTTTATTTAGATTAATGATAAAAAAGTATATATCTTTCCTTTTAATTACTCTATCCTAAAATAGCTTAATTTGATTTTTTTACTTTAAAAATATGAAAACATTTTATATATCTTTAAATTTATTTGATAAGTTTTATTTAGAGTAATGATAAAAAGGGAAAAATATATAAATATTAATAAATTTTAAATGAGAAGAAAATTTAGAAAAAGATATGTGTCAAATTCTTTGACGTCATATATATGTCAGTTTGGGGTAACATGTGATTAGGAAATCTTTACTTTATTATGTAAGATTTTTATACACATGTCAACTTATGATTGAACTTTATAAAATAAATGATACACTTACCATTACCATCACACAGGCGAGTTGTGCTTTTGTATCAAGGAGAACTTATTGTGTTGAGTGTTGAAACTGAAAGTAAAACTCAACAAATTCTAAGGTCTTAAGGATGCTGCCAGTGTCGTTGTCTCGTCAAAGTCCACCGCCGTCTCCAAAAATGGCGTCACCATCTTCGATGTCTCCTGCCACCGTCTCACGTAGAGGGTTTGTTACTCTCAAAGGCTCAAAGCAAATTATAATATTCAATTGTATTGGATTTTGACAAGTTCCATAGTGTTTGTTTTTTCTTTTTCTTGTTGGCGAATATTATATCGAATCTGAAATGAATCTAGTGTAACGTTTTAATAACATTAGTAGATTTTGTTGAATACGAAATTGAATCGAATCTGAAATGAATCTAGTGTAAGATTTTTGTGTGGTTAATGTTTATTTTTTGAAGCTGATGATTAATTGTTTTGTAGATCGAGATCTCCGAGCAAAAAGGCCTTGATGAGTCCGAGTTTTGCTGACCTTCCATCAGACATCTTACGTATGATAATATCTCCTCTTGTCTTAGAAGACAACATCCGTGCATCTGCGACTTGTAAGTCATGGTGTGAAGCTGGTGTATCTGTCTGTATAGTAGAAAAGCATCCTTGGCTTATGTGCTTTCGTAAAGGTGGCGACTTGGTTGAACTCCGCAATCCGTTACAGTGGAATTTGTACACTTTGAGTCTGCTAGAGTTAGCTGAATCCACTGTGTGTTAGTCGAGGGATGGCTGGTTACTTATGGATAAAACTGGATCGAAAGAACTGTTCTTCTTCAATCCATTTGCATGGGAGCTCATAACCATGCCAGAGTGTGAGCTGGAGTTCGATATGATTGCCTTCTCTTGTTCTCCTACATCAGATAACTGTGTAGTAGTAGCGATAAAGTTTACATATTATGCTGCCACGATCAGCACTTGCGATCCTGGAGATGATAAGTGGGTTACTGCTACATTCGCTAGTCATGGAATAGGGGTTCATAAGCGGAGCAACCTTGTCTACCAGAATGATCGATTCTATTGCATCAACGCAGCAGGATTTTTGTCTCACTTTCACCCATCTTCCGGTACGTGGACTCCTTACGGTGTACATAGACTCCGATGCCCGTATATGTACGATAGAAAGCAATATGGAAGGAAGGCGAAAGCAGTTGCCTTGGCAGAGAAAGAAGGAGAGCTCTTTGTAATGTATGCATGCATGAACGAGAAGCCAATGGTTTATAAGTTAGTCTCTAAGAAGTGGGAGGAGGTGAGCAAGACAACACTTGATAGCTTGACGATCTTTTTCAGTTTTCATAACTCTTGAGTTGAGAACTAATCTCCCATGGATGAGGAGCAAAGTCTATTTCTCAAGGTTCGGAGATCGCAAACGTTGTTTATCCTACTCATTCGATAAAAGCATGTACAATCGCAAACGTCGGGCATCCTACTCATGCGATGAAAGCATGTGCCGTCCGGGCGAGGAATCGCGGAGTTGGGTAGAATTGTGTCGTCGTCAAATCCTATGGATCGATCCGCCTCCCAAGAACTTGTTGGACCTTATGTTAAGCTCTTCGCATAACAACTGAGAAGGCTTTTTTTGTTTTGTTTTTTATTGTGTTAATGTGTAACTGGGGATTTAGGAGGTTCACTGTTGTGTTTGTGTGTCAGTGTGACCAGAACCGTTTCGACTGTTGGGTTTAAATGTGCGTATGTTGTTATTAATTACTATTAGTAATTGTGTTTAATTTTTGTGTGTTTGTTATTTAATTTTGATTTTTTAAAAGTGATTATGAATAGGTTTGGTATATGAGGTCATTGGCTTAGTTTACTAATTTTGTATAAAATGTGATTTGTGTTTCAAGTTAGATCGTAGTATTTACCATGTACGTACGGTAAGGTGAGATATGTGTTTTTGGTGAGATCATAGACGTTGGTATTCAATATATCGTTACCCACATAATATATACAAAGTCGTTTACTCTTGACTTATGTGTTCATTGGTGGATGTTTAGTTCTCATATCTTGACTCTTGAGCCACCGAAGCAGGATAAGCAAGAACATTCATGTACCAATTCAGCATTGGTGGTATAGTCTTCCAGAAATTGAAGAAGAAAACCTTATTTTATTATATAAGATTTTTATACACATGTCAACTTATGACTGGACTTTATAAGATAAATGATACACTTACTATCACCATCACACATGTGAGTTGTGCTTTTATATAAAGGAGAACATATTGTGTTGAGTGTTGAAACAAAGTAAAACTCATCAAACTCTAAGGTCTTAAGGATGCTGCCAGTATCGTCGTCTCGTCAAAGTCCACCGCCGTCTCCGAAAATGGCGTCACCTTCTTCGCTGTCTCCTGCCAACGTCTCACGTAGAAGGTTTGTTACTCTTTCAATATTTTATTACAAATTATAATATTCAATAATATATTGGATTTGAGAAGTTCGATAGTATTTTTCTCTTATTGGGAAAAATTAAACTGAATCGAATCTTAAGGGAATCTAATGTAAAGAGGTTTCTATGATATTCATAGATTTTGTTTTTGTTTTTGTTTTTGTTTATTATTGTGTTAGTTTGATCATTTCAGGGTTCTTTCACATTGAGATCCGAATTTAAAAGTCACGACCGGCCTGATTTAAAGTTGATTATAATTGCTTTGTAGATCCAAAACTCCTTGCGAGAAGGCCCTGAATCCGAGTTTCGCTGACCTTCTATCAGACGTCCTACCTATAATGATGTCTCATCTTGTCTTAAAAGATAACATCCATGCATCCGCGACATGTAATTCATGGTGTAAAGCTGATGTATCTGTCCGGGTAGTGGAAAATCATCCTTGGATTATGTCCTTTCCTAAATATGGCAACTTGTTTGAACTCCGTGATCCATTAAAACGGAAGGTGTACACTATGAATCTGTCAGAGTTAGCTAGATACACTGTGTGGTACTCAAAAGATGGCTGGTTACTTATGGCTCAACGAGATTTGAGAAAGATGTTCTTCGTCAATCCATATTCTCGGGAGCTCATAACATTACCGGATTATCAGCTGGCTTTTGAAGAGATTGCGTTCTCTTGTCCTCCTACTTCAGATAATTGTGTGGTTTTAGGGATAAGGTTCATAGACGAGTTTGTTCTGATCAGCACTTGCCACCCTGGAGCAACTGACTGGACCAATGAAGAAATCCCTTTTCGCATAAGACCGTTTTATAATCAGAGTAACATTGTCTATTGCAAAGATCGATTCTATTGCTTCAACGCACGAGGAACTTTGTTTAGCTTTCACCCATCTTCCCGTACATGGAGTTATATGTGTGCAGATAAACTGGAATGCCCGTATAAATACGATAGAGAGAAATATGGATGGAGTGAGAAAGGAGTTTCCTTGATAGAGAAGGAAGGAGAACTCTTCGTCATGTTTACAAGCAGCAACGAGAGGCCACTACTGTACAAGCTAGTCTCTGCGAGGTGGGAGGAGATGAATACGACTGCACATGATGGCTTGAACATCTTTGTCAGTTATTATAACAGTGAGCTGAGAACTAATCTCCCAAGGATGAAGAACAATATATATTTCTCAAGGTTCAGTCAGAAGCGCAAACGTTGTGTATCGTATTCCTTTGATGGAAGCAGGTTCAGTCGGCCCAAGGAATGGCAGAGGTGGAGAGAACTATGTCCTCGTCAAAGCCTATGGATCGATGCGCCTCCTAAGAATGTGTTAGACCTTTTGAGCGAAATAGATAAGTAGTCATGTTTGATTCGGAATTCTCATTGTTGTGTTGTTGTTTGCCAGAACAGTTTCGGCCTTTGTTAATGTCTTCTTTTTTTAAAGTTGACATTGAACCGTTTATGATTCTCCCTTGCCTTGGTTGACAAATGTTTACATTCTCGGCACAACCTTCAAAGTAACATTGCAAACAATATAGAGACTTGTATCAGCTTTGTGGGTTAGCCTTAATTAGTTGTCCCAAAAATGGACTTTATTTCATGTTTGGATTCACCTCGTTAGTTTAAATGGGTCGTGTCCTTCCACATGTAGTCTTCACATGGTTGTTAACTTTAAAAGCATGACCATGTCCCTAACTTAGATAGATTAAGCCATAAGTATTTACTTTTAAAAATTTTAAATACTTTATTATAAAATAATTTGATTTTAATTTTTACTTTTATAAGTATTAAAATATTTAAGTGAGAACAAAAAAAAGAACATGTGTCAAATACTTTGATGCCATGTGTGGTAGCAAGTATTTAGGAAAAGTTAACTTTATCATATAAGATTTTTGATTATAATTTTTAAAAAGTATGAAAATAGTGTATATCTTTAAATTTATTTGATAAGTTTTGTTTAGAGTAATGATAAAAAAAGAAAAATATATAAAAATTAATAAATTTTAAAAAGGAAAAAAATGGGGCACTTGCAAAATTAGACCCCTAACTTGAGTCAATTGCAAGACTAGACTACACTTTTTCTCTCTCAAATATTTGCCATTTTCTGCCTACTAAATCCTCTGCCATTCATTGTATTCACATAAATGCCATTTTTTCTAATTTATTTGAATTTCTTGCGAAAATGTTTATTACATCCATATCCTCATCTTCTTGTCTTATTTACGGTTGTACCACCGCCATCAATTTTCCAACAACCATGAACAACTAAATTTGAAGCTCTTAATGCTTCAGCAGCCCGATTTGTGAGCTTAAATAACACCCAATGCTATGAGAACTTCATTTTCTTCCATCTCCTCTCCATTTTAATCGAAATTTTTTAAAGTTCATTAATCTTGTTATATCTCGTGAACAAGGAAATTGGCGCTGTGTTTCTTCAGTGGTGACTAAATACGACGTCCTCGGTGCTTGACATTGTGAAACCACCACCGATAAGGTTATTTTCCAGTAGATTTCGTGAATTTCTTTGTTTTTTTTTGTCGAACTTAGACTTCATTTGTTAGTCCAACCGTCATAATATCATGTATAGTCTACTATGTGGTCAATTTTGCAATTTAAGATTTATCGACTTTCGAGCCCGTAGACTAAAATTTCAGTCTCCTTAATTTCATTTGAAAACAAAAAAATATGATTCAGACTGCATTATAATCTTTCCGTCAGATGCTTCGTTTACAGTCTACTAAGGTGTATTTTTGCAATTGACCAAATTCTTGACTTTTTAGTGATGCCTGCTGGCCTAAGTCTTCTTACGATAATAAACGAGTAGACTTCTAGTGACTATTTTTGGAATTGACTAAAATATTTAAGCATTGACCGTAATATTATTATATTAAAATAATTATTTGACTGCAAAAGAAGTCTACTAATTAAAAATTTTAAATGTTGGTCAACTCCAAAAATGACCACGACAGACTCCAAACGAAGTCATCATTACTATAGTCTTCGTACGTAGTCTACTTGGCAAAAGTCAAACTTGGTCAATTGCAATACTAATCACGACGAAGTTTACATTTTCTTGTTGACGAATAGATGAAGTCTACTTGTTAGACAGAAGTCTACTGTAAAGTCAATGGGTTGGTCAATTGCAAAAATAACCAGAGTAGACTATAATTGAAGTTAACAGGTGGAATTTTCCATTGAAGTCTACCTATTTTTATCTATTTAATTGCAAAACTGACCAAAACATTAACAAAGGACGACCACAGAAGAAGTCAACCGGTTCTAGTAGACTTCGTCCGCTGTCTGCTTTGTTAAATTTTAATTGCAAAAATATACCACAAAAAATAGACTTCATTTGAAGTTATCTTCGTATAGTCTAGTTTATATCTACCCGTTGACGTCAACATGAAGTCAGCAGATTTTGAAAACCAAATTATTGCAAATTGGTGAATAATTTTTAAGATTTTCTTGTTGTATTCTTTGATATATGTTATTTACTTGCATATGTATGTTTTTGACATGAATCCATATTATACATATGGAGAAATCAAGTTTTTTGGTTTTCATAGGCAGTTAGGTCATTAAAGTAGACTAATTTACGAAGTCAAACCGTTGGAGTTATTTGTGAAGTCTGGATATTTGAAATAGTGTTTAATTGAAATTTATAAATTTTTCTTTTTGATTTTGTAGTTCAAAATGTTTTGTATCGGTTATGTACTTGCCTCTGTCTATTATTGTCATGATAATATATTATACTTTTGGATCAATCATGTTTTTGGTTTTGTTAGGCATCTAGGTTATTGATTTAAGACTTCTACGGATAGTCAGCTATGTAATGAGTAATTGACTTGCTGCTTACTCTTTCAGGTAGATGGCGCAAATACCTATTGTTTACGGAGTATGGGCGACGAGAAATGGGTCCTGACATTTTGATATGGTTGGACGCAAAGGTGGGAGAATGTTTTTTTTGTGACACGGTTGTACATACGCTGAGCTTCTTGAAATGGCTGTAGAAGATTATCTGATTGACAAAGAAACAGAGATGGTTCAGTTATCGTATCCCTTAACAGAGATGATGCTTCAGCAATTGCCCCAAGATACCCCTCCTGTCTATGTCACAAATGATAGATCAGTTCAGAACTTGATAGATTTTAGTAGTAGGAATGTTGTTCGCCTTTGCGTCTCTACGCGATGCATGGATGGACAGTCGGTTAAGGGATGTGTTAATGATATAAATAACTCTTGTTCTATTGCCGATGGGGAGCCAACAGATGAATTTGGTGACGATGTAGATCCAGGTGCCGATGAAGGTGTAGAAGAATGTGAAGAAGCTCTCCATGACACTTCAGATGAGAAGCCAAAAGATCTTGATGACATGGATTTCGATTACAGTGAGTACGGGAAATTTGAAGATGAAGATGACGATGAAGATGGAGATCACCCGGATGTAGATGCTGAAGAAGGGAAACCGTTTATTGGTGGTATTCATGGACAGTTAAATAATCCTTGGATAGACAAACCGAAAGTAGGTTAATGCTTTCCATGCTAACATGATGTCATAACAGAGGTGCGTTTGACCGCTATTATGCTAAAATTCTCTTTCAAAATTAAGAAGTCCACAAAGTCTCGGTTGGTGGCAATATGCTCTATGCCAGGATGCACGTGGAGGGTCGTGGCCATTGTGAAGAATGATCCAACCACTTTTTAGGTCACCAAATATCTGAACGTGCATACATGTTCTATTGTGGACCGCATAGTTCACCGTAAGCGTTGCACTTCCAAATATATTGGGATGCTTTTTGTAGACCAGGTAGGAATAGTAGATGGTGTTGTCCCACAACATATCCAAGATTCAATGAGGACAATGTTCGACATGACATTGGATTACACAACTTCGTACAGGGCTATACAATATACCTTGGAATATGTGAGAAGAAACGCCGAATCTGGATATGCGAAGTTGCCTTATTGTCTTAGAAAAATGGAGCAGTCAACCCCGGGAAGTGTGGTTGACCTTGTTGTTGATGACGAGCATAGGTTTAAGTACCTTTTCCTATCTTTCGATGCTTCAATCTGTGGTTTCAATTACGTGAGGCGAGTTATTGTGGTTGATGGGACCCATCTCACTTGAAAGTATGAAGGTGTATTGCTAGTCCCTTGCGCACAGGATGGTAACTTTCAGATATTTCCGTTGGCTTTTGGAATTGTCGACTCGCAGTGTGATGCTTCATGGGATTGGTTTTTCACCAAATTAAGTGAGTGTATCTCGGATGAATATCCACTGGTAGTAGTTTCGGATAGGTGCAGTTCAATAGCTAAAACATGTCGCAATGTTATGCCATGGGCAACACGAGGGATATGTTACTACCATCTCCAACAAAACATAATTTCTAATTTCCGTGGGAAGCAACTGATGTACTTGGTGAAAGGGGCAGCATATGCGCATACGTATGATGATTAAGACTGCTACATGGCTTTCCTTACTAACGTAAATCCGGCCCTTGCAGCGTATTTGAATGAGGCAGATCCCACTTTATGGTCTCGAGTTTACTGTCCAGGAGATAGATACAACATCAAGACTAGCAACATTGCGGAATCTATCAACTCCATGCTAATGAAAGCCAAAGGTTATACCATCACATATCTCATTGAGTTTATTACGAAAAAGTTAGGTAGGTGGTATTGGAAAAGACGAGAGGATGCACTTAGTCTGATAACCACTTTTAGCCGGGGTGTTGAGTTCTTATTGGCCTTAAGGGAGCATTATGCAGATATGATGACGGTAGAACGCATTGATGGCTGGCGTTTCTATGCTAGGGGTGGGCAACGTGACTGTTTGGTTGACTTGGAAGCAAAATCTTGTTCATGCGGGGTGTTTGATGTTGAGAAAATGCCATGTTCACATGCAATTAAGGCTGTCAAGTCAAGCGGATGGCATATGTCTACCGTAGTCGAAGCTTACTATAGAAAAGATTATGTCTATGCATCATACGCGGCTACCATCATTCCCAATGTCGAGCACGATCCAATTGGGCCAAATATCCGATGTATACCTCCCATACCGAAGCAGAAGCCTGGAAGGCAAAAGAAGTATCGTTGGCTAACATGGCTAGAACTGTCACGTAAAAATGGGAGCAAGCCGAGGAAGTCTCATAAGCAATATATGCTTGTTCAAAATGCAGACAGCCTGGACATACTCAACCTCATTGTGTAAGTAACAATCTCACTTGATACATTTTTAACGTTTTGTATATGATCGTCGGTTACCCAGTGAATTATTTGTATAGGTTGCTGAAGACGGCGAGTAGATGTTAACTTCATCGTGAAGTCATCTAGAATTTCCCTAGCTATAATTTGTCTCTGTAATTTTCAGGGATTATCCCACGTGTTCAAGTCGACATTATTAAAGACTAGTACGTACCTATCATCTACTCATAAGACCATTTTATTTTATGATACTCCGCTTCTTGAACAACCACAATCAGCTAGAGAATGATGAGCCAAATTTCGGGGTCAGTTTCTGATACAAATTCGCATAAACAAATAACTGGTCCAATCTGCAACTACTGCAGTAGATCAACGATTATTGTGAAATCATGGACAAATGCAAATCCGGGAAGAAATTTCTTCAGATGCATTGTTCATGGGTTTTCCCATTGGTTAGACGCAGAACTATCACATGATTGGCAAAGGTGGAGCTTATTGGATGCGAGGGATGAGATCCGTTGGCATAAAGAAGAAATCAAGGTACTTAAAGAATCTGTAAGAGAAATGAAAGAACAAGTTGTTAACGGTTTGGTGAACTCAAGGGTGGTTAACACATATGACGAAGACAAGAAGAAGTTTGAATGTGATTTACTGGCAGCCAATGAAAGGGAAAAAATGCTTCGACAATTCATGGTTCTCTCTTGGATAGGTTTCATTGTTGTCATCGCAATGTGTCTTAGGATGTGTACCAAGTCTCTAAGTTAACTTCAATCTGATGTCTACTAAGCTTTTGATGTATGATGCGTTTCTCTCTACATTCAATGTACCCTTTCGATATCTCTGCATTCGTTGTACCCATTCGCTATCTCTACATTCGTTGTACCCTTTCGATATCTCTACATTCGTTGTACCCTTTCGATTTCTCTACATTCATTGTATCGTTGCCGTCTCAATTTCACTGATAAGTTGAAGGTGTCGTTGGTCTTTATGAAGAAGAAAAAGCAAACCAGCGGGAGGAAGGCTATAGTGTGGCTGAAGAGGACTGCCATTAAAAGTGGCTAAGTGTCAAAGAAGAGAAGTGGGGAAGAACCTCTGCGTGAAGTGGAGGGTTAAATAAAACAATAGTATCAAATAATAAAATGTTGTCCATTTATTAAAGCGGTTGGTCGCCCTAAGCTTTCTATGTATTTAAAGGGAGATCCATTATGAGGGTTTCCTTATCCAAGAAAATACATTAAGAACTTAATATCAAACGGCCGTCAAGGTCTTTATCCTTCTCTTATCTCTCTATCTGTTCTAATCACTCGATCTTCTATCTCTTTCTCATTCTGGTGGCTTCGATCTAACAAATTGGTGCTTTCATTGAGAGTTGAACTAGAGTCTCGTGTGGTTGCAGAAACTCCGCAGCCGCAGGAAACACAAGAACAGATTACAGGTCATCATGACCGTGAAATCCAGAGTATGCACAAATCGATCAACCAGCTTGTGTGCGCTCTTCAAGCTCACTTGCCGATCGTTAGCCGCTCGTCTACTCTGGTGGGTTTTTCAACACCCGTCTCGGGCATGAACCCTCTGCTCTATGGTCAGGCTTCCACGAGTGAGGATCCAAACCGAAACGATAGGATCTTGCCCTTCGTGTCCCCACGACCTACAGAGGGATTAGTTTCCACACCACAGCTACCTCAGAGAGTCGAACCGTGTCCACCGCGACTGGACACACCACCTAAGCTCGTGGATCTCCCAATGTTTGAAGGTACAAACCCTGACGACTGGTTGTTTAGGGTAGAAAAGTGCTTTGCAAAGAACCACACAATGGAATGAGAAAAGTTAGATCAGGCGGTGTCGTGTTTGACTGATATTGCTATCACTTGGTGGCGTTATTCTCATGAGAGGGACCATATACTTAACTGGAGGATCTTTAAGGAGAAGTTTCGGGAACGTTTTAATTTTAGTCGGGGCAGTTCCACAGTTGACCATCTCCTTCAGATGTCACAAACTGGAAGTGTGGAGGAGTACATGATACGATTTGAGCAGTTGTCAGTAGAGTTACCTCCTGTTACTGATGACGTGCTAGAGTCAGCCTTCCTCAGGGGAGAGATAGTAGAATATGCTAAGCTTGTTGAGTCACAGGAGAGTGAATCAAGCAGCTATCAAGTGCGCCCTCAACAGCGAGCAACAACCTCACCAGTGGCTTCCCAAACTATCCGACCCTCTACGCAATCTTTTTCCAAAGGCAATGACTACCGTAAGGCTTCGGGAAGTGGAGAAGCATGCAACTTCAATCCCTGCCGCCATTATGGTGACAAATGGTTTCCGGTGCACAGATGCAGACAGAAACTCAAATGTATGGAGGTGGAAGAAGGTGAGGAATTAGAAGGTAGTGAAGCTGGTGATCCGAGGGTTCAGGATGTTGATGAACATAAGGACACAAGACAGGAAGTGGAGACCTTACATTCCTTGGGAGGAGCGTCGGGTGAACAATATCTGATAGGTAAGAAGGAAGTCATCATTTTGATAGACTCGGGAGCAACTACTAACTTTATCTCGGATAAGTTAGTACCTGTGCTAGGTCTGATTGTCACTCCAACAAGAAACATAGGGGTCAAGATGGCTAACGGACAAATTTGAAAGAGTAAGGGCAAATGTTCACGAGTTTTGCTGGAGGTTCAAGGGATCGAAATGCAAGAGGAGTTTCTTTTGTTTGATCTGGGGGAAGCCGTTGATGTGGTGTTGGGATACCCTTGGTTAGCTTCATTGGGGGATACCAAAACCAACTGGGAGTTCTTCACCATAAGTTGGAAAATTCGTAACTCATGGGTCACTAACGTGGGGGACCCCAGTCTGTGTAGAGGACAGATCTCTCTCAATGCAATGAAGCGAGTGATCAGGTGACAAGGAGAGGTTTACCTGCTGGAGCTGACGACGCTATTCGTTAGTGACCAAGATCAGCAATCAGAGAGTGTTCTTGTGGCTATTGAGAAAGTCGTTTCTCGCTTTGGGGATGTTTGAGGTACCAAAGGGACTACCACCAGCCAGAAATAGAGAGCATGCTATCACCTTACAGAAGGGGACCTCTCCGATCAACATCAGGCCCTATAGATATTGTTTTGTCCAAAAGAATGAGATTGAGAAGCTTGTTCAGGAGATGTTGGAGACAGGAGTTATACGACCAAGTGTCAGTCCTTATTCCAGCCCGGTGCTGCTTGTTAAGGAGAAAGACGGAGGATGGAGGTTCTGTGTTGATTATCAAGCATTGAACAAGGCTAGCATACCTGACCGCTACCCTATACCCATCATCGAAGAGCTACTCAATGAACTTCAAGGTGCCACTATTTTCTCGAAAATAGATCTCAAGTCCGGATACCACCAGATCAGAGTGAGAAGTTGCGATGTAGAAAAGCCGGCTTTCAAGACTCATCAAGGCCACTATGAATTCATGGTGATGCCTTTCGGTCTCACTAACGCACCCTCCACCTTTCAGTCCATCATGGATGATCTATTCAGGCAATATATGAGAAGGTTTGTGTTAGTGTTTTTCGATGATATCTTGATCTATAGCCAAGATTTGACTACTCACCTTCATCACCTACAACTGGGCTTGGACATCATGAGGAAGAATCAGTTTTATGCAAACAAGAAGAAGTGTGCGTTCGGGAGTAAGGAGATATCCTATTTGGGGCACATTATTTCGGGAGAAGGCGTAGCTGCAGACCCTGAGAAGATACTAGCCATGGTGAAGTGGCCAAATCCCAAGAATGCACTAAGCTCCGAGGTTTTTTGGGATTAACAGGGTATTACCGAAAGTTTGTGAGAAGTTATGGGCAGATAGCCAGACCTCTAACGGAGTTGCTAAAGAAAAATGGGTTCCAATGGTCAGCAGTCGCCGAGGAAGCTTTCCAAGAGCTAAAGCAAGCTGTCACTAATCTACCAGTGCTGATACTACCGGATTTCACAAAAGAATTTACGGTTGAGATTGACGCCTCGAGAGTGGGAATAGGAGCAGTCTTATCTCAAGAGAGACGCCCAATTACCTTCTTACGCCAAGCCTTTTCCTCCACAGGTCGTATCAAATCAGTGTATGAAAGGGAACTGTTGGCGATTGTGAAAGCAGTTACTAACTAGAAGCATTATCTGGTGGGAAGAGAGTTTGTCATCAAGACAGAACAAAGCAGCTTAAAGCATCTCCTAGACCAGAAGGCGGTTATCTCGGTTCAGCAAAGATGGGCAGCTAAACTCATTGGACTCTCGTATAGGATCGAGTATAAACCTGGTGTCGAGAATCATGTTGCAGACGCTATGTCCCGTAGACAACCTGAGGAGCAATTCAACCAACTGTCCCTACAAGCTCCACTGAACATTGACTTCCACATCCTCGGGGAGATGATCACCGCGGATAGTGAGTTGCAAGTCATCATTAAGGGGTTGGAGTCAGGAGAGTCGCAAAAGCTGGGTTACTTGATGTTGAATGGATTACTCTATAAGGAAGGATGTTTGGTGATCCCGAGAGGATCTCCCTTCATTCCAAAGTTGCTGGAACAATTTCATTCAACCGCGATTGGGGGTCACGAGGGAGCCTTGAAAACCTTTAAACGTTTGACAAGAGAAGTTTACTGGAGAGGGATGCGGAAGGATGTAGTGCAATTCATAAAGCATTGCGAGGTTTGCGAGGAGAATAAAAACTCCACGCTCTCACCAGCGGGGTTACTGTCTCCTCTACCAATTCTACACCAAACCTGGTCCCACATCAGTATGGATTTTGTCGAGGGACTGCCACCCTCCAAGGGATTCTCGGTTATACTAGTAGTGGTGGATCGGCGGAGCAAGTATGGACACTTCTTTCCCCTTAAACATCCTTTTACTGCTAAATCTGTGGCAGATTTGTTTGTAAAGGAAGTGGTGAAACTTCATGGGTTTCCTGAGAATATTGTATAAGACAGAGACATAGTGTTCCTCAACAACTTTTGGAGTGAATTGTTTAAAAGTCAGGGTACAACTCTCCACAAGAGCACTACTTATCACCCTCAGACTGATGGCCAAACAGAGGTAGTCAACCGATGCCTTGAAACCTATCTGCGGTGCTTTGCTAGCAAGAAACCGTCAACTTGGGTGCAATGCTTACCGTGGGCAGAGTTCTGGTATAACTCCTCGTATCACTCTACAATCAAGTCCACACCTTTCTTTGTCGTCTATGGAAGGGATCCCCCTAAAGTGCTACGATATGGTGACATTCCAACAGAAAACGCTGAGGTAGAAGAATTGTTGAAGGACAGAGACAATTTACTGGTTGAACTGCGAGAAAATATGGAAGTTGCTCAGAGGCAGATGCAGAAAGAAGCTAATAAGCATCAGAGAGAAGTGACTTTCAAGGTTGGAGATTGGGTTTACTTGAAGTTGAGGCCATACATAAAAGTTTCATTTGGTGGGAAAAGAAACCAAAAGTTGGCTCAAAGATTCTTTGGTCCCTATCAGGTCGTTGAGTGTGTAGGAAAGGTCGCTTACAAGTTGTTGTTACCAGCAGTCAAATTCACCCTGTTTTCCACGTCTCACAGCTTAAGGCGGCTCTGCAACCAGGTCAAGTAGCTCAAGAACTTCCATCCTTTATGACTGTTGATATGGAATGGGTTACGGAGCCTGAAAAGATAGTGGATATAAGGCGACCAAAAGAGGGTAATGAGACAGAGGTCAGAATCCAATGGAAGGGCCTTCCCGAATTTGTATCTACTTGGGAACCGGTCACTGTCATTATGGAACAGTTTCCTGATTTTGACCTTTAGGACAAGGTCGCTTCTCTACCTGGGGGTATTGATAGGTTGAAGGTGTCGTTGGTCTTTATGAAGAAGAAGACACGAACCAGCGGGAGGAAGGCTAGAGTGTGGCTGAAGAGGACTGCAATTAAAAGTGGCTAAGTGTCAAAGAAGAGAAGTGGGGAAGAACCTCTGCGTGAAGTGGAGGGTTAAATAAAACAATAGTATCGAATAATGAAATGTTGTCGTTTTATTATGGTCGCCCTAAGCTTTCTATGTATTTAAAGGGAGATCCATTATGAGGGTTTCCTTATCCAAGAAAATACATTAAGAACTTAATATCAAACGGCCGTCAAGGTCTTTATCCTTCTCTTATCTCTCTATCTATCCTAATCACTCGATCTTCTATCTCTTTCTCTTTCTGGTGACTTCGATCTAACATTCACCTATAAATATCCTCTCAATTTCCACTCAATCTATTGTATCTCCTTCTTCGATAACAAGAGAATAAGTTGGTTATGATCTTTGTACAGTTCATCAAACAGCTTCATATCGTTACTGTAATAGCCGATGCTTTTTATTAGAAGCGGCTCATCACCTTTCGTGTAAAACCTCTAAGGAAATTCTGGTTTTCTCTCCTCGTCCATTCTGCAAGATAAGATGAGGTTTGGCGGGGAAATTAAAAAACGAGAGATTGAGAAAGAGGAAGACAAATCCAATAAGTCTATGTGTCAAATTGAAAAAGAAGGCTACTATCGAATTGCAAAAGAAGTCAACCTTCGGTTTGATCGAAGAGGACAACGGCGGCGTGTATATAGAATTCCATGCAAGTTTCTATGGTAACGACGATGAACGAGTTTCTATGGTACAGGGACAAAAGTTGCATGTATATAGAATTCTACACTTTTAAGTATAAAGTGATATGATATAGAAACTTTCTAAGAGTTACACAGACGTGAATGATAGATGATTATNGGGACAAAAGTTGCGTGTATATAGAATTCTACACTTTTAAGTATAAAGTGATATGATATAGAAACTTTCTAAGAGTTACACAGACGTGAATGATAGATGATTATACACTTATATGATGAAGTGAAGTGATATAGAGAAAGTTTCAATTACCCAACCGTGATCAGTCTCCAATTAAGCGTGGATGATTTATATTGACCGATACAAGTATATTGACCAATCACCAATTTTCCATCATGAAGATGAACTACGTTCTATTTTTTTTTTAAAGAGAAAAGAAATGATTTACAGATAACTTTTTTGGTTGCAGTTTTAAAATAATCAAAAGGCCCCGTGCTGGTTTATATATACGAGACGTTAGAATAAACAGTTACATAATTAATAACGCAAACCGTCGTGTCGTAAATCATTAACGAGTAGACTTCATCCACTGACTTCTTAATGTAAATGGGGGAAGTCTACTAAATAGGTCATCTAATGAAGTCAACGATATCGTCCAAATATTACAGAAACTGAAGCAAGTTCACAGATTACAGACATAAATACGCCATTCAAACAAACGGCCACGATAAAGAGAGGTTCACAGATTTTAATTGAAAATACAACAATAAAGATTATACCGGCGATTAAGACATTCTCGACCACCACGCGTATACGACGGACTAACAAACGTAATTCCTTCATTTGATCTTTCACCTTGTCTAGCTCCTGCTGAACCCATAACATTTCATCATTTTCCTGGATGGCTATAATAGAATCCCTTTGGTCAGCAAGTCCACCTCTGATTGTTTGAAGTTCTTGCATAATAGCCTCATCCCACCATTTCATAATATGGTCCTCTCCATTGCATACCGTACCATAGAAATAAATATACCATAAGAATATTATCTATACTCAAATAATAATTATACCAAACGAATAAACCATCATACAATGTAACAACCTCATGGTTATTGCACCCAAAGAAAATCCTTCCAGGATTGTCGGCTGTGGTGGAACATTTCATAACGGTTTTCCTTCCACAGAAACATTTGTCAGGAATTCCAACTGTCAGGCCAAGAAAGTTTACTTCGGGTGGACCTTCACTCCATACTTGCAAAGAACTAGAAGATGGCTGAGTGTAGCTGTGTAACCCCATATCTGAGTGCAAAATGAACAAAAAACTATGAGTATTCAAACTATGAGAAAACCGAGAAAACATTGATTCAAAGCAGTAAACAGCTTTGTTACTGTTTCTAGGGTAAGAATGTGTGAGTATCCAATGCATTTGACTAATTGTAAGAGTTCGATATGAATTTGGAGTGTTTAGACAACATTTAAACCCGTTTTATCCATAAACATGCTTAAACAGAGAAAACAGGCTAAAACCGAGAGAAAACGTTGATTCGAAGCAGTAAACAGCTATGTTACTCTTTCTAGGGTCAAAATTTGTAACAATCCAATGCATTTGACTAATTGTAAGAGTTCAGGATGAATTTGGAGTGTTTAGACAACACTTAAACCCGTTTTATCCCATGCATTTGACTAATTATAAGAGTTCGGGTTGAATTTGGAGTGTTTAGACACCACTTTTACCCATTTTGTCCGAAACAGGCTAAAACCGAGAAAACATTGATTGTAAGCAGTAAACAGCTTTGTTACTGTTCTAGGGTCAGAATGTGTGATAATCCAATGCATTTGACTAAATGTAAGAGTTGGGGACGAATTTGGAGTGTTTAGACAACACTTAAACCCGTTTTATCCCATGCATTTGACTAATTATAAGAGTTCGGGTTGAATTTGGAGTGTTTAGACACCACTTTTACCCATTTTGTCCGAAACAGGCTAAAACCGAGAAAACATTGATTGTAAGCAGTAAACAGCTTTGTTACTGTTCTAGGGTCAGAATGTGTGATAATCCAATGCATTTGACTAAATGTAAGAGTTGGGGACGAATTTGGAGTGTTTAGACAACACTTAAACCCGTTTTATCCCATGCATTTGACTAATTATAAGAGTTCGGGTTGAATTTGGAGTGTTTAGACACCACTTTTACCCATTTTGTCCGAAACAGGCTAAAACCGAGAAAACATTGATTGTAAGCAGTAAACAGCTTTGTTACTGTTCTAGGGTCAGAATGTGTGATAATCCAATGCATTTGACTAAATGTAAGAGTTGGGGACGAATTTGGAGTGTTTAGACAACACTTAAACCCGTTTTATCCCATGCATTTGACTAATTATAAGAGTTCGGGTTGAATTTGGAGTGTTTAGACACCACTTTTACCCATTTTGTCCGAAACAGGCTAAAACCGAGAAAACATTGATTGTAAGCAGTAAACAGCTTTGTTACTGTTCTAGGGTCAGAATGTGTGATAATCCAATGCATTTGACTAAATGTAAGAGTTGGGGACGAATTTGGAGTGTTTAGACAACACTTAAACCCGTTTTATCCCATGCATTTGACTAATTATAAGAGTTCGGGTTGAATTTGGAGTGTTTAGACACCACTTTTACCCATTTTGTCCGAAACAGGCTAAAACCGAGAAAACATTGATTGTAAGCAGTAAACAGCTTTGTTACTGTTCTAGGGTCAGAATGTGTGATAATCCAATGCATTTGACTAAATGTAAGAGTTGGGGACGAATTTGGAGTGTTTAGACAACACTTAAACCCGTTTTATCCCATGCATTTGACTAATTATAAGAGTTCGGGTTGAATTTGGAGTGTTTAGACACCACTTTTACCCATTTTGTCCGAAACAGGCTAAAACCGAGAAAACATTGATTGTAAGCAGTAAACAGCTTTGTTACTGTTCTAGGGTCAGAATGTGTGATAATCCAATGCATTTGACTAAATGTAAGAGTTGGGGACGAATTTGGAGTGTTTAGACAACACTTAAACCCGTTTTATCCCATGCATTTGACTAATTATAAGAGTTCGGGTTGAATTTGGAGTGTTTAGACACCACTTTTACCCATTTTGTCCGAAACAGGCTAAAACCGAGAAAACATTGATTGTAAGCAGTAAACAGCTTTGTTACTGTTCTAGGGTCAGAATGTGTGATAATCCAATGCATTTGACTAAATGTAAGAGTTGGGGACGAATTTGGAGTGTTTAGACAACACTTAAACCCGTTTTATCCCATGCATTTGACTAATTATAAGAGTTCGGGTTGAATTTGGAGTGTTTAGACACCACTTTTACCCATTTTGTCCGAAACAGGCTAAAACCGAGAAAACATTGATTGTAAGCAGTAAACAGCTTTGTTACTGTTCTAGGGTCAGAATGTGTGATAATCCAATGCATTTGACTAAATGTAAGAGTTGGGGACGAATTTGGAGTGTTTAGACAACACTTAAACCCGTTTTATCCCATGCATTTGACTAATTATAAGAGTTCGGGTTGAATTTGGAGTGTTTAGACACCACTTTTACCCATTTTGTCCGAAACAGGCTAAAACCGAGAAAACATTGATTGTAAGCAGTAAACAGCTTTGTTACTGTTCTAGGGTCAGAATGTGTGATAATCCAATGCATTTGACTAAATGTAAGAGTTGGGGACGAATTTGGAGTGTTTAGACAACACTTAAACCCGTTTTATGCCAAAACAGGTTTAAACCGAGAAAACATTGATTCTAAGCAGTAAACAGTTTTGTTACTGTTTCTAGGATCAGTATTTGTGAAAGTCCAATGCATTTGACTAAATGTAAGAGTTGGGGATGAATTTGGAGTGTTTAGACACCACTTTGACCCATTTTGTCCGAAACAGGCTAAAACCGAGAAAACATTGATTGTAAGCAGTAAACAGCTTTGTTACTGTTGCTAGGGTCAGAATGTGTGACAATCCAATGCATTTGACTAATTATAAGAGTTCGGGTTGAATTTGGAGTGTTTAGACACCACTTTGACCCATTTTGTCCGAAACAGGCTAAAACCGAGAAAACATTGATTGTAAGCAGTAAACAGCTTTGTTACTGTTGCTAGGGTCAGAATGTGTGACAATCCAATGCATTTGACTAATTATAAGAGTTCGGGTTGAATTTGGAGTGTTTAGACACCACTTTGACCCATTTTGTCCGAAACAGGCTAAAACCGAGAAAACATTGATTGTAAGCAGTAAACAGCTTTGTTACTGTTGCTAGGGTCAGAATGTGTGACAATCCAATGCATTTGACTAATTATAAGAGTTCGGGTTGAATTTGGAGTGTTTAGACACCACTTTGACCCATTTTGTCCGAAACAGGCTAAAACCGAGAAAACATTGATTGTAAGCAGTAAACAGCTTTGTTACTGTTGCTAGGGTCAGAATGTGTGACAATCCAATGCATTTGACTAATTATAAGAGTTCGGGTTGAATTTGGAGTGTTTAGACACCACTTTGACCCATTTTGTCCGAAACAGGCTAAAACCGAGAAAACATTGATTGTAAGCAGTAAACAGCTTTGTTACTGTTGCTAGGGTCAGAATGTGTGACAATCCAATGCATTTGACTAATTATAAGAGTTCGGGTTGAATTTGGAGTGTTTAGACACCACTTTGACCCATTTTGTCCGAAACAGGCTAAAACCGAGAAAACATTGATTGTAAGCAGTAAACAGCTTTGTTACTGTTGCTAGGGTCAGAATGTGTGACAATCCAATGCATTTGACTAATTATAAGAGTTCGGGTTGAATTTGGAGTGTTTAGACACCACTTTGACCCATTTTGTCCGAAACAGGCTAAAACCGAGAAAACATTGATTGTAAGCAGTAAACAGCTTTGTTACTGTTGCTAGGGTCAGAATGTGTGACAATCCAATGCATTTGACTAATTATAAGAGTTCGGGTTGAATTTGGAGTGTTTAGACACCACTTTGACCCATTTTGTCCGAAACAGGCTAAAACCGAGAAAACATTGATTGTAAGCAGTAAACAGCTTTGTTACTGTTGCTAGGGTCAGAATGTGTGACAATCCAATGCATTTGACTAATTATAAGAGTTCGGGTTGAATTTGGAGTGTTTAGACACCACTTTGACCCATTTTGTCCGAAACAGGCTAAAACCGAGAAAACATTGATTGTAAGCAGTAAACAGCTTTGTTACTGTTGCTAGGGTCAGAATGTGTGACAATCCAATGCATTTGACTAATTATAAGAGTTCGGGTTGAATTTGGAGTGTTTAGACACCACTTTGACCCATTTTGTCCGAAACAGGCTAAAACCGAGAAAACATTGATTGTAAGCAGTAAACAGCTTTGTTACTGTTGCTAGGGTCAGAATGTGTGACAATCCAATGCATTTGACTAATTATAAGAGTTCGGGTTGAATTTGGAGTGTTTAGACACCACTTTGACCCATTTTGTCCGAAACAGGCTAAAACCGAGAAAACATTGATTGTAAGCAGTAAACAGCTTTGTTACTGTTGCTAGGGTCAGAATGTGTGACAATCCAATGCATTTGACTAATTATAAGAGTTCGGGTTGAATTTGGAGTGTTTAGACACCACTTTGACCCATTTTGTCCGAAACAGGCTAAAACCGAGAAAACATTGATTGTAAGCAGTAAACAGCTTTGTTACTGTTGCTAGGGTCAGAATGTGTGACAATCCAATGCATTTGACTAATTATAAGAGTTCGGGTTGAATTTGGAGTGTTTAGACACCACTTATACCCATTTTGTCCCGAAACAGGCTAAAACTGAGAAACCGTTGATTCTAAGCAGTAAACGGCTTTGTTACTGTCTATAGGGTCAGAATATGTGGCAATCTAATGCATTTGACTATTTGTAAGAGTTCGAGATAAATTTGGAGTGTTTGGACAACACTTAAACCCGTTTTATCCCAA
>NC_025703.1:22674188-22674524 GCF_000633955.1 Camelina sativa | reverse complement strand
TTGTTTGATCATTGTTTGATTTACTTTTGTCTTGCTCTGTTTTGTCTACATTGCTCTGTTTTACATTTTTGCCCAGCTCGACCCTGCACTTGATCTACACTCGATAGAGTGCTTGCTCGAGTTCATTCCGAGAACTCTTGTTTATGATTTGTGTCTGTCCTGTCTTGTTTCTTATATCATTCTAGTTGCATTTCTGTTGCATTCATTTAGTTTCATGTTCATTACTTTCCTTGCATTAGTTCATTACCTGCATTACTATAGTTTGATATCTGTTCTAGTTTCATTACTGCCATAGTCATTCTGTTCCATTACATTTAGTATCTTGTCCATTCAGCT
>NC_025703.1:22636636-22673989 GCF_000633955.1 Camelina sativa | reverse complement strand
TCATTCTAGTTGCATTTCTGTTGCATTCATTTAGTTTCATGTTCATTACTTTCCTTGCATTAGTTCATTACCTGCATTACTATAGTTTGATATATGTTCTAGTTTCATTACTGCCATAGTCATTCTGTTCCATTACATTTAGTATCTTGTCCATTCAGCTTTTACATTTTGCATTTTACATTCTGCAATAGGTTGTTAGTGACAAACACCCTCTATAATTGGCTTAACTTAGACAAGTATTGCACACCCTGATTGCTTGCATTCACTCATTTAGGATTGATACCTCTTATACTACAATTGCATAAGGGGAATTCAAACACCTTGCTTTCACCATTGTTCATGATCATATCATTCATTCACATTCCATTTCACGCACACAAGAAAGATACTAGTTTCAGGAGGCCTTGCTATTCCGTCACTACTTTGCGAGGGATTACCTACGATTCCTTGATAAACCCTCGCAAATGCCACGTAAATATTGTAGACCTCGCAATTACATAGCAAAACCATCGTAAAACACAACAAAACATTATTGACAAAATCACAACAAAACACCATTACAATTTATTTAGATTTCAATTATGATTCACTATCCTCATTAGAGTCTACAAACTTCTTTGGATAATATTAATTCACCTAGTTCTAGAAACTTCATACCAAATTAATTCACCTAGTTCTACTTACATACTTCATTGGATATTAATTTACCTAGTTCTACAAACTTCATTGGATATCCTCATTCTAAAGTTCAAACTTCATTATAAAGTTCATTAGAGAATCTACTCACTTTTTGGATAACTTTAATAGTAGAACAAAAAACAATTAAAGAAAAATAAATATAACATAAATTCTCAAAAGTCTATTGCGAGGCATTTGCGAGAGAATCCTAGCAAAGCTCTCGCAAATACCTCGCAAATTGTTCAGGGTATACGGTATTGTGTGGGATTTGTGAGGCTCCATCGCAAGTCCCACGCAATTTGAAACGATCGACCCGTTTTTTTTAAATAATAAATAATTAATAATAATAAATAACTACAACTAGTGGTCCCATATCCACTAGCCACCTATCCACAACCACAACCAACAGCGGAAATAAACAATACCAATATCCAATAAATATCCAATAATAAAATAACCAATAATCAAATATATCAACAATCCAATAACCAATCATCAGGAAACATAAGACCAGCAACCTAGCAATGCCAAACAACATCCAATCGAGTCCCTAGAACATCCTCCTCTTCATCGCCTTGATTCCACGATCACACTTTGCCTTTACCTGCACCACAAACACATATTGAGATGCATGCGTATTTGATAAACACTCAGTGAGGCAATCCTCCCATCTACTGGGCTATACACACAAGCAACAGTGATTACAATGTTCCAAACAAACAACAAACAAAAACATACAAACCAGGAAATCAAACATCATCTCGCTGGAAGGGAGGTGTCGACCGACACCAGCCAAGTGTCGACCGACACTGTCCTTGGTGTCGACCGACACTGTCCTTGGTGTCGACCGACACTACCCCACAGTGTCGATCGATGCCAAATTTGCTGGTGTCGATCGACACTCACTCTGCAACTGCGATCCACACGAAGCCGAGAGTCGAATCTCGCTCCCAAAACTCCACCAAATCGTCCAATATTCAAAACCCAAGCCGAAAACATCTATAAGAACCTGTAGCAACCAATCCCAGCAAGAAAAACACACAAAACAACAACAAACAAACAAGAACAAGGAAATCAAAGGCTTAGATTAGCCATGGTCATGCACTCACCTCTTTGTAGGAAGATTCAGACCAAAAGCAACCAATCCAACCCTCCTAGCAAGCTTCTATCTCCTCCTTAGCCTCAAATCTCTCAAGAACAGCCAACAATCTTCTCAGAAAACACCAAAATCTCAAGAACAAGGTTTTTCTCTCTTTTCTCCCAAAAACAAGAGAACGGCGACAAACACAACTTGCCAAAACCCTCTTCTGCGACAAAACACCTAAATACTTCGGTTCAATGGTTTTCCCTAAATCAAACCGACCAAAATCGACAATTTAGTCAATCTGGTCGAACCAGAAACTATTGGTGTCGACCGACACAATAGGAACGTCCTTCCCTGTCAACTTAGTCAACGGACGTGCTCTCCTCGCAAATCCCTGCACAAACCTCATGTAGTAACCTGCCAAACCAAGGAAACTTCTGATCTCTGTGGCATTATGCGGTCTAGGCCAAACTCTGATAGCCTAAATCTTCTCCGGATCTACAGAAACCCCCTCTGCAGAAACAATATGATCCAGAAACCCATCTCACGCTGCCAAAGACTGCTCTTGTTCAAATTAGCACACAATCTCTGATCCCGCAGATTCTCCAGAACTGCCTTCACATGCACTGCATGTTCGTCAGGACTATTAGAATATACCAGGATATCGACGATAAAAATGATGACAGACGCATCCAGAAAACTCCTGAAACACGCTGTTCATCAATCTCATAAACGCTGCTGGCACGTTAGTCAACCTCAAAGGCATCGCCATGAACTCATAAACCCATACCTCGTCCTTCTACTTGAGACAACACCGACGCTCCCCACGGTAGAGTGATAAGACGAATGAATCCTCACAATGTGAAAATCAACCCCTCTTGCCTGTCCAAGAGCCTCTAGTAACTTGTCTCTTAGGAAAACTTCCACAAGATAGCTTAATCCAAAATTAGCTTTCTGCTTAGCAATTCTCCACAGCAAATCATCAATACGAGCGTAATAAAACAAACCATACGTTCGCATATATTGATTCACCGCATCAAATGCTTTGCAGGCCGCGAATTCAAACCACTTGACTTATTCCCTCCAACAAGCTTACCAAAACCTTGAATCTAACAACCTGTCCATCTCCAATGAACTTCATCCAGCATCGTCGCAACGATTAGTTTATCCTGCCATGAAGGCTTCTTGTGAACTTATGTATCTAGAAAACATGCCTTTCCCAGCTCAAAATTGCTGCAACTCCCCTTCCCGGGACTCCAGCACCACCGGCCTCACAATCTTGGCGCACAACCAAACATTCATAACAGCTCTGGTCATAAAACCCTGACCCATTGGTCAACACATCCAAAACCCGAGATTAAACCACCGCCAATCTCTCGAGGTCTACATTCAGTTGTTATGTTTATACTCACGTCCTAGGTATTGCTTGCTCCCAACTCCTCCACCCTTAGGTCGCAACCTTCGAGCCATACCAATCTCACTCTCAGACTAGCGTCTTCGAGTTATACTGTCTCACTCTTGGACCGCAATCCTCAAGATCTCGGTATCAGGGGAACTATTAATCCCCTCAGGGGAACATCATCCCCTCTGCCACTCTCGGAGCCCCCAGCCCCTTGAGCCATCGGTATCCAGGAGAATCAACATCCCCCTCAGGAGCAACAATCCTTAACGACTATAAACATCTCCCGACCAAAAGTATCTCATGTGGTCCGAGTATAACATTGCAATGTTACACCTGCCCACTCAACTTCTAACATCCAACTGGATTACCCACCAAACAGAGAAATATTTACTCCAACTGCATATGTCCACCTATCTGCCTCTCTAGGCTCGATACCTCTCGAGAAGAATCTCGTACCGGTCATCTACAACTGTATGGAAACTCCTCAACATCTGCAGCCCTCGGCTGCACCCGCGACATGCGGCACAACTGGAGCCTGCACTGGTACCCCTCTCGGTAATCGCTCCAACAACACGTCAACAGATCCGCCAAGCGATCATCTTGACCCTAGGCTTCACTTGCTGCAACCCCACACCTGGGTTCCCAGCACATCCGGCACGATCACCGGCTAACCCCCTCTGGTCCCTCCTGATACGCTTGCGACCCTCCGATGTACCTCCTCGTGGAAACTCTAGACCACACACTCGCTGGCCTCGGGACCCGCTCGATGATGACCACGACCACGTCCCCGTCCACGACCAACAACGCAAATACCTTTAACCACTGCACTTCCAAGAACAGAGGCTAACCCGCAATATTAACATAACACAAAACACAAAAACCAAGATTCACCGTGGAATCACACTGTAGGCTCCAAGAGGATGTTCTAGGACTCCATGCCACACACAATTGACTAAGTCACATAATCAATTAAGACATGCAATCCCAAACATCTACAACACAAAGCCTAGTGAACCCAAACCTAGAACAGTAAGGGCTCTGATACCAAACTGAAACGACCCGACCCGTTTTTTTTTAAATAATAAATAATCAATAACTACAACTAGTGGTCCCATATCCACTAGCCACCTATCCACAACCACAACCAACATCGGAAATAAACAATACCAATATCCAATAAATATCCAATANCCCACCAAACAGAGAAATATTTACTCCAACTGCATATGTCCACCTATCTGCCTCTCTAGGCTCGATACCTCTCGAGAAGAATCTCGTACCGGTCATCTACAACTGTATGGAAACTCCTCAACATCTGCAGCCCTCGGCTGCACCCCGCCACATNACTACAACTAGTGGTCCCATATCCACTAGCCACCTATCCACAACCACAACCAACATCGGAAATAAACAATACCAATATCCAATAAATATCCAATAATAAAATAACCAATAATCAAATATAACAACAATCCAATAACCAATCATCAGGAAACAAGAAACCAGCAACCTAGCAATGTTTCTAATGACCCAACTCTAGCAACCTAGAAATGCCAAACAACATCCAATCGAGTCCCTAGAACATCCTCCTCTTCATCGCCTTGATTCCACGATCACACTTTGCCTTTACCTGCACCACAAACACATATTGAGATGCATGAGTATTTGATAAACACTTAGTGAGGCAATCCTCTCATCTACTGGGCTATACACACAAGCAATAGTGATTCCAATGTTCCAAACAAACAACAAACAAAAACATACAAACTAGGAAATCAAACATCATCTCGCTGGAAGGGAGGTGTCGACCGACACCACCAAGTGTCGACGGACACTGGCCTTGGTGTCGACCGACACTACCCCACAGTGTCGATCGATGCCTAATTTTCTGGTGTCGACCGACATCACATGGTGTCGATCGACACTCACTCTGCAACTGCGATCCGCACGAAGCCGAGAATCGAATCTCGCTCCCAAAACTCCACCAAATCGTCCAATACTCAAAACTCAAGCCGAAAACATCCATAGGAACCTGTAGCAACCAATCCCAGAAGGAAAAACACACAAAACAACAACAAACAAGCAAGAACAAGAAAATCAAAGGCTTAGATTAGCCATGTTCATGCACTCACCTCTTTGCAGGAAGATTCAGACCAAAAGAAACGAATCCAACCCTCCTACCAAGCTTCTATCTCCTTCTTAGCCTCAAATCTCTCAAGAACAGCCAAAAATCTTCTCAAAAAACACCAAAATCTCAAGAACAAGGTTTTTCTCTCTTTTCTCCCAAAAACAAGAGAACGGCGACAAACACAACTTGCCAGAACCCTCTTCTGCAACAAAACACCTAAATAGTTCGGTTCAATTGTTTTCCCTAAACCAAACCGAGCAAAATCGACAATTAAGTCAATCTGGTCGAACCAGAAACTATTGGTGTCGGTCTACACCCACCCCCAAAACACAGAGTTTTGGTTCACGAGTGTTACACAATTTGTGAGGCCTTTACAAGGCCCATTTAGCAAAGCGTCACAATTTTGACGCATTTCTGTCGCAAAACGAGTAATATTTTTATTAAAAAAATAACAAAAACTACAATTACTCAATCAGATTCATTTTCTGAATTACTAGAAAGTTCATCATCATCATTAGAATCTACTCCATCATCAGACTCTTCGAATTCGTCTAATTCAACATCTTCTTGAGAAACATCACCAATATCTTCTACTTGTCGGTTATGTGGACCAATGTGGATAACATCTTCTGTTCATATGTTTGGAATGGAAATTTCTTCGACTCTCTCTTGTTGCACCACGACTTGCTCATCAACTAACCCGATTATACGGCCTCGAGGATTAACTTTGATGACTGATAACCACATATCACGTCTTGGCCGCAAAGGAGGATAGGAAATAAAGCTCACTTGTTGTGCTTGTGATGCTAGGATGAAAGGATCAAATTTGGCATACGATCTGTTGGCATTTACATCGACAACTCCCCATTTATTTACTCGCACGCATCGGGGCGATGGATCATAACATTTACACTTGAAAAGTACGCATCTCCGATTCAGAAGGCCTGGATATTCAACTTCTAAGATTTGTTGCAAAACGCCTTTGAAATCGCTATCACCAGCTTGTACGTAGATTCCGTAATTTGATGTCACTTTTTGACTACCATGTGCATACGTATGAAAAGTGTAACCGCGAGTGAAGTACACCAGAGCAGTTGTGATTTTTGCTCTTAGTTCTTGAACGAGCTCATGCAACCAAAGAGGCAAGGGTTCATTTCCACATCCATAGGAAAAGTTTATTAAAATTAAAGAATAAATAAATTATACATATAGTTCAAAATTTATTTTAAATATATATACTTACATAGTATTTTAACCAATTAGCAAAATCCCGCTCTTTGTAAGCTTCATAGTCAACTTCTTCTAAATTAGGATATGCTTCACGAATCTGCATTTCGAAAAGTCTATAAAAAAAATATTTGTTAGTTTGTTATCTTAGTAAATAAAATTTAAATTTTAACTTTTAAAAATGAATACCTCTCAAAAGGTTGAACGTAATCTAGATTCCGCAAGATGTAATTGTGAGCAGCTCGACAATAGTTATGATCTTCCCACCAAACTTCCTTTAACTTTCCAGCGAGTCTTCCTATCTGAGCAAAGATATCTGGAACATCGGGAACGTTATATGTAGGTGCAACGCCTCCGTCATCATATCGTTGAGTACGTGTTTTTTTTGTTCTCACGGTGGGGCTAAAGTAGTATGATGTCACTACAACAAATATGGGTATTGATAGCATACGATTAACGCTATGATATGGTTATTATAGCTTTTTCATGAATGCTATTAAATGAGACGCTATAATAGAGGGGCTATATACGATAGTGTTTCTGGGCTGGTGCTATCGTAGGGTATCTTTTAATAGCATATATAAAATACTATATTACAATGTTTAATAACACATATATCATGCTATATTTATATATATAATAGTACTTTATGCCTGCTATATATACGGTAAACGTAGCTATCTTTTCTTGCTATGATTTAATTTTTAGTAGCTCTATGTTAATGCCATTTGATTAGTTATCTTAGCATCGGTGTTGAGCTATTTGTATCTGAGTTGTAGCTTTTATTATGTGCTACTAAGTGAGGATACAATGACTTCATCTATCTGCTATAACGATCAATTACGTTTGTCTTCTGATTACTATTAACTGTTCCCTATACATCATATTCAAATGATGTTTCCTCTGTTAAACTTCCGGCGACTATTGATCCCTCAACTCTGGCAAGACTTTTGGTCTTTCCTTTAAGAGATTTCATAAACCGCTCAAAATGATACATCCACCGAAATTGCACTGGCCCACCAAGATCTCCTTCATGTGGGAGATGGACTGGAAGATGTTCCATCACGTCAAAAAAAAGCAGGACGGAAGATTTTCTCCAAGTTACAAATCAACACTGGAATATTATTCCGTAAATACTCCGATTCCTACAAGCAAATGCATACTCAATTAATGAGTGAATTAATTAAATAGGTTTATAAAAATGTATAACATTTTATAATTATATACCTGCAATAGCTTCATGAACGTTTTCCGGCAATAGCTCAAGAAATACAAATGGTAGTAGTCGTTCCATGAAGACATGACAATCGTAACTCTTCATACCTGAAATTTTTTGGCCTTGCTCAACACATCTTGAAAATTTTGAGACAAATCCATCGGGAAACTTCACTTCAGATTTAACCCACTCGAACAACACCCTCTTAGCATCCGCTGTCAATCAAAGTTGGGGTACTGGTACATTTCCATCTCTTGTAATATGTAACTCGATCCTTGCGCATATTTCCGCCAAATCCAACCTTGATTTCATACTATCTTTTGTTTTACCCTGCACATTCAAAAGCGTAGTGATGAAATTTTCAAAAAAGTTTTTCTCGATGTGCATCACGCAAGGTTATGCCGCTAGAGAAGATCCTTCCAATATGGAAGCTCCCAAAAAATACTCTGCTTGTGCCAATTGTGAGTGCTCCCATATCCATCCGGCATGTTTGCTGGTGTGTGATAGTTACCCCCACGTTTACATGTTTCTTGAGCACCATAGTAATTGATCTGTTTAAACAAATCATTTCCAAAGACGTAAGTTGGTGGGGGAACACGCACAACTTTATTCTTTCTAAACAACTTCTTGTTCCTCCGATATGCTTGATGCAAGGGAAGAAACCGACGATGACAATCAAACCAACAAGGTTTTCGCCCATACTTTAACTGAAATGTCTCTGTACCATGCATACAATATGGACATGATAATCTTCCGTGAATTTTCCACCCAGATAACATTCCGTATGCGGGGAAGTCACTAATCGTCCACATTAGCGCTGCCCGCATATTGAAATTCTGTTTTTTCGAGGAAACAAACGTTTGAACACGTTCATACCACAATTGCTTCAGCTCATGAATCAGAGGTTGCAAAAAGATATCTAGAGCTCGCTTTGGATGCTTAGGACCTGGTACCAAAATACTCAAGAACAGAAATTCGCTTTGCATACACATATCTGGAGAAAGATTGTATGGCGTCAATATAACAGGCCATAAAGAATATTGCCTCCCTGACATACCAAATGGACTAAAACCATCTGTACACAACCCTAGATAAACATTCCTACACTCTTGAGAAAAGTCAGGATATACCGATTGAAAATGTTTCCACGCCTTTGCATCAGATGGGTGTGTAATTTCTCCTTCGTGTGTAGAATGTTCTGCATGCCATCTCATTGCTGCTGCAGTCCGTTTTGATTGGTATAAGCGTTTCAATCTATCAACAACAGGCAAGTACCACATACATTTATATGGCACTCGTGTCCTTCCTTCAGTAGGTTTATATCTCGGCTTCCCGCAAAATCGACATTCCTGCAGCTTAGCATCATCTTTCCAAAAAATCATGCAATAATCAACACACACATCAACCATTTCAGATGGTAATCCAAGACTCGTAACCAACTTTTGTATTTCATAGTAGTTCTTAGCCGATACATTATCAGGTGACAAATATTCTTTAATGAGTTCAGCCCAAGAATCCATGCAAATCTCACTTAAGTTATTATCTGCTTTAATTGTCATCATCCTAGATTTCAATGATAACTCAGAATGCCCTTCTCTACATCCATCGTAGATAGGTTGATTTGCAGCATCTAACATATCATAAAAACGTTGTGCATCTACGTTGGGTTCTTCCATATTACTCTCTGGAAATGCAGTAATAGTTTCATGAAATGCATCATTAACAATATCATGAAATCTATTTTCCTCGTTATACCCATGAAAACCAAATTGATCAGATTCTTGATGCCCATATTTACTAGGTTGATCAACAGCATAATTCATACTACTACTTCCAGCATTACTGCTACAACTATCTCCATGACGGAACCATACACAGTAATTTGACATAAATCCTCTATTATAAAGATGCTTCTTCACTAGATTAAATTCCAAATATTTATCGTTTAAGCACTTATGACATGGACAAAATATTGTACCGTTTTCACGAGCAAAGTCTTGGTTTGTCGCCTGGTACATGAAACCGCGCAAGCCATCACAAAACTCTTTCCTCACATCACCGGTCTCCAGGTCTCTATGATTGTGCATCCACTGTCATATTGTATATATCTCATGCTCCTCACCTCCAAACATTATTTTCTAGGCTTGTCCTGTAGCCTTTTTTTTTCTTTACAAAAACTTTATTTTTTGACAATTTTTTTTCTCTCTCAGAAGTTTTTTTTTCTTATTGATTTGTGTTGTGGTTTCCATGTCTCATAGACTGGCTATTTATAGGTTTTCTAAAAATAACTGCTACGGATTTGTGAGGGAATTTGCGACGGACTTGCAAGGGTTGTTTTTTAATATTTATTTTTTTTGCTACTGATAAGCTCAAATTAATCCGTGGAGCTACTCTCTCAAACAAGAGATCAATGTAGTACTTAGGGGTCGAATCCACAGAGACTCAAAATCAAACACAATAAATTATAGACTTTTGTTATTACGCTAAACGAATTAAGTTGTATTAAAAACGAAAGAAGACAACGCAAAATATTAAATCAGAGGTTGTGAATTCAGAAAATCAAAAGGTTAGGCCTAGGGAATTTCTCAGGAAATTATGAAATATTAAATCAATAAATTAATTAAGGTTCAATCAATTAAAATCAGATCTAGAACTCTAAACAGTTTTGTAAAATAATTCAGTTCTCACTGCAATTATTATCTAAATTTAAAACCAGAAAATTCAAATCTCTTTGTAAAATTCAAGGTTAAAAGTCAGCTTTAAAAACAGGTTTAGTTGGTTCACAAAACTACTAAATCAAATCTCTTTGTAAAAAGTAATTTTGTTCATCTATGGTTTAATCAGGAAAACAATCATATTCTCATATTCTCTCGAAGGAGTTCAGATCTCTCTTCCAAAAAGGTCTCAATATCTCTCTCTCAAAAAACTGCTTGAAAATAACTTAAAGGTTTACAAAACCCAAAAACACTATAAATATGTCCTAAAACACATCCAGGGGCTTATGTTGCAATTGTGGAAAACTTTGGGTAAAATTGTAAAACTTCCAATTCTTGTTCTCTCCTCGGGTAATCAGGAGTGTCGATCGATGCTCATGTAGTGTCGATCGATGCCAGCACTCTAATCCGACTCAAAGTTCGTTTCCTTCCGTTAAATGTTCCAAAACGATCCAAATTGCTCTATTTTGCTCCATCCGTGCCAAATTCCTAGATAACCTGTAAAGACTCAAAAACAACCTAGAAACAAATCAAAAGACTCAAAAAGCACACTTATATCATGGTTAAAAACCACAAAAACCATGATATATCAGCTACAAATTTGCGAGGCTGTTTCTTTTTTGCCGACAAAACAGTTACACTCGAGGAAAACGTGCTTGCCGACATCTAAGTCCCTCGCAACTCCTTCGCAAATTTGCTACGAATTTTGTTATCACTATTTCGTTGCAATTTTGTTAGGGATTTTCGTTTCGTTGCACTTCTGTTTTATCTCCGTCGCAAATTTGTGAGGGAAATGTTCGTCACAAATTTTGCAAGGAAGTTGCAACTACTCGCAAATCCATAGCAAATTTGCGAGGACGTTTTTCCGTCGCAAATCGCGTGTTTTCTTTTTGTAGTGATTATTTAAACAATAAAATTCTTAAAAGCTAAATTCTCGTTTGATTTTAAAAACTCAAGCAAGCATTAAAGGTTCAGATCTGATAATTGCACAAAGTGCATTAACGTCAACTCTCGTTGGCTACATATGGTAAGAATAAATTGAGGTTATCCTGTTTTTGTGCCTCCCTTACAAAACGAGAAGAAAAAAAAAACGCCAAAAGGTAGAAGTGAAACAAGTGAGAATCAAACCAACAAAACAAAGTTCTATGTCACTAAAGCCTTTATGAAGCTTTTGCAGATTGTAGTAATGAAGTCCAAAACTTTACCATTAGTTAAACACCCTAGTAAAGCAAATCCCTTCCTTATCGTTAGGGTCATAATCGAGTCCCTAATTAAACAAACCAACGAATAGCAACAAAGTGATAGGTTTTCAATACCTTTGGCCTTGGTGAGCACAAGATCAGGGAGGTTGGTGAGAAAACACAAGAAGCAGTTTAAGAAGAAAACGACGGTGTGGTTCTCTACTACGTTGTCGATTTAAATAAAGAGAGTAATTATGAATTATCCCTACGTTGTCGTTTAAGTCTGGCACTGTACATAAAAAGGAGACTGCCCAATTCCAGGATTGGTTATCGAATTAACACAACAAATTTCTTCCTTCTTCTTCCGACCTCTTCCTTCTAATCGGATAACCAACATAAGTTATCATATAAGCCCAGTAGAACAGGCCCAAAATATGACTAAACCGATGTAAACCATCGTTTTGGTTTGAGATCAGACCCAACCAAGAGGTCTGTGAAGAACGAAGAGGCCAAGTCGACGTTCCTTTCTCCTCGGTGAGTCCGCAAAATCAATTGTGAGCCAGATTGGTAAGAGTTGCTCGTCGATACGATAACCAAAGTTGGATAGGTGCAGACTATATCGTGCATTGCCAAGCCAAATTGCTAGGCAACGGTTTAAGTACAACCAGCCCGGTAAGGACCACAACTTGCTAAACCAAAACTAAACCGAGTCAATTATTGATTTTGTTCTTTACCACTAATTACATAATTAAGCGTTCATTGACCTTAAATTGGATATTATCAGTTAGATCGACAGTGATCAAAGCCAAAAGTCACAAAATTGAGGAGGACTCAACCCATTGACTTCACAACTACTTTGTTTTCCCTCCCACGAAAGTTGAAGAAAATAGTAAGAAATCTTTACTTTTCAAATCAAAAACTGTTTCTCCAATTTTTTTGCAACTTATTATACTTTTCACCCTTATTTGTGATTCAGAGAGAAGAAACCCTTTTTAACAAAGTATGGATTTGGAGATTGTGTGGTTTGTTAGAGCCGCTTGGATCACCGTTTGGATCGTCTCTATACTTCCTTTGTTGATTGCTTCAATACCCACTTCAAAGCTTGACTCTTTTCGTGATCTCGTTTTGAGTTTCGCTGGAAGAGGCAAGATTCTTCACCCATCCTCTCAGGTATATATTCGTCTAAAGTTTGTAACTTTACCCAATTTCTCTGAACTTTTTAACTTTAGTGAAAAAGATTTGAAATTTTTGTTCTTATAGTCTGATTGAGGAAACGAGAAAGCAGAACACTTTTTAGTTTGAAGTTCAGATATGTTCTGTTTTCGATTTTTGGGCTTAAACCTTGTCTTAGTAGTGACTCAGTTGTTGTTGTGTAATTTCTCTGTGCAGAAGTTTACAATTCCTCAGAAATACTTTGCTCACTTTTATGTTATTGGAGTGGTGTGGACAACTCTACTGCTTGCTGCAACTTGGATGTATGCTTACGAAATGGCGCCTTTATCTTCTGGTGAGTTCCAGTTATCGGACATTGCAAGCCATTTAGCCGGAGGTTCCCATGTTTTCTCCTTTCATAAATCTCATATGACTCCCTTTGAGCATCGGTTCAAAGTGTGGCGAGCGGTGTTTCTACTTCTTCTGATGGAGATACATGTCTTGAGACGGCTTATAGAGTCAATCTATGTATTCAAATATAGCCCTACCGCTCGGATGCACTTCCTCGGTTATTTTGCTGGTTTGTTGTAAGTTTCTCAAGAAACTCTTTAGTTTGATTGTTTTTTTTTTTTTTGCTTGGCTTTTAATTTGTGTTTCTAGTTTCTATGTAACAGCGCCTTTGTCACTCTGCTCAAACATTGCTCCAGAGGTAGCAAGATTCGCTGGAAATCAAGCGGCTGAGTTCATTGCTAATGGGAAAAGCCATACTTCATCCCCTGAAGTTAATTTGTTATCGTCTATAAGCCCACTGGCGAAGCTTGGATCACTCCAGTGGATTGGTGGAGCTATTTTTCTATGGGGATGGATACATCAGCGCCGCTGTCACGCCATTCTTGTAAGTTTTAACGATTAGTGATTTGCGCATTGTTTAATGTTTATGATACTAAGAAATACAAAAACGTTAATGTAGGGATCACTCCGGGAAAATCCAAGCCAAGCTAAAGAGTATATAATTCCATATGGGGATTGGTTTGGGATGGTCTCTTGTCCCCATTTCTTGGCAGAAATCGTAATAAACCCTCCCTAGTAGATATTGTTAACGTTCTTCTATATTTCTCAGCTCTTCTCTTAATGATATGGTTGCTATAAAATTCAGGTTTTATATGCGGGCTTACTGATTGCGAGTGGAGGAACAGACATAAACATCTGGTTACTCTTTGGTTTCGTGGTAACGGTTCAGTCTCTTAATTGGAATGCTTTGTTTCTGAAGGTTGTTTAGATTATGAGAAACTGTATTTACGTCTTCTTTTTTGTAGGCGGCTAATCTGACATACGCCGCTGGAGAAACACACCGTTGGTATCTCCGGAAGTTTGAGAATTATCCGGCTAATCGGCATGCTATTTTCCCTTATGTCTACTAAAATGGTTGAGAGATAGAACACAACTTTGCCAAGTTTGTACAATGTTTCAATTTCCATGTTTCTGTAAATGATATTTTTCTGAAGATCTTTGTTGTGTTATATAACAAGGCTATGCTTGTCATCTTTATGGTGCTGTAAGTTTTCTTCATTTGAAGAATGTATTTTTACACAAACAAAAGTGTCCCAATCACTCGGCATGTACTCCACTCTAATCAACATTTTTAGTGTTATCTTCTTAGTCAATGAATTTTCCGTTGTATTCTTTTTTTTTTTTTTTTGTTAAATGCTTTTTCTACTTTTAATTAACTATTGCAGGTATCATCTCTAATCACATTCTTGAATTAACTATTTAGTTGATGGATATAGGTGTGGGTATTCCTTTTCATGTGGCCTATTCGAATGAAAACTGCTAAGAGATGGTTGCATCCAATTATTCAGCGTTAGATCAACTGTTCAACAAAAAGAATGGAAACTGCTATAAGAAGATATACCCTCATTATTTTTGTTGAACAAATGATCTAACGCTACCTGCCAAATCAAACTAGCGGATGTATATCTTTACACATGCTTAAATATATACTTTCGAGGAAATTGATATTTTAAAAGCAAACTCCGATTTGACATTTTTCAGTGTCCACTCTTTTATCGCTTTTGCACTTGTTACATCTGTAGTTGGTGGGTGTCAATCGTGTAATCTCTCCCTCTTTTGGCAAGAGAAGTTCGCTCTAGCCGCCGCCAAGCTTATCACCTCGTTCTAACCTCTCCGACCACCAGCGCTTCTTGCCGGAGTTGTGAGAAGTCGTGCTCTGTTTGTTTTCTTTCATGTCTAGTTGTTGATGAGCCTTTTTCAGCCTTTCTCCGGCGGATCTAGTCTCAAATGCTTTGGATCGGCGTCAAGAGTATATTTTCTCCGGCTTCGGTGAGATTTTCTCTGAGTGTCGTCTTCTTTTGGCTCGTGATGGAGAGCCACGTTTTGCCCTGTCTCGTCGAAGACTTTGTTGAGTGTATTTTCATATCTGGTTTTCTTTGGCCTTGGTCGTTGATGGTGATAGGCGGTTTATTTGGCTTCTACTGCGGCTGAGATGTTTTTTGCTTCCTCTCTCGTAACATCTAGCCTTTGTATTCTTCCGTCCATGATAGTGCTGTCTTAGGTCTCTTTGTTTACAAAGTGTCTAGGTTACCTTTGGCTACATTCTCATCAAATCAAACTCGTTTGGTATATCTCCAGTTTGCTTAGTGGTGGCTTTAGTGTTATCCTTGTTGTCTCCTTTCTTGGTCTTGTATTTTCGGTTGTGGAGATGTTTGGAGGTTTGAATTTTGTTTTTTGCTCAACCTCTTCTTAGAGTCCTCTTGCTGGTTTGAGATTATGTTATGCTCTAGGTTCGTTCTTGGTGTGAGCCATTTGGATGGTATTTTGTTGCTGAGTCACCTACTAGCCTTCCTCTGATTTCCCTTTTTGGAAATTTTGGAGTAAGGTATTAGTCAAAGCAGTGGAATCGTTCTCTACTTCTTCTCTTGCGAGGACGTCGTCAGTTTTAAGTTTGTAGGTGGCTGAAGGTGGTTCGACGAGTGTCCGCGTGTAAGAATAGCTGATATTGCGTGGCTTATCTCCAGTCGTTTTTAAGATTTTGGCCTTGTCCCTAGGGTTTTTAGTTCTTTTTAATTGGCTGGTAAGGTGTGCTGGAAGTTGTGTTTGTGTCTCTGGTCGCGTTGGGTTCCTGCTTTCCTCTCTGTCGATTTGATTTCTGGTTGTCTTCGGTGTGTGGTAGTCCGGTCTTCTAGTGCTTTCGACATTGACAGGTTTTATAGGGAAGTTTTGTGGGAATCTCTCATGCCTTTGTTCAGATATAGAGCTTAGTTTGTTTTTTCTCCTTCTTGTATTATTATCATTTGTTGTAATCTGGTTCCTTGTTCTTTGGTGTTGTGTTTCCCTCTTTTAGGCTAATGACTCTGGGACATTCTTATAGTCCGTCGGCTTATATTTCTTGTCGGTCGACACCCTGTTTTATCCGACGAGAGAATAAGAATTGGAAGTTTTACAATTTTGCCCGAAGTTTTCCACAATTGCAACATAAGCCCCTAGACGTGTTTTAGGATGTATTTTATTTTTGGGTTTTAGAAACTTTTAAGTTATTTTCTAGCAATTTTTGAGAGAGAGATATTGAGAGCTTTTGGGAGAGACGGATCTTAATTCTTTGTAGAGAGAAAAATTCTAAACTCCCTCTTTTACTTTTCAATATCTATTGCATGTTATTCAGAATTATGATTTGTTCTTCATTAAACATGTCTGAGTAATTTGCTTGTTAGGTTTAGGGTTTTTCATAGGGTTCTTATGATTTATTAGATATGTGATTTTAGGGCTCTTAATATTTTATGATCTTCATCCTTGGTTGTTCTTCATAATAATTCTTGATTGATCACTTAGAATTATTATCTTAAGGAAGTAAATTGATATAAGAATATAATTGTTTTCCTGAATAAAAACCATTGATGAGCAAAATTACCTTTTACAAAGAGATTTGATTTAGTAATTTTGTGAACTTATCTAAACCTGAATTTAAAGCTGATTTTTAACTTTGAATTTTACAAAGAGATTTGGATTTTCTGGTTTTAAATTTAGATAATATTTGCAGTGAGAACTGATTTATTTTACAAATTGTGTTTAGAGTTCTAGATCTCATTTTAATTGCTTGAACCTCAATTAATTCATCTGATTTAATATTTCATAGTTTCCTGAGAAATTCCCTAGGCTTAACCTTTTGATTTTCTGATTTCACAACACTTTTATTTGAATATTTGCATTGCTTTTTCAATAATTCAATTAACTAGTTTCTATAATCCATTGTGTTTGATTTTGAGTCTCTTAGGAATTCGACCCCTAAGTACTACAGTGATCTCTTGTTTAGAGAGTAGCTCCAGGGATTAATTTGAGCTTATCAAATTTTGGCGCCATTGCCGGGGACTCTTTGATCTACCATTAGATTTGAGTTTTTAATTTCGTCTAAATTTTTTTTTTTCTCCTTACACGTTTTTGTTTTTCTTCTCTTTGGTGTTTCAGGTGTATGCCTCCTAGACCTCACACAAGGAACGCTTCCCATTGAAGCTTTCAAACCAAGAGTTGGGAAAACTTGAGCGTGAGAACAGAAAAGCACCCAAATCCTTGAAGATGGTTAACACAGTCATTTTGATTCGTGATGAGGATGGTGCTTTGAGGGATCAAGAGGGTCACTTGTGCAATGAGCAGGGCCAAAAGCTTGATGCAGAAGGCAATGTGATTGCTGAAGCTGTTGTTGTCAATGAACAAGCTGTTGTTGACGGGCAAAACGATGGTGTCGACCGACGCCATCAGGGTGTCGATCGACACCCACCTGTAGCAGACGTACGTGGAGCTGCCAACCACGTCCAGAATCCCGTTTGAAGACAGGATCAAAACCAGGATCTGATCAGGACTATTGCAGACTTCAACCGAGCTGATTTGATGTATGAAAACCGCTCTGCAATTGTTCCACCTCCTTTCCCGCGCAATGACTTTGAGCTGAAGCCTGCTTACTTGCAGCTAGTTAGACAGAGACCCTTCTCTAACCTGCCAAATGAGAAAGGTCTGGATCATATTGAACACTTTGAAGATCTGGTGGCCAGCATCAAAGCCAATGGTGTGACTGAAGACTACATTTACGGCAATTTCTTCCCATATTCACTTGCAGGAGAGGCATCTCAATGGTTGAAACAATTGCCCGCTGGGTCTTTGACATCTTGGCAACAAATCAAGGTGGCTTTCCTCAATTACTTTTATGATGATGCAATGTCACATGAGCTGAGAGTCAAGCGGTCCTCGTTCAAACAAAGACCAGATGAAGCTTTCAAGGCGGCTTGGGTGAGATCCAAGGCATATCAGAGGGACTGTCCACACCATGGTTTTTCAAGAGTGCAACTGCTGAGTATCTTTTTCAGAGGAATTGACTGGGAATATCTGTTAGCTTTGTATGTTGCAAGCCATGGAAACTTCAAGACAAGATACCCAGATGAAGCTAAGAACTTGATTGAGAACCTAGCCTCCAGTAATATTACTAAGAGAGCTGATGCTGAAAGAAAGAGACTACATTGAGGAATTGATGCAAATCAGCTTGCTTCAGTGAGTGCTAAGCTTGATTCAGTTCACAACCTTTTGGTTGGCAAGAAATCAGTTCACTTTGCTGCTGAAGTTGAAACTTTTGAACCAGAACCTGAGCAAGGGCATGAAGAAGAGGATGTGAACTATGTCTATGGAAATCAAGGTCAGCGGTTTGGTAATCAGCAAGGTAGCAGGCCTTACGGTGGAAACAGCCAGCGCAGTAACTTTCAGGGAAATTCTTCTGGTTCACACCCAACCCTGACTATCAGAAGCATCAACAAAGCAGTGGATACACAAGGACATATGGCAATAACTCATATCAGCCCCCTCCTCCGAAGACAGCAGAAAGTAGTAATATGGAAGTTATGCTTGAGCAGCTTTTGCAAGGTCAAGAGCAGATGACAGTGACTTTCAATGGGAAGCTTGACAATGTCTACACTGAAATTAATGGGAAATTTGAAGCTTTGAACATTCATGTAAAGAAGCTGGAAATTCAGGTTGCACAAACCGCTGGATCCGTCAAAAGGTAAGAGGGATTTCTCCCTGGGAGAACTGAATCAAATCCCAAGCATTCATGCAATACAGTAACTTTGAGAAGTGGTAAACAACTCCATCCTATACCACAGAAGATTCACACTGATGATACACAAGAGTTGATTGACATAGATGAAGATGAGAGTGCCGCAGCTGAGCCAGTGTCGACCGACACCACCTGGGTGTCGATTGTCACCGGTCATGAACAGAAACTCCGAATGCCACTTCTTCCACTCCAGTTGTTGAAAGAGTTTACAAACCCAAGGTTCCTTTCCCCAAGAGTCCAAAGAAGTCCAAACAAGAGCTAGATGATGCTAAATGTAAAGCAATGATGGATAAGCTTATTGTTGAGCTACCTTTGATTGATGCTATTAGGACTTCTCCAATGCTAAGGAGATATGTCATGAGGATGGTAACCAAAGATTTGAATGCTGAGCAAGGAGTCATGATGATATCAGCTCAAGTCAGTGCTATTATTCGGAACAAGATCCCAGAAAAGCTTCCTGATCTAGGTAGTTTTGTGTGATCTTGGCTCTAGTGTCAACTTAATGCCAAGATCAGTAGCTCTCAGCTTGGGAATGACAGACTTCAAGCCTACCAAGATCACTCTAATCCTTGCGGATTGGTCAATTCGTATTCCTGATGGTGTTCTTGAGGATGTTCCAATTAAGATTGGAGAATGCTTGATACCAACTGATTTTGTGGTACTCAAGTATGAAGAAGAACCTCAGGACCCTCTTATTCTGGGAAGATCATTTTTAGCCACTTGTGGAGCTATTATTGATGTCAAGAAGGGTCAGATTGGTCTTAATGTTGGTGATCTAGAAATGCGTTTTGATATGGACAAGCTGGTCAAGAGGCCAACTATTGATGGTCAGACATTCTATGTAGACACTTTGTCTAATCTTGCTGAAGAGATATTCCAGGAGTTGCATCCTGAGGATCCACTAGAGAGGGCATTGATTGCTTCTGCTGAAGAGGTTGAGCATCTAGATGAAATTACTGTTGTGTATGTCAAGCTACTTGATGCTAATGAACAAGTGAAGAAGCTGGTTGCACAAGAGGAATTGGTTAGTACTTCTTCACAAGCTGAAAATTTTTCTGATTGGAGTCTAGAGAAAGCTCCAAAGCTTGATCTCAAGCCACTTTCTGCAGGTTTAAGGTATGCATTTCTAGGTGAGAATTCTTCTTATCCTGTTATTTTTAATGCTTCCTTGAACAATGCAGAGCTCACTTTATTGCTAAGCAAGCTGCGCAAGTTTTGCAAAGCTCTTGGCTATTCTCTTGATGATATTGCAGGAATCTCTCCAGACTTGTGTATGCATAGGATTCATCTTGAGGAGGGAGCTAAGACATCTATTGAGCATCAGAGGAGGCTGAATACAAATTTGCAAGATGTTGTCAAGAAAGAGATCATGAAGCTGCTGAATGCTGGGATCATCTACCCAATATCTGACAACAATTGGGTTAGTCCGGTACATGTTGTTCCTAAGAAGGGCGGAGTAACAGTGGTGAAGAATGACAAGAATGAGCTGATCCCTACAAGGACAATTACTGGTCATAGGATATGCATAGACTACATGAAGCTGAATGTTGCAACCCGAAAAGATCACTTCCCGCTTCCTTTCATTGATCAGATGTTGAAGAGGCTAGCTAATCATCCATACTACTGCTTTTTGGATGGCTATTCCAGGTTCTTTCAAATTCCAATTCATCCTGATGATCAAGAGAAGACCACTTTCACTTGCCCATATGGTACCTTTGCTTACCGAAGAATGCCTTTTGGTCTATGTAATGCTCCTGCTACATTTCAAAGATGTATGATTTCTATCTTTACTGATATGATTGAAGACTTTATGGAGGTATTCATGGATGATTTTTCAGTTTATGGGTCTTCATTCAAGAACTGTTTAGACAACTTATGCAAGGTGCTAGCAAGGTGTGAAGAGAAGCATCTGGTGCTTAATTGGGAAAAATGTCATTTTATGGTTAGAGATGGCATAGTGCTTGGCCACAGGGTTTCAGAAGCTGGAATAGAGGTTGACCGCGCCAAGATAGAGGTGATGACAGGTCTTCAAATGTCAAAGAATGTGAAGGCAGTGAGGAGTTTTCTTGGGCATGCAGGGTTCTATAGGCGATTCCTTAAGGATTTCAGCAAGATAGCTAGACCACTTTCTGCTTTGTTGTGCAAAGATGTCAAGTTTGAATTCACTGATGAATGCAGAATAGCTTTTGAAAGGATTAAGTAAGAGCTTGTGAGTGCTCCTATTGTTCAGCCACCAGATTGGGCTATACCATTTGAGGTTATGTGTGATGTTAGTGATTTTGCAGTGGGAGCAGTGCTGGGACAAAGAAGAGACAAGAAGCTGCATGCAATCTACTATGCAAGCAGAACACTTGATGCACAAAGAAATTATGCAACAACAGAGAAAGAGTTGTTGGCAGTTGTGTTTGTTTTTGAAAAATTCCGGTCTTATCTATTTGGTTCAAAAGTCATTGTTCATACTGATCATGCTGCTTTAAAGTATTTGATGCAGAAGAAAGATGCAAAGCCTAGACTTTTGAGATGGATTCTTCTTCTTCAAGAAATTGACATTGAAGTGAAGGATAAGAAGGGAATTGAGAATGGTGTTGCTGATCACTTGTCCAGGATTAGAATTGATGATGATGTCCCAATACATGATTGTTTACTTGAAGAACACGTCTATTTTGTGGATATAGGGTTTCAGACTGATGAAACAAAGAGTCTGTTCTCGGATACAGATGGTGTCGATCGACAGCACACTAGCATCGGTCGACACCCATGTTTTCCCGATACAGATTGGTCGTATGATGGTGATTTAGCTGCTGTGGTTAACTCCAATCAACCCTGGTACGCTGATATTGCCAATTATCTTGCTGTAGAGATAGAACCAGAGAAGTTCACTGGCTATAACAAGAAGAGGTTAATGAGAGAGCTTAGAAGATACTATTGGGATGAACCTTACTTATATAAGCATTGCAGTGATGGGGTTTACAGAAGATGTTTAGCAGAGATTGAGGTACCTGACGTTTTGTTTCATTGTCATGGATCTGACTATGCAGGACATTTTGCTACATTCAAAACAGTGTCCAAGGTTCTCCAAGCAGGCTTTTGGTTGCCAACGATGTTCAAAGACGCTCATGAGTTTGTCTCAAGATGCGATGCTTGTAAGCGGAAAGGTCAAATCAGTAAACGGAATGAGATGCCACAAAACTTCATTCTTGAAGTTGAAGTGTTTGATTGCTGGGGTATTGACTTCATGGGACCATTTCCATCTTCTTATATGAACAGCTACATCTTGGTTGTTGTTGATTATGTCTCAAAGTGGGTTGCAGCGATCGCCTGTCCGAAGAATGATTCTGCTGTGGTTCTTAAGTTGTTTAAGACCATCATCTTTCCAAGGTTTGGAGTGCCTCGAATTGTTATCAGTGATGGAGGTAATTACTTTATCAATAAATCATTTGACAAGCTGCTGAAAAAGTATGGGGTTCAGCATAGAGTGGCTACTCCATATCACCTTCAGACTAGTGGTCAAGTAGAGGTTTCCAACAGACAGATTAAGGAGATTCTTGAAAAGACAGTTGGTGTTACAAGGAAGGATTGGGCTATGAAGCTTGATGATTCACTTTGGGCATATAGAACTGCTTATAAAACACCACTTGGCACCACACCTTTTCATCTGATTTATGGGAAAGCATGTCATCTTCCAATGGAGTTAGAGCACAAGGCAGCCTGGGCAGTTAAGTTGATGAATTTTGATGCCAAGACAGCTTCAGAGAGAAGGTTAGTGCAGTTGAATGAGTTGGATGAGCTGCGATTTCATGCATATGAGAATTCCAAGCTGTACAAGGAGATAATTAAGGCTTATCATGATAAGAAGATCATCTCCAGACATTTTGAGCCCAATGACCAGGTACTTCTTTACAATTCTCGTTTGAAGCTATTCCCAGGTAAACAGAGCTAATAAATCTTTCTTTTTCTATTATGGTGTCTTCTATCTTTTGTCCATTATTCTCGTTTATGTTCTGTTTGTAGGTTAATTCTAACTTTAACATCAATGGATTGGTTTCTAGAAAGAAAATTTCCACCACCTATTTATGGTTTGGATGATTTGCCATGGGATCCGGCTCATCGAAACACTACAAGAAATATGAGCGTCGGTAGTAGTTCGTTGTAGCACGAATTTACGAACTGCTACTAAAAGTACCAAAATCGGATGTTAAGTATTTCGTAGCATTAGATTAATGCTGACAATGTTGTCAAGAAAAAGATCATGAAGCTGCTGAATGTTGGGATCATCTATCCAATATCTGACAACAATTGGGTTAGTCCGGTACATGTTATTCCTAAGAAGGGCGGAGTAACAGTGGTGAAGAATGACAAGAATGAGCTGATCCCTACAAGGACAATTACTGGTCATAGGATATGCATAGACTACATGAAGCTGAATGTTGCAACCCGAAAAGATCACTTCCCGCTTCCTTTCATTGATCAGATGTTGAAGAGGCTAGCTAATCATCCATACTACTGCTTTTTGGATGGCTATTCCAGGTTCTTTCAAATTCCAATTCATCCTGATGATCAAGAGAAGACCACTTTCACTTGCCCATATGGTACCTTTGCTTACCGAAGAATGCCTTTTGGTCTCTGTAATGCTCCTGCGACATTTCAAAGATGTATGATTTCTATCTTTACTGATATGATTGAAGACTTTATGGAGGTATTCATGGATGATTTTTCAGTTTATGGGTCTTCATTCAAGAACTGTTTAGACAACTTATGCAAGGTGCTAGCAAGGTGTGAAGAGAAGCATCTGGTGCTTAATTGGGAAAAATGTCATTTTATGGTTAGAGATGGCATAGTGCTTGGCCACAGGGTTTCAGAAGCTGGAATAGAGGTTGACCGCGCCAAGATAGAGGTGATGACAGGTCTTCAAATGTCAAAGAATGTGAAGGCAGTGAGGAGTTTTCTTGGGCATGCAGGGTTCTATAGGCGATTCCTTAAGGATTTCAGCAAGATAGCTAGACCACTTTCTGCTTTGTTGTGCAAAGATGTCAAGTTTGAATTCACTGATGAATGCAGAATAGCTTTTGAAAGGATTAAGCAAGAGCTTGTGAGTGCTCCTATTGTTCAGCCACCAGATTGGGCTCTACCATTTGAGGTTATGTGTGATGTTAGTGATTTTGCAGTGGGAGCAGTGCTGGGACAAAGAAGAGACAAGAAGCTGCATGTGATCTACTATGCAAGCAGAACACTTGATGATGCACAAAGAAATTATGCAACAACAGAGAAAGAGTTGTTGGCAGTTGTGTTTGCTTTTGAAAAATTCCGGTCTTATCTATTTGGTTCAAAAGTCATTGTTCATACTGATCATGCTGCTTTAAAGTATTTGATGCAGAAGAAAGATGCAAAGCCTAGACTTTTGAGATGGATTCTTCTTCTTCAAGAAATTGACATTGAAGTGAAGGTTAAGAAGGGAATTGAGAATGGTGTTGCTGATCACTTGTCCAGGATTAGAATTGATGATGATGTCCCAATACATGATTGTTTACTTGAAGAACACGTCTATTTTGTGGGTATAGGGTTTCAGACTGATGAAACAAAGAGTCTGTTCTCGGATACAGATGGTGTCGATCGACAGCACACTGGCATCGGTCGACACCCATGTTTTCCCGAGACAGATTGGTCGTATGATGGTGATTTAGCTGCTGTGGTTAACTCCAATCAACCCTGGTACGCTGATATTGCCAATTATCTTGCTGCAGAGGTAGAACCAGAGAAGTTCACTGGCTATAACAAGAAGAGGTTAATGAGAGAGCTTAGAAGATACTATTGGGATGAACCTTACTTATATAAGCATTGCAGTGATGGGGTTTACAGAAGATGTTTAGCAGAGATTGAGGTACCTGACGTTTTGTTTCATTGTCATGGATCTGACTATGCAGGACATTTTGCTACATTCAAAACAGTGTCCAAGGTTCTCCAAGCAGGCTTTTGGTGGCCAACGATGTTCAAAGACGCTCATGAGTTTGTCTCAAGATGCGATGCTTGTCAGCGGAAAGGTCAAATCAGTAAACGGAATGAGATGCCACAAAACTTCATTCTTGAAGTTGAAGTGTTTGATTGCTGGGGTATTGACTTCATGGGACCATTTCCATCTTCTTATATGAACAGCTACATCTTGGTTGTTGTTGATTATGTCTCAAAGTGGGTTGCAGCGATCGCCTGTCCGAAGAATGATTCTGCTGTGGTTCTTAAGCTGTTTAAGACCATCATCTTTCCAAGGTTTGGAGTGCCTCGAATTGTTATCAGTGATGGAGGTAATTACTTTATCAATAAATCATTTGACAAGCTGCTGAAAAAGTATGGGGTTCAGCATAGAGTGGCTACTCCATATCACCTTCAGACTAGTGGTCAAGTAGAGGTTTCCAACAGACAGATTAAGGAGATTCTTGAAAAGACAGTTGGTGTTACAAGGAAGGATTGGGCTATGAAGCTTGATGATTCACTTTGGGCATATAGAACTGCTTATAAAACACCACTTGGCACCACACCTTTTCATCTGATTTATGGGAAAGCATGTCATCTTCCAATGGAGTTAGAGCACAAGGCAGCCTGGGCAGTTAAGTTGATGAATTTTGATGCCAAGACAGCTTCAGAGAGAAGGTTAGTGCAGTTGAATGAGTTGGATGAGCTGCGATTTCATGCATATGAGAATTCCAAGCTGTACAAGGAGATAATTAAGGCTTATCATGATAAGAAGATCATCTCCAGACATTTTGAGCCCAATGACCAGGTACTTCTTTACAATTCTCGTTTGAAGCTATTCCCAGGTAAACAGAGCTAATAAATCTTTCTTTTTCTATTATGGTGTCTTCTATCTTTTGTCCATTATTCTCGTTTATGTTCTGTTTGTAGGTTAATTCTAACTTTAACATCAATGGATTGGTTTCTAGAAAGAAAATTTCCACCACCTATTTATGGTTTGGATGATTTGCCATGGGATCCGGCTCATCGAAACACTACAAGAAATATGAGCGTCGGTAGTAGTTCGTTGTAGCACGAATTTACGAACTGCTACTAAAAGTACCAAAATCGGATGTTAAGTATTTCGTAGCATTAGATTAATGCTGACAATGTTGTCAAGAAAGAGATCATGAAGCTGCTGAATGTTGGGATCATTTATCCAATATGTGACAACAATTGGGTTAGTCCGGTACATGTTATTCCTAAGAAGGGCGGAGTAACAGTGGTGAAGAATGACAAGAATGAGCTGATCCCTACAAGGACAATTACTGGTCATAGGATATGCATAGACTACATGAAGCTGAATGTTGCAACCCGAAAAGATCACTTCCCGCTTCCTTTCATTGATCAGATGTTGAAGAGGCTAGCTAATCATCCATACTACTGCTTTTTGGATGGCTATTCCAGGTTCTTTCAAATTCCAATTCATCCTGATGATCAAGAGAAGACCACTTTCACTTGCCCATATGGTACCTTTGCTTACCGAAGAATGCCTTTTGGTCTCTGTAATGCTCCTGCGACATTTCAAAGATGTATGATTTCTATCTTTACTGATATGATTGAAGACTTTATGGAGGTATTCATGGATGATTTTTCAGTTTATGGGTCTTCATTCAAGAACTGTTTAGACAACTTATGCAAGGTGCTAGCAAGGTGTGAAGAGAAGCATCTGGTGCTTAATTGGGAAAAATGTCATTTTATGGTTAGAGATGGCATAGTGCTTGGCCACAGGGTTTCAGAAGCTGGAATAGAGGTTGACCGCGCCAAGATAGAGGTGATGACAGGTCTTCAAATGTCAAAGAATGTGAAGGCAGTGAGGAGTTTTCTTGGGCATGCAGGGTTCTATAGGCGATTCCTTAAGGATTTCAGCAAGATAGCTAGACCACTTTCTGCTTTGTTGTGCAAAGATGTCAAGTTTGAATTCACTGATGAATGCAGAATAGCTTTTGAAAGGATTAAGCAAGAGCTTGTGAGTGCTCCTATTGTTCAGCCACCAGATTGGGCTCTACCATTTGAGGTTATGTGTGATGTTAGTGATTTTGCAGTGGGAGCAGTGCTGGGACAAAGAAGAGACAAGAAGCTGCATGTGATCTACTATGCAAGCAGAACACTTGATGATGCACAAAGAAATTATGCAACAACAGAGAAAGAGTTGTTGGCAGTTGTGTTTGCTTTTGAAAAATTCCGGTCTTATCTATTTGGTTCAAAAGTCATTGTTCATACTGATCATGCTGCTTTAAAGTATTTGATGCAGAAGAAAGATGCAAAGCCTAGACTTTTGAGATGGATTCTTCTTCTTCAAGAGTTTGACATTGAAGTGAAGGATAAGAAGGGAATTGAGAATGGTGTTGCTGATCACTTGTCCAGGATTAGAATTGATGATGATGTCCCAATACATGATTGTTTACTTGAAGAACACGTCTATTTTGTGGATATAGGGTTTCAGACTGATGAAACAAAGAGTCTGTTCTCGGATACAGATGGTGTCGATCGACAGCACACTAGCATCGGTCGACACCCATGTTTTCCCGATACAGATTGGTCGTATGATGGTGATTTAGCTGCTGTGGTTAACTCCAATCAACCCTGGTACGCTGATATTGCCAATTATCTTGCTGTAGAGGTAGAACCAGAGAAGTTCACTGGCTATAACAAGAAGAGGTTAATGAGAGAGCTTAGAAGATACTATTGGGATGAACCTTACTTATATAAGCATTGCAGTGATGGGGTTTACAGAAGATGTTTAGCAGAGATTGAGGTACCTGACGTTTTGTTTCATTGTCATGGATCTGACTATGCAGGACATTTTGCTACATTCAAAACAGTGTCCAAGGTTCTCCAAGCAGGCTTTTGGTGGCCAACGATGTTCAAAGACGCTCATGAGTTTGTCTCAAGATGCGATGCTTGTCAGCGGAAAGGTCAAATCAGTAAACGGAATGAGATGCCACAAAACTTCATTCTTGAAGTTGAAGTGTTTGATTGCTGGGGTATTGACTTCATGGGACCATTTCCATCTTCTTATATGAACAGCTACATCTTGGTTGTTGTTGATTATGTCTCAAAGTGGGTTGCAGCGATCGCCTGTCCGAAGAATGATTCTGCTGTGGTTCTTAAGCTGTTTAAGACCATCATCTTTCCAAGGTTTGGAGTGCCTCGAATTGTTATCAGTGATGGAGGTAATTACTTTATCAATAAATCATTTGACAAGCTGCTGAAAAAGTATGGGGTTCAGCATAGAGTGGCTACTCCATATCACCTTCAGACTAGTGGTCAAGTAGAGGTTTCCAACAGACAGATTAAGGAGATTCTTGAAAAGACAGTTGGTGTTACAAGGAAGGATTGGGCTATGAAGCTTGATGATTCACTTTGGGCATATAGAACTGCTTATAAAACACCACTTGGCACCACACCTTTTCATCTGATTTATGGGAAAGCATGTCATCTTCCAATGGAGTTAGAGCACAAGGCAGCCTGGGCAGTTAAGTTGATGAATTTTGATGCCAAGACAGCTTCAGAGAGAAGGTTAGTGCAGTTGAATGAGTTGGATGAGCTGCGATTTCATGCATATGAGAATTCCAAGCTGTACAAGGAGATAATTAAGGCTTATCATGATAAGAAGATCATCTCCAGACATTTTGAGCCCAATGACCAGGTACTTCTTTACAATTCTCGTTTGAAGCTATTCCCAGGTAAACAGAGCTAATAAATCTTTCTTTTTCTATTATGGTGTCTTCTATCTTTTGTCCATTATTCTCGTTTATGTTCTGTTTGTAGGTTAATTCTAACTTTAACATCAATGGATTGGTTTCTAGAAAGAAAATTTCCACCACCTATTTATGGTTTGGATGATTTGCCATGGGATCCGGCTCATCGAAACACTACAAGAAATATGAGCGTCGGTAGTAGTTCGTTGTAGCACGAATTTACGAACTGCTACTAAAAGTACCAAAATCGGATGTTAAGTATTTCGTAGCATTAGATTAATGCTGACAATGTTGTCAAGAAAGAGATCATGAAGCTGCTGAATGTTGGGATCATTTATCCAATATGTGACAACAATTGGGTTAGTCCGGTACATGTTATTCCTAAGAAGGGCGGAGTAACAGTGGTGAAGAATGACAAGAATGAGCTGATCCCTACAAGGACAATTACTGGTCATAGGATATGCATAGACTACATGAAGCTGAATGTTGCAACCCGAAAAGATCACTTCCCGCTTCCTTTCATTGATCAGATGTTGAAGAGGCTAGCTAATCATCCATACTACTGCTTTTTGGATGGCTATTCCAGGTTCTTTCAAATTCCAATTCATCCTGATGATCAAGAGAAGACCACTTTCACTTGCCCATATGGTACCTTTGCTTACCGAAGAATGCCTTTTGGTCTCTGTAATGCTCCTGCGACATTTCAAAGATGTATGATTTCTATCTTTACTGATATGATTGAAGACTTTATGGAGGTATTCATGGATGATTTTTCAGTTTATGGGTCTTCATTCAAGAACTGTTTAGACAACTTATGCAAGGTGCTAGCAAGGTGTGAAGAGAAGCATCTGGTGCTTAATTGGGAAAAATGTCATTTTATGGTTAGAGATGGCATAGTGCTTGGCCACAGGGTTTCAGAAGCTGGAATAGAGGTTGACCGCGCCAAGATAGAGGTGATGACAGGTCTTCAAATGTCAAAGAATGTGAAGGCAGTGAGGAGTTTTCTTGGGCATGCAGGGTTCTATAGGCGATTCCTTAAGGATTTCAGCAAGATAGCTAGACCACTTTCTGCTTTGTTGTGCAAAGATGTCAAGTTTGAATTCACTGATGAATGCAGAATAGCTTTTGAAAGGATTAAGCAAGAGCTTGTGAGTGCTCCTATTGTTCAGCCACCAGATTGGGCTATACCATTTGAGGTTATGTGTGATGTTAGTGATTTTGCAGTGGGAGCAGTGCTGGGACAAAGAAGAGACAAGAAGCTGCATGCGATCTACTATGCAAGCAGAACACTTGATGATGCACAAAGAAATTATGCAACAACAGAGAAAGAGTTGTTGGCAGTTGTGTTTGCTTTTGAAAAATTCCGGTCTTATCTATTTGGTTCAAAAGTCATTGTTCATACTGATCATGCTGCTTTAAAGTATTTGATGCAGAAGAAAGATGCAAAGCCTAGACTTTTGAGATGGATTCTTCTTCTTCAAGAAATTGACATTGAAGTGAAGGATAAGAAGGGAATTGAGAATGGTGTTGCTGATCACTTGTCCAGGATTAGAATTGATGATGATGTCCCAATACATGATTGTTTACTTGAAGAACACGTCTATTTTGTGGATATAGGGTTTCAGACTGATGAAACAAAGAGTCTGTTCTCGGATACAGATGGTGTCGATCGACAGCACACTAGCATCGGTCGACACCCATGTTTTCCCGATACAGATTGGTCGTATGATGGTGATTTAGCTGCTGTGGTTAACTCCAATCAACCCTGGTACGCTGATATTGCCAATTATCTTGCTGTAGAGGTAGAACCAGAGAAGTTCACTGGCTATAACAAGAAGAGGTTAATGAGAGAGCTTAGAAGATACTATTGGGATGAACCTTACTTATATAAGCATTGCAGTGATGGGGTTTACAGAAGATGTTTAGCAGAGATTGAGGTACCTGACGTTTTGTTTCATTGTCATGGATCTGACTATGCAGGACATTTTGCTACATTCAAAACAGTGTCCAAGGTTCTCCAAGCAGGCTTTTGGTGGCCAACGATGTTCAAAGACGCTCATGAGTTTGTCTCAAGATGCGATGCTTGTCAGCGGAAAGGTCAAATCAGTAAACGGAATGAGATGCCACAAAACTTCATTCTTGAAGTTGAAGTGTTTGATTGCTGGGGTATTGACTTCATGGGACCATTTCCATCTTCTTATATGAACAGCTACATCCTGGTTGTTGTTGATTATGTCTCAAAGTGGGTTGCAGCGATCGCCTGTCCGAAGAATGATTCTGCTGTGGTTCTTAAGCTGTTTAAGACCATCATCTTTCCAAGGTTTGGAGTGCCTCGAATTGTTATCAGTGATGGAGGTAATTACTTTATCAATAAATCATTTGACAAGCTGCTGAAAAAGTATGGGGTTCAGCATAGAGTGGCTACTCCATATCACCTTCAGACTAGTGGTCAAGTAGAGGTTTCCAACAGACAGATTAAGGAGATTCTTGAAAAGACAGTTGGTGTTACAAGGAAGGATTGGGCTATGAAGCTTGATGATTCACTTTGGGCATATAGAACTGCTTATAAAACACCACTTGGCACCACACCTTTTCATCTGATTTATGGGAAAGCATGTCATCTTCCAATGGAGTTAGAGCACAAGGCAGCCTGGGCAGTTAAGTTGATGAATTTTGATGCCAAGACAGCTTCAGAGAGAAGGTTAGTGCAGTTGAATGAGTTGGATGAGCTGCGATTTCATGCATATGAGAATTCCAAGCTGTACAAGGAGATAATTAAGGCTTATCATGATAAGAAGATCATCTCCAGACATTTTGAGCCCAATGACCAGGTACTTCTTTACAATTCTCGTTTGAAGCTATTCCCAGGTAAACAGAGCTAATAAATCTTTCTTTTTCTATTATGGTGTCTTCTATCTTTTGTCCATTATTCTCGTTTATGTTCTGTTTGTAGGTTAATTCTAACTTTAACATCAATGGATTGGTTTCTAGAAAGAAAATTTCCACCACCTATTTATGGTTTGGATGATTTGCCATGGGATCCGGCTCATCGAAACACTACAAGAAATATGAGCGTCGGTAGTAGTTCGTTGTAGCACGAATTTACGAACTGCTACTAAAAGTACCAAAATCGGATGTTAAGTATTTCGTAGCATTAGATTAATGCTGACAATGTTGTCAAGAAAGAGATCATGAAGCTGCTGAATGTTGGGATCATCTATCCAATATCTGACAACAATTGGGTTAGTCCGGTACATGTTATTCCTAAGAAGGGCGGAGTAACAGTGGTGAAGAATGACAAGAATGAGCTGATCCCTACAAGGACAATTACTGGTCATAGGATATGCATAGACTACATGAAGCTGAATGTTGCAACCCGAAAAGATCACTTCCCGCTTCCTTTCATTGATCAGATGTTGAAGAGGCTAGCTAATCATCCATACTACTGCTTTTTGGATGGCTATTCCAGGTTCTTTCAAATTCCAATTCATCCTGATGATCAAGAGAAGACCACTTTCACTTGCCCATATGGTACCTTTGCTTACCGAAGAATGCCTTTTGGTCTCTGTAATGCTCCTGCGACATTTCAAAGATGTATGATTTCTATCTTTACTGATATGATTGAAGACTTTATGGAGGTATTCATGGATGATTTTTCAGTTTATGGGTCTTCATTCAAGAACTGTTTAGACAACTTATGCAAGGTGCTAGCAAGGTGTGAAGAGAAGCATCTGGTGCTTAATTGGGAAAAATGTCATTTTATGGTTAGAGATGGCATAGTGCTTGGCCACAGGGTTTCAGAAGCTGGAATAGAGGTTGACCGCGCCAAGATAGAGGTGATGACAGGTCTTCAAATGTCAAAGAATGTGAAGGCAGTGAGGAGTTTTCTTGGGCATGCAGGGTTCTATAGGCGATTCCTTAAGGATTTCAGCAAGATAGCTAGACCACTTTCTGCTTTGTTGTGCAAAGATGTCAAGTTTGAATTCACTGATGAATGCAGAATAGCTTTTGAAAGGATTAAGCAAGAGCTTGTGAGTGCTCCTATTGTTCAGCCACCAGATTGGGCTATACCATTTGAGGTTATGTGTGATGTTAGTGATTTTGCAGTGGGAGCAGTGCTGGGACAAAGAAGAGACAAGAAGCTGCATGCAATCTACTATGCAAGCAGAACACTTGATGATGCACAAAGAAATTATGCAACAACAGAGAAAGAGTTGTTGGCAGTTGTGTTTGCTTTTGAAAAATTCCGGTCTTATCTATTTGGTTCAAAAGTCATTGTTCATACTGATCATGCTGCTTTAAAGTATTTGATGCAGAAGAAAGATGCAAAGCCTAGACTTTTGAGATGGATTCTTCTTCTTCAAGAAATTGACATTGAAGTGAAGGATAAGAAGGGAATTGAGAATGGTGTTGCTGATCACTTGTCCAGGATTAGAATTGATGATGATGTCCCAATACATGATTGTTTACTTGAAGAACACGTCTATTTTGTGGGTATAGGGTTTCAGACTGATGAAACAAAGAGTCTGTTCTCGGATACAGATGGTGTCGATCGACAGCACACTGGCATCGGTCGACACCCATGTTTTCCCGAGACAGATTGGTCGTATGATGGTGATTTAGCTGCTGTGGTTAACTCCAATCAACCCTGGTACGCTGATATTGCCAATTATCTTGCTGCAGAGGTAGAACCAGAGAAGTTCACTGGCTATAACAAGAAGAGGTTAATGAGAGAGCTTAGAAGATACTATTGGGATGAACCTTACTTATATAAGCATTGCAGTGATGGGGTTTACAGAAGATGTTTAGCAGAGATTGAGGTACCTGACGTTTTGTTTCATTGTCATGGATCTGACTATGCAGGACATTTTGCTACATTCAAAACAGTGTCCAAGGTTCTCCAAGCAGGCTTTTGGTGGCCAACGATGTTCAAAGACGCTCATGAGTTTGTCTCAAGATGCGATGCTTGTCAGCGGAAAGGTCAAATCAGTAAACGGAATGAGATGCCACAAAACTTCATTCTTGAAGTTGAAGTGTTTGATTGCTGGGGTATTGACTTCATGGGACCATTTCCATCTTCTTATATGAACAGCTACATCTTGGTTGTTGTTGATTATGTCTCAAAGTGGGTTGCAGCGATCGCCTGTCCGAAGAATGATTCTGCTGTGGTTCTTAAGCTGTTTAAGACCATCATCTTTCCAAGGTTTGGAGTGCCTCGAATTGTTATCAGTGATGGAGGTAATTACTTTATCAATAAATCATTTGACAAGCTGCTGAAAAAGTATGGGGTTCAGCATAGAGTGGCTACTCCATATCACCTTCAGACTAGTGGTCAAGTAGAGGTTTCCAACAGACAGATTAAGGAGATTCTTGAAAAGACAGTTGGTGTTACAAGGAAGGATTGGGCTATGAAGCTTGATGATTCACTTTGGGCATATAGAACTGCTTATAAAACACCACTTGGCACCACACCTTTTCATCTGATTTATGGGAAAGCATGTCATCTTCCAGTGGAGTTAGAGCACAAGGCAGCCTGGGCAGTTAAGTTGATGAATTTTGATGCCAAGACAGCTTCAGAGAGAAGGTTAGTGCAGTTGAATGAGTTGGATGAGCTGCGATTTCATGCATATGAGAATTCCAAGCTGTACAAGGAGATAATTAAGGCTTATCATGATAAGAAGATCATCTCCAGACATTTTGAGCCCAATGACCAGGTACTTCTTTACAATTCTCGTTTGAAGCTATTCCCAGGTAAACTCCGTTCCCGTTGGTCTGGTCCTTTCACTGTCCAAGAAGTTAGACCATATGGAGCCATTGTGTTGCTAAATTCCAAGGGAGAGAAGTTCACTGTTAATGGTAAAAGGGTGAACAATTATTGGGCAAAAGCCGAGATACTAGACGGGCACATTGTGCGTTTGGACGAAGCACCCTCCGCCTAATCCGTTGCCAAGTCAAGCTAATGACTTAAAATAAGCGCTGAGTGGGAGGCAACCCACTGGTAGGAACTATTTATTTTTCAATTTTCTTTTAAGATTACTAACATATTGATTTTTGACACCACCTGGGTGTCGGTCGTCACCGTTATTGGATCGCAGATGGACATAAGGGTTAATGGGTTTGATAATTGGGTTTGAGAAACTGGACCTGAAATTAAAAATGGGCCGGGTCTAAATGAAGCAGCATCGACCGTCACCATTTATGGGTGTCGGTCGACACCGTTAAAACCGAGGAACACCAGACTAAAAACCCGAGTCGTCTTCTTCTTCTTCCATTCGACCAAAGCTTCAAATCCTCATAATTTTCTTAATTCTAATCCGTTTTGAGTGATTCAAAGCTCTATTCCACTCGGTTTTCTCTCCTCTACCCGGATCCGGTGTCAATTTCGTGTTTTGGAGTGATGGTACTGAGGAAGAAGCAACGAACCGACAACGGCGAAGCTTCATCTTCTCGCCCAACTCGCCAGTCCAACCGCCGTCCGCCTCTGTCAGCTTCGGCCGCTGCTGCTCCGCCTCTGAGACCTCCGGCGATTCATTCCTCTGACCTCCCAGACCTTTCACTTCCATCTTCCATTCAATCTTGTTTCCCATGGCCAAAAGAAGAAGGTGAACCAATTCCAACCCAATTAGTATGGGAGAATCCACTTGCTGAGCTTAAGAAAGCAGAATTCATCAATAGGCCAGTGTTAGTTGTGGGAGAATATGAAACTATGCTTTACAATGCTTGGGTAGATGTAGAGATTGAACCCACAAAGTTTGTGTACCCTGCTCTTTTACATAGGATGGGAATCCAGGATGAGGTTTTGAGATTGCTAGATAGGATGAATATGGGGACTGTTTGCACTAAACAATATGATTGCTATCCTGATTTCGTGAGACAGTTTATGGCTAGTGTGAGGGTTGTATATGACAACGAACAGGCACCAGAACCACGTTTGGGCGAATTGCATTTTTGTATTAGAGGTGTACCTTATTCTTTGTCTTTGCCTACGCTGTGTGATATCTTTGACTGGAGACGGTTCTACAGAGGAACTGCTTTGCCTCAGCAATATTCAGATGTTGGTATTTTGTGGTCCTACATAGGCAAAGGAGAGTATGACTCCAAAAGGTCTCTTCAAACCGATGTTCGTCATCCCGTACTTCGGTATGTTCTTCGGGCCATTGGGAACACATACTTGTGTAAGGCGGAACCATCCAAGATGAGAGCTGCTGAGCTTTATTTATTGGGAATAGGGATAGGCCGTTTGATTCCTGCATTGACTGAGCGCACTGACCCTCCAACACCGAATCTCGGCGCAGTTTTCACGTATCACTTGGTTTCACTTCAGAACAAGCCTTTCCTAGGTAAAGGCACTAAGACTGAGAATGTAGGGAGCCTCATTACAGCTATTCTTCAGTGGAAGAACATCCCGACTGATGGTTACAGTGTTATGACCGAGAGGGTTCTCATGGATGAGCAGTATTTGAGGAGTAAAACCTTGCTAAAGCCGGGTTTGTTGTGGAGGTTTACGGATGACACTGGAGAGTACCTGATTCACCTACCCTGACCTGACCTTACCACCATTGGTGACGATCCGGATCAGCTGCGTTTTCTTCCACCTGCTGCTGATTTTGTTGTCGCTCCTCCTACCCGTCGTCACCGGTCTGCTACTGCTGCTGCACCTGCTCCTCGTCGCCGACGAGGCGCTGCTGTTCCTACTATGGACTTAGATGGTCCCAACCCTGCTGGGGGTTTTGAGTTTGGGTCATCTTCTGGCACTACCGCACCATTAGAGTTTCCAAAGCCACCAAAGGATCCCGCCACTATGTCTCATGGAGCTCATCAGGCTTATGTGGTTTCTACTTTGTGTTCCATCTGGAACGGTATGGCCTGGTTGTCTTGTTGCGGTTGCATCCGTCCTACCAGGAGCAGATCACCATCTCTTGCGGGTCCTGATTCTGATGATGAGTAGACATTGATCATGGTTTCTTATCCCTTTTTCATTTTCTCTTAGGATTGAGTCATTTTTATTGTTGCTTTGAGTCAGTTTTTATTTGGATTTTGTATGAAATTTATGAACTAATATGATGTTGCTTTTAACTTGTGTTTGAGTGTTTCTTAACAGCATTACCATCCACGGATTGATCAAACAACTCAACAACACATCTAACTGCAACAAATTTCTAAGGAGTTACGGCCAAAACACCATTCGTGATGAGTGTCGACCGACACTAAAATGGTGTCGGTCGACACCACTTGGTAACCCGAGAACTGTTCTAATTTTTCATACATTTTTCCATTAAATTTTGTTTCTTTTTGCTTTCCTCTTACTTGAAAACACTGAGGACAGTGTCGTTTAAGTCTGGGGGAGGTTAGTACTAACTACTAACATAGTTTTTGTGTTTAGTATGTCAAAACCATATTTTTGGGTCAAATTTTTAAAAATTTTCTTTTTGGAATTAGGATCTCTAACTAATGGTTTCTCTTCTTTGGCTAACACTCTTATGAATCTTGATTATGCTTGATCTCAGAACTGAAGTTTAGAAAAAGACTATGGGCTGTATCAACCATCCTGAAAGCCCTTATCCAAAGGATATCTAGTTAAACTAACGTTGTCTCAACTTTTATCAGGATTTTAACCGGACTTAATCTATTACTTTGGGGTTTGAAATCAGTGGACTAGACTTCTTCTTCGATCCATACAAAACAGTGCAATTTTTCAAAGTATGTCTCCCCTCTCTCTTCCCTTCAGTACTTAAAAAAAAAAAAAAAAAAA
>NC_025703.1:22601165-22636382 GCF_000633955.1 Camelina sativa | reverse complement strand
AAAAAAAAAAAAAAAAAAAGAGAGGAGAGTAAAAGATGAGATGATTTTGATCAGTTTAGAGGGGTAGGTAAATTACATGCGACCCCATTATTCTACTCTTGAGTCAAATGATCACACAAAGCTTGGACGCGAGAGGTAGGTAAATTACCGATGACCCCGATATTCGCTTACACCTTTGATTTAAAAAAAAAAAAATCAATCCATTGGAAGTGAGAAAAGGGAGAGAAAAGGAGATGTATGAAGAATGTCTTCGCCTGAAGAGAGTTCATATGCCACTGATGGATACACCAAGGTAAGAACTCACCTGTATTTGCTTTAATTTATGTAATGAGATGACAATGGTGAGACTAGAGATTCCTAAGGATTGTGGGATTTGAGTAACGAATGTTGATGCTTCTCAATTGACAAAGTATATGAAGTAAGTTTTGAAGATCAACGCGATGAAGAGTGCGAAAAACAATTACCTGCAGTTGAGTGAATTCCATGTTTTCAAACCTCTTTCACAGGTCTAAGTTTCTGTTTTGCTTGAGGGCAAGCAAAGGCTAAGTCTGGGGGAGTTGATATATCATGTTTTTTACGGTTTTTGACCATGATATAATTGTGCTTTTTGAGTCTTTTGATTTGTTTTTAGGATGTTTTAGAGTCTTAACAGGTTTTCTAGGATTTTGGCACAGATGGAGTGAAGTGAAGCAATTTGGACCATTTTGGAGCATTTAACCCGGTGGAAACGAGCTTGGAGTCGAATCAGAGTGTTGGTGTCGATCGACACCACCTGGGTGTCGGTCGACACCCTGTTTTATCCGACGAGAGAACAAGAATTGGAAGTTTTACAATTTTGCCCGAAGTTTTCCACAATTGCAACATAAACCCCTGGACGTGTTTTAGGATGTATATATTTTATTTTTGGGTTTTAGAAACTTTTAAGTTATTTTTTAGCAGTTTTTGAGAGAGAGATATTGAGAGCTTTTGGGAGAGACGGATCTGAATTCTTTGTAGAGAGAAGATTTCTAAACTCCCTCTTTTACTTTTCAATATCTATTGCATGTTATTCAGAATTATGATATGTTCTTCATTAATCATATCTGTGTAATTTGCTTGTTAGGTTTAGAGTTTTTATAGGGTCTTTATGATTTATTAGATATGTGATTTTAGGGTTCTTAATATTTTATGATCTTCATCCTTGGTTGTTCTTCACAATAATTCTTGATTGATCACCTAGAATTATTATCTTAGGGAAGTAAATTGATATGAGAATATAATTGTTTTCTTGAATAAAAACCATTGATGAGCAAAATTACTTTTTACAAAGAGATTTGATTTAGTAATTTTGTGAACTTATCTAAACCTGAATTTAAAGCTGATTTTTAACCTTGAATTTTACAAAGAGATTTTGATTTTCTGGTTTTAAATTTAGATAATATTTGCATTGAGAACTGATTTATTTTACAAATTGTGTTTAGAGTTCTAGATCTGATTTTAATTGTTTGAACCTTAATTAATTCATCTGATTTAATATTTCATAGTTTACTGAGAAATTCCCTAGGCTTAAACCTTTTGCTTTTCTGATTTCACAACACTTTTATTTGAATATTTGCATTGCTTTTTCAATAATTCAATTAACTAGTTTAGCGTAATAACAAAACTCTATAATCCATTGTGTTTGATTTTGAGTCTCTAAGGAATTCGACCCCTAAGTACTACAGTGATCTCTTGTTTGAGAGAGTAGCTCCAGGGATTAATTTGAGCTTATCAATATATAAGCCAACAACTTATGTAAAATTAGTCGATGCATGTCCAAAACTATTATATATGGTCTAGCAATTTTTACATGCCACAGCTATGTCATGTGTATATATTGTATGCAAAATTGTGCTACAATTTATACATAGGCGCCTGCGTAATCTATCTTAACATTTTTTAAGTACATTTTTGTGACATCCTCTCTTATCTTTGTATCCAAACAAGTCTCAACTAAATTCTCTACAATCCTTACGACCAAACACAATCATTTCCTTATTTGATAATATTAATTTCCTAAAATATATCTATCTAATTTAAATCAATATGTTAGATTAAAATTATAATTCTCCTTTCATTTTTATTTAATCTTATATTCAATTATTTTAATTACTATTTAATACATAAAGTTAAAAAAAAATTTAGATTTTTTTCAGCATATAATGTGATTTGAATTTTTATAAACGGATATATATTAAAAATTATCTTAGGATATTTGTAACCAAAAAAGTATATCCACATATAGAGCTCAAAATACATTTTTGGAGTACAATAGGGTGCCATCACTTCTTGCCAACTTCGGGTCGGGTTTTTAACTAAAATTATAACCGATTCAATTATCCGGATCCTTCTTAAAATTGCCGAATATTTTGGGCCGGTTTTTAATCCATGGCATACTTATTTACATCCAATCAATGCCAGTTAATGCTCATTGTATCTTAGGAAATATCTAATTTGCATGCCAAATTTTTAGGACCGAGTTTGACAAAAAGAATTGATAACTCACATTATGTAATCACATCCTTTTAATCACATCCCTATAATATAGCAACTAATTCAAGATGAATACATCTTAGGAAATATATAATTTGCATTTAATAAACGATTACATATTTGGTAAGATCATATTAGCTTTAAATGTACACTATTAATCCAACAATATCAATTAAGAATCATAATAAGAATATGCCAGATCATTCATTCCTAAATCATAACTAACACATCGTAAAATGTATATTCTCAACTTGCAAATCAAGAGTTTCTACAAAACTCTACCTACAACCGTTAACAGTATATATATCAACAAAATAATAGACTCGTGGTGTACCACAAGGTAAAACCTAGTCTATATGCAAAAAGATTAAGAAAACTTAAAATCAATTTTTTAAAAGGGTATATCTAATTAATATGTTATATTATCCATGGAACCTAAGTATTTTTCTATAGAAAAAAAAATATTAGTGCATATTCAATCGAAATGTATTATTTGTAGACAAAGTCTACAAGGATATATCACAGGGGAGTAAAATCAAACTGGCCCAAAAAAATAAATGTGTATCATTTGTATGTACTGAAGTTTACAAACTGGGAAACGGTCAGGGTAAGATTAACCATCTTCTATATAATAAAACGGAAGTACACAACTTTTTTGTAGACTATAAAATAGGTTGTAGGTTATATAGGTTGTAACGATTAGTTAAATCTCAATTTCAAATCCTATTTAAAAAGATATTTCAAAAAAATAAAATTAAATCTCCACAGAATATTTAATTAACTATATATAGGCAACAAAATCTCAAAAATTAATATTTCTTCTACAGATTAAGAGTGATTTTCGATTATACTAGCAACAATATATCAAAATAATAGAAATAATGTTTATTATGATTGATTTGGTAAATTTCAAAAGTTTTAGGCTAATCCGGAGAACAATCATAAAAAAATCTCAAAAAAAATTTAAGTCTTCATATTTAGCATATGATTTTATTGCATACTGTTTTATTCACAACAACTTTTAAAAACAATCACATAAAGTATATTTTATATAAAAATTACAATATAAATAAAATATATTTTTATCCGTGCTAGAGCACGGGTCCTAATCTAGTTTATACTATTAAAAGGGAAGTATTTTTAATAAGTAGACATAGAATTTGAGATTATTACAAAATGCCACTCAAATATGAACAATGATATGTAAAAAATGTGTATCCAAACAGATTGATATTAATAATAGCCAAACAAATTGATAGTCCTTAGTTGTAATAGCCGATAAAAAAAAAAATGATATTAACACATAAAAATCGGGTGTAATTAAAGCTTACCATAAAAAAACCGAAAGATTTATTAGATTAGGAAAAACAGAATAAAATCAGCATCCCTAAAAATTGCAAACTATCTTAACGAATATCTAAATAATTAAATTTAAATCATTAGTCTTCAAATCTTGAATACGCAGATCTATTTGAATGAGGAACTAATCCAAACAGGTTCAACATCTTTTTTAGTCGAAGATAATGCAGTTCTATAGAAAAACACAACATAAGGAAATTATAATAAATTCACAATCCCATATATTTAATATCTACTATAACTACAAGATCAAAATATTAAACATATTCTTCATATCATCGATAATTAGTTAAATTGCAACATTTAAGAGTTGCGAAATTCATGTATTGTTTCCAAATCGGTACTAATTGAAACCTAATAACAAGGTAATATTACCAAATTATTAGAAAACCTGTATTTTTCAAACAAATTTTCATATTTATATTAATAATATAATTAAGATGATACTCATAATCTTAGGAGAATATTCCATTAGTGAAACAAAATGTTAAGTAACTAGATTTTAACCCGCGGTACACCGCGGGCATATAATTTTTATTATAGTTTATATTTTGTGTTGTATCTGTTTGTTAAATATTGGATGTTTTGTAAATAGAGAAAGAACTAAAATTTCCGTTGTTGTGCGGCTAAATATTTAAATTATTTTTTTAACCCGCAATATACTTCATGATCATTTGTTTGTTATATTTTGTTTAGTGTTTGAGATTCTATTTTGATTTTTAATTATTATAACAAAAAATTAGGGGTTTAAATACATAATTAGTAATTTATACGTCGTGATTAAGTCACATTTTCCTAATGATTTAATTATTTTATACAATCTTAGTTAAATCAACTTGATTTTATGTCAAATATTCTAATATTAGTAGTGTTGGTAAATAATTAAATAAGGATTTAACTCGTGTTAACACAAATTTAATAATATTTGTTGAAAAAAAAAATAATAATATTTTATTAATTCCAACCCGTCCTCTTTATAACTCATATACTATATAATTTTTAGATTTTTTTAATTTTACATATTCGTAATAATTAAAAAATTTATTAAGATTATATATGTTAATTATAATATTTAAATAAATATCAATTGAAGTTTGTTTTACGTTAAGAATCAAAACTCACATATTAAAAGGATTAAAATACTAACCTCCTATTTGTATAGAATGAAAGGTGGATAGAGTTGGAGATAAAGTCTTGATTTGGAAGAGGAAGTATAATGGATTATGTGTAGAAGGTATTTCTAATAATTATCAAATTATATAAAAGTCGTTCTACTGTTTAAATATATGTACGTAACTATTTTGAATATCTATTACAGGTTCTTCAGAATAAAGCTGGGAAGAAAACAGGAATCTTATGTTAGTAGTTTATGTTTACACAACTATTTTGGAAGCTAAACTTAAGTATTCTTCTATCATATTTGGTATATGGTGTAAACTTAAGTAATTCTCTATTGTATTTGTCATTTAAATTTCTTTCTTTGGATATGGTTATATATAATATGCATTATCAATACAAACCACAAACATTACCTCTCCAAAATGATAATTAAAAATATGTTATTACAAAAACACTTTCAACGAATACAGAAACAAACCAAACCTATTAACAACAATATAACTATATGAATTATACATAAAAAATACAACTTATGAAAACTTCTCCGCACGTATCCGAATCTAGTGTTAAAGTCAATGAATTGCTAAATTAACCATATTTCTAATAAAAATAATATAAAATTAAATTTAAGTTTTCAACAAACGGAGCTACGAATGGTATTTAAATTAAATGAACACCGACTGAAATGGACGACGTCATTGTCGTGCTTAACTTCGGTTGGTAACCTTAAATGAACGGTCTATATGATAATCTATATTACCTGCTTAGCAATAAATATTGACCAACCTTAATAGAAAAAAAAAGATAGCTAAAAATAATAGTAGATACAACTGGATATTAAATCGTATGTGCATAATAATCAAAGTATAACGAATGGGTTACTTGGAAAAACAATAGTACAGTAAAACTTCTATAGATTAATAAGTCGCACCATGAAATTTTATTAATTTATAGAGGTTTTAATTTATCGATAAATTAATAATAAAAAGATTTTTATAATTTTTAAAATTTTATATTATAAAATAAGACACTTTTGTTATGATTTACATTTTTATAGAATTTTCTTAATTTATAATCTTAGCTATCGTAATAGAATTGATGTTAATAGTTTACTTAATTATCTAAGTGAAAATGATAAATGTTAAAAGTTTAGAGTTTAGAAGAAATTGCTGGTATTATCTTTCATGGTAATGATGAAATCGAATAACATATTGCGGTACCTTTAGAACCATTTACATGTAAAAAACAATTACCGTAACTAGGACTCTCTTCCATTTTTTTATGCGATTTGAGAAGATAACATTAAAATTTCTTAATACAACGAAAAAGATTAGAGATAAGCTCCAACTAGGATGCAAATTCAGGAATAGACAAACAATAATCGAGTTATATTTCACTAAATTTTCTTTGATACATATATATGTATTTAATTTATATTATTATTAATTTATGATATTGTTGGGACTATATTTTTACATATAAGTTTCAAAAAAATTATTATTTTATTATTTTATCGAATTGTGTTATTTTTTACATCGATCCAACTTGGAACTGAAAAAAATTATTAATTTATAGCGAATATTAATTTAAAAAATATTAATTTATAGAGGTTCTACTGTATATAACTTTTTGATAACTTTAATTTAACAAATGCGAAACTAACATATATACGCTACTTACAACTCTAAATAATTACGACCCAAATAGATAAGAGCTTTACTCGTTGGATTCTTCATCATGATTGCGATTTCGAGGCCTAGTTCCATCCCACGTAAAACGATTGTTTTCATTTTCACTTGTTTTGTTCTTGGAAGTACAGATTCCTAAAGAATTAATACACATAAAAATATTATGAGTTTTTAAATTTAAGTTCCCATTTTCTAGCTAGGCCGAAAAAAACTCAAATTCCGGTGGATAATAATATAGATATTTTGGCTAATAATAATTGTAAACACATGAATATTTATAGGCATAATAATAAAGAGTAACAAATCGATTGAGGTGATTCGGAAAACAGGATATAGTACATAGATAAACATTCAGTTCATTAATAAAAGGGAAACAACGTACGACAGACGATATACAACGTTTTTAAATATTATTACAGCCCAAACTGAATGTCTGAATCATTCGTTTTATTACAAAGTCGATATAACTAATATAATGACGTAAGGTTTCGTCCACACTTTATTTAAAACATCAAAATATTCTCTTAATATATATATATATATATATATATATATATCTTATTATATAACCTTAGTTTTCAAAGTTAGTACGTAATTTATATAATCGCGACAAGTGTCAAGTATATGATAATATTTTGATATATGTGAGAAAAAATTTATTTAATAATTATAAGAAAATTAAAAAATTTTAAAAAGAAAAAGATTACAATTAATATTTTTAAAAGTATATAAAACCAAAAGTAATATATTATATCACTAAAACTAATAGGAAAGTTATCTATTAAATTACTAATTTTAATAGGAAAATATGTACAATTAATAAGGAAAATATGTACAATTAATAAAAAAAATATTTGCAACTTAATAGGAAAATATCATCTCTATCACATTTTCGAATTAACAAATGAAATTGATCAATTGTTCAGCGTTCTTTTTGTTGAACAATTGATCTAACGCTGTCACCTGCCAAATCAAACTAGCGGATGTATATTTTCAGACATGTTTAAATATATACTTTTGAGAAAATTGATTTTTTAAAAGCGAACTCCGATTTGAAATTCCTCAGTGTCCACTCTTTTGTCGCTTTTGCACTTGTTACATCTGCAGTTGGTGGCGTAACTGATAAACCAAAAAGAAAAACCCAAAAAATATATAATGAATACTTTTCTTTTTTAAGTTTCTGTATTTCACTTATTCAACCTAATACAAATCCCAGAGGGAGAAACTATTTATATGCTTTCAAAGGAACTATAAAATATCAAAAGAAAGAAAAAAAACTACAAAATATCTTACACTCTTAATCCTAAACAATAATATACCTCTAGATCTTTCATTATCTTACAATTATGTAGATTATTCTATATCTAAATATTTAATTAGTATAGAGTCCTCTAATTTAAACACGTAAAGGAGGTGATTATAATTTATGATATGCATGTTTCAATAAAGGATAACTGGATCATATCCCCAGAAGTAAGTTTGACTTGAAATTAAGTGTAATTTTAATATTTTGGTCAAACGAAGAGTCTTGTTATTTCTTAAGCACAAATTTCAAGCATTATATTTAATGTATTTGGAACTTGTCTTGCTTGCTTTCTTTGATCTTTTGGACAGGACAGTACTGTATCTTATATAATCGGCCTTAGTCGACGTCTTTCTCTCTATCCTCCTTTGACGTACTTTTTGACCTGCTTCTTATATGGAGATGATAAGAGCAGGATCAGTGGGAAGAAGATTGAACTTTGACGATGATGAATATCATGAGGAGGATGGTGACACTGAATGGGACGAGAAGGGACGCACGATGATCTCTCACATATATGTTGCTTTCGACAAAGTCATAAGGTCTATTCAGTTTGGCTATTTGGAAAATGGAGCTCAAGTCCTGTCTACAAAATATGGTTCATCCGAGGGATCATTTCGTATTGTAAGTTTTGTGTCTACAATTGTTTTTGTTTCTTTGCTTTTGAGTCTACTTAAGTCTCTGATGAAGTTTAGTCGCAGGTCAAACTGAAGGAAGATGAATATGTAACTGGATTGAGTGGAGTACTAGGAAAAGGTGGTAAAGGAATCAGAAATTTAACATTTCACACTAACCGTGGGAACCACGGACCCATTGGACGTCCAAGCGATAAATATCTATTAGGTGACGAAATAGAAATTGAACCAGAAAATACGTAGTCGAAGTGAGTTCGGAGGTTTCTTTGGGTCTTCAAATGATTACCGTATGACATCGATTGGTATCTACGTGAGTCCCAATAATCACAGGAAGATATAGCCAAGCGAGTAAGCAACGCGTTATAGCAGCGCTCGACAGTGGTCTAGTTCAAGTTGAATTTTATCTTAAATAAAAGTAGCTCTAATATAATGGAGCATTGTCTTAGTTTCAAGCATCTCTCTAATTCTCAACCCTCAAGTAATAAGTTTCACCATAAAAAATAAGAAATACAAATGTCTCTTTGTTATAACTTATATGGGTTGTGTTTTTTTTTGCCGATTGTATCACACAATCCACAGTCACTAGATCTTATTCTTTTGATTATGTTACAAATCTGAATCACGTCCAACAAATTAACTTTAATTATACGTACTATTATTCAAATCTTGTGTTTGAATGGTTTTTCCTTCAAATAAATGGGCCCTCTTCAGCACATTTTTTCAGGGTTCTTAAATTTACTCGAAATTCTATTTGCTTGCTACCCACACTACAAGAAAACAATGTCATTTCCGATGGAATTCCCAGTGTACCAAATCCCGTCGGGCATTACCTACAGTTCCCAATCGATATATATACGACGAGGCATAGGTAATGCAGGACGGGATTTGTACTAGGGAACCAAATATTGTTGTTAGCTTAGAAGATTGCTCATACATATATTGTATTTCTTCTGTTACATTTGTTACAAGTTTCCATAGTTGATGTTCCTTACCTTAGGCTTCGTTTAGAGAAAAATGTTCAAGTTCAGCTTTAAACTTGTCAGTGTGTGTACTTCTTCTGCCAGTTCGTTTCTAGAGAGTGCTTGCCGTACGTTTTAGAGTTTTGCATTGTAGTAGTATTTGTTACAAGGTTGGGGTTGCAAATGGAAGGGTTCAGTGCTTCTTCTTTCGCGCGCAAAGAGGAATCTTTTGTTGTGAATTGACTTCTTGTGGTTTGATCACAGGCTAGTAATTGTAGCCTTGATTGAGAAATTCTGACGAAAGAATACATTTGTAGATGCTTCAAATGGAATTATATGTTGACTGTCAGAGCTTTAGATTCTTGTGTATGGTCTTGATTGCCCTTACACTGCAGCATTTTTATTTGACCCTATTTAAATTTTTATTTGCCCTTTTTTTCTTTTTATCAAGTGTTTGCTTACATAACTTTTGATCTTTGCAGCCAAATAGGTTTAATAGGTTCTGCAGCCAGACAGCCCCAACTCTTCTCGTTTGGTGTTAGCATTATTTGGGATTTCTTGATTAATTTGGTGAAGAAAGAAATAAGTAAATTTTGGTGGAGAGATGAATGGGTGGCCAGTTATGTGTGTTTGACTACTCTCATTTTTTCTTGTTTTTTCACTTTAACAAATGAGAATATGGAAACTTAATAACAGAATAAGCCTAAAGAAACAACTACATGTTTCCTCTTCTTTACAAGCAAAGAGTTTAAAGAAGATCATTAGAGTAGAGTAGTGAGAGAAGACACTAATTAGGCTGGGGACGAGGGAGACGTTGCAGGCAACGAGGGAGAACATACTGGGAAAAGAGGAGATGGCTAGGACAATAAACTGTTGCTGCCATATTGTACATCTGCATATACTCACTGCACCCGTTAAAACTCAAGATGCAACCATCCATACACTTGTTGCTATCGTCTGCAGTTTCCTCGTGAAGCCTAAACGCATGCGTCCTCAAGTTAAACAATATCAGCATATTCTTGTTCCTTCTCCACAAGTAGATGATCTCAGAGTTCAAAGGATGCATCACCACCGGAAAATAATCGATATCTAACTCGATCAAAGACGCCAAGCTGACTTCCCAAAAGAGCTGCCACTGATCCTTAGGACCATTAATGCTACTAATGTACGTGACCAGCCTCCAAACACGTAATGTTTTGTTTCCATTCTCACGGAACTCGCTGAAATACACAATAGACCCTTCTGAGGTCGTGATGGTTCTCCTAAAACGTGATAACTCCTGAGTATCTGGGAAATCTACGCTACTACACAATCTATCATCATGACCACCATAGAAATCGTAGGCTTGAAAAGAACTGATCATGTCGTGAATCCAGTGAAGAATTCCATTCAAAGCAATTGACTTGTTCGGATTCAACCAGAATAGAGAATTAATACAAGTCACATTTCGAGTTTCCCACGTCCCTGTATCAGATGAGTAAATTATAAAATCGACTCTAACAGCATTGCGAGTGATCAACCACACAACCTTATAACTCAGAACGGTACCACTCCGCATCTTTGTAACCAATCCATTGTCGCTGAAAAGCTTCTTGTGCCGTAATCTCTCAAGTTCTTGCAAAGAGAGGAATGGAGGGAAAGGGATTCGAAACCATTCTTGAAACAACGGGTTTCCAACGTAATACATAGGAGTTCCATCGGTACCTTCTGCGTAAAGCAAGACCAATCCATCGGTGCATGCTAAGACTAGTAGCTTCTTGATTGCTCTCTCGGCAAAGAACTAGTAAGTCCCCATGTTTTGCATCTATGGTGACCAATGATTTCAAGTGTCAGTTTGTGAGGTAGCATCTGAATGATTGACCACGAGATTGAAGAAGAAGCGTTGCGAGAGACTAAGTAATCTCTGAAGATATCTGAATCGATCAGAAGTTTCCATCTTCTGCTCGTTGATCTGAATCTTGCAATGCTCTTCAATGGTAGTCGCGCCAAGACTTCCATTACCATATCTTGAATATCCATTTTTGGGTTTAGGGTTCTCGACTTAATCTTCTTCTTTGGTTTGAGTTATATATAGTCGATTCTTGCAGAAACACACCAAAACAATGAAATGAAAAAGCTCCAAAAACAATTTTTAGAATATCTAAATGACCAAATAAATTAATTGAAATAAAGAATTAATTAGTTTATTGTTTAGGATACACCCAAATTCATGTACTGTATATGAGACCAAAGAAAAAATAGATAAACAATCAAACATCTTTACAATTTTAACATATTGAAATTGGATCAGAGACTTTCGTTACCTTTTTTTTTTTTTTAATTTTTTTTTTTTTAATTTTGAGTTTAATCAATTGGTTTCAGAAGTGATTTAATCGTAACGCTTGTATCCGGGTTTTTACTTGTTTGATGCTTATTTGTTTTTCAAAAAACAAAAATTGGGTTGTTGCACCAGTTGCCTTACCTTTAGTCTTCTTATTAGTAAGAAGTTCTTACCATCGGGTCATCCCTATTAAGCTCTTCCCTAGTATTATGTCAAACCTTTAATTAATTTTTTATCTCTTGTGAGTTTATGATTGCATGAGTGTACTCGATCATCATTTCTTCGCTCAACTTTTTATCTGGAAGATATTTCATCAAATAGCAAATGAACATGGATTTTAAAAGCAAAATGGAGTGTTAGTTCGTTAAGTGTAAAACTCAGTTGATATGTCACGCACCGTCTAGTAAAAGACTTGTATAGTGGGTCTTTCTTCTCAAGACTTTCATGAAAAATGCAAAATGTCAACTATTTTTTTTTTTTTTTTGAACAACGAACTATCTAATGATAAGATTTCTCAACTTAAATGCAAAACATGGACTTGATGAGGATAAAGATTATTAAATAAAACAAAGCAACTTGAAATAATAAGCAGCCATACTTGCTTAATTCACAAGTCAACGTATCATCAAACTTAAATCTGAAAATTTACGAATTTTATTGATATCTTTTGAGTCAATATTACAAAAGCACTTTCTCTTAGCAGAAATATAAAGACTTAGGCCTTAATCTTGTTCTAATCGTTGAGATCAGATCGAGCGACCAAAAAAAAAAGTTGGAAAAACAATTGCTTAACACACAAGAATGTGGAGAGCATGTAGAAAGTTGTCGCTCGATGCTAATAACAGTGACGTATAAGGCATGCTAAAAATTCGACTCATCATCTTCATTAGTGACATTGCCATGTCTATATTTATACTGTAATTTTTGCCTTAGATCAGAGTCGTGATGTGCTCAAATTTACCCTAGAGCTGATAGCAACACCAAACTAAAGCCTCCAGCAGAAGCAGAGTATTTGCTTTATACCCCCTCTACAACAGCACAAAACGATGTAGTTTTGCAGAGTAATCAAATGGGCCGAATGCAGAAAGAAGAGAAGCCTGTCAAGCCCGTTAAGCTCAATGAGATCCAACGGTCGACTGCAACGGCTATGTCATCTCCTACGGACAAAAAAGGCCAGCTTCACTTCAAGACAAAATCGGAGGAACAAAGGAGGACGTTGCACCTGCATCACATCGGGACAATATCAAAGAAGGGAAGGTGATAGGTGCGTGTCCCGACAGTACGGATTAACCTAAAACTTGAGAATTCGGATTTCCATTATGTTTGTGGCTTGGTGTCGATCGACACTAGAGAGTGTCGGTCAACACTCTCGTTGATGTGATCATGGATGGAGCTAATGACGAGCAGCTTGTAGCTGAGTTTGAACCCGAGGAACTTGTAGCTGAGCTTGAACCAGAGGAACTTGTAGCGGATGAACCATTGCTTGTACCTAAAAGACCAATGGCTAGAGAAAAAAGCTAAGAAGCTAAGGAATGCACTTAATGGACTTATTCAAGAGCTTATGGCCAAAGAGAGCATGGGAAATTCTATTAGGGATGATGTCTATAAAGTCCAGCCCACTTTGACCCTAATTCAAGTCCAAGAAAGCCCAAAATAATCACTTTATCTTGTGGTCAAAGAGGAGTGACGAAAATAGAGATACATGCACCAAGAGTCACTTTGGAGGGAGGGATACATGCACCAAGAGTTGAATCTTCATTCAACTATCTATCTTTATTGTTTTTAGTTTCAAGAATAGTTAATACTTGGCTTTGTTACCAAGTTTATTTTCCTATATAAACTCATGTAAGAGCAATGAAATAAACATCCAACTTTTTATCAAAACCTTTTCTTTTCTTTGAGAGTGATTCTCTTCTGTTCTTTGTGAACAAAACCGATTGCTTGGTGTGCTTCCAACAATCAAAACCGACTACTTGGTGTGATTCCAATAGTCATACCCGATCTCCTTGGTGCGAGGCTGAGAGAGCCGATCTTTTTGCTGCGAGGCTGAAAGATCAAACCGGTATATCAAGAGTCTTTCCGCAACTCTTGTGCAACTATTCATTCCACCATCCTTATTCTTGAGGTTTCATTGTCTTTAAAATCAATGTGTCTCTATATACCAACTCGAAGGTGACGATTTCTTGGGAGAATCATATCACTCGTCCTTGCTCGGCTCCAAGTTCTCTTCCTTAGCTGAATTGCTCCGAAATCCCTTAAATTGCTACATTTTGCTCATTTCGTGCCAAAATCCTGTAAAACCTGTATAGACTCACAAAGAACCTAGAAACACATCAAAAGACTCTAAAAAGACTCTTTATATCATGGTTAAAAACCACAAAAATCATGATATATCAAGTCGCTATTGCAACGATTAATAAACAAAACAAGCCCTTAGTAATGTATGCAATTTTAATTACTTATATATTGTTAATTTCTCATTCCTCGTTAAACTCATTTATGCCATTATTCGATCTGTTTGTTCTAAAGTATTTCCTCTTTCTAAATATAATAAAATGTGAAAGTAGATTTGGATTATGATTTTTTTTGTGAAGTTTTGTTTTTACTATAACTAGTGATCTCATACTCACTAACATCATGATCCAATCAAACAACATCGTATAACATAAACCAATACCATAAATTTAATAACCAATAAACAAATAAAACAATAACCATCAATCTAATAATATCAAGAAGCAATAAACCAACAACCTAATGTCATTCTAACGACCCACTCTAACAACCTATAAATGTCCGACAACGTCAACGAGTCACAATAATAGATATGAAATTATTTGACTTTTTTGGGTAGACATTATGGTTTTAAATATGACAATATATGCTTTAAAAGAATAACAAAGGAATGAGAAAAAGCAACATGTATATGGTTTTAAATTCAAAATATGTGGATTATTTTCACATGTAGCCCATTTGCCCATTAGCCAATACACACATAGCCCATTTATGATTTTTTGAGAATTAGATTTAGCTAAAGAGGCAATTAAGTGTTTTTTCCTGGAACAGATGCCAATAATACCAGATATGCCGCGTGTCAAACTCAGAAAAAAAGTTTTAGAAAGTAACTCTACTTTATTATATAAGATATAATTTCTGAAAAGCACCCTCAAATTTTTCATATCATCTTATTTACAAAGTCACTAAATTGTTGATACAAGAAAGCAACTGAAACAACAAGCCCTCGTATGATGATGGTTGATGGATGATTCAGATCTAATATATGCTTCTTTTTTTGTATAAAAACATTAGACCATCTTTGTGTAGCCTGATTTTAATTTATCTCGATATAAATAATATTTATAATTTTTACCAAAAAAAGTATTTTTTTTTATATAAATAATCATCTACACCAAGTTATTATACTCCAACTCCAAGTTTTGTGACGGCTATTTGGCAGTATACAACGAATATAGTGAAGAATGTTGTGTATGAGTCGTAAGTAAAACATTAGCGAAAACAAAAGATGAATACAGAATCGATATTCAGTACGTATCTCAAAATATTTTATTGTAATCTTTTTATATAAATTATTCTTTATTTAAAGAATAAATGAGAAAAATAAAATTTAACATGTTAGAATGTTCCATGTGCCCAGAATAAGTTTCTCAATGTTTCTCAACTTCTTTCCTACTTTTTGTTATTTTTTATTTTTTAATTGGTGACTGGTGAGAATCAAGTTAGTCCATCAATGCAAATGATCTTATATATTTAGTCCATATTCAGACCTTTTCTACCATGCATGATGCACGTATAATGTATACATGTAAATGTACATACATAGAGAGAGAGAGAGACAGAGAGAAAGAGCAGGAGACAAGAAGAGAGTAAGCACGCAGAGCTTTCGAGCATGAGCATGCTAGAAAAAGGAACCATGTGTGCTCACTCTCTTCTGTCGCCTTCCTTATACCTATTCACTGACCTCCTTTAGTTGAACCTTTTCATCTTCGTGCATGCATATGATCTATATAGTAGCCTCGGTCCCTAAATTTTAATGATATGAAACATGTTTGTCTGGTTTTAGGGTTAATATATAAGGAATGCTAGGGGTATATATGATGATGCATGCATAAATATCATCATCATCCACTAGTTTCGTTTAATTTCTAAAAATATTCTGCCGGATTAAACCCGTCTTAGTTTATTTATTGTCAATTTGAGCATATATATTCCCTCTTTTCATTAAATATTATATCACGGGGTAACACTGTTAGTCTGTTACCGTAACAGTAACACATGATTATTGACATGAATAAAATATCCTTCATTGATCTAAAATGAGACTCTGGTCGGCTCTATAAGACACGTTATATGAAAAACATAAATGTAAATACAGAACATAAAAATAGTGACTACATTAATTAATAGCAAAGTGACTAAATCGTAACCGTCGTATGGGACGAATGTTTAAAGTCCTACATTAATACACTCCTCACTAAAATGCTTTTATGTGAATACCTAAACATTTATTTGTTTAAAGTCTACATCCAATTTAGATTTTCGAATTGAGAGATCCCACTTAAAACGAAATGAAACTATTTATTTGGTTGTTGCGTAAACAACCACTTGAACAATTAATAAACTATACATAGGTTTAGATGTATGTGAGAGATCCCCGACCATAATTAAGATCTGTAGCTAGAACACGCATTGATCCTCCAATCAGAGAACAAAAGAATAAAAAGTAATATTTGTAAGAACGAATGTAAAATCGAAACGTAAGGCATAGGAAATGATATAAAAATAGAAATATAAGCGAATATCACTAAAGGTTTGGAGTATACTAAGTAAAGCGAAAAGATGCTAAGGGCAACGAATTATGAACATCATGGCCATCTCACTAGTTTTATATATATATATAGTTTTGCTTTTGATTTGATCTGATTCCTCTTCCACATTCTATTGTTCATGTGTGTTTGTATCTCACGCAAGCACAACATAAGCGGTCCCCCCTTAATACGTTTCTAGAAACATCGACGTTTCAAGCATTCATTAGTTACCAACTTTTACGTGGTAGATCAATATCTCCATACAAAATATTTAGCTTTTTGAATTGCAATACCGTTTGTTTGTAAATTCATCTTCCATGTACAAAATAATTAAACAAATCTGTAAAGAAGGAAGCTTAATGATATTATTTGGTATAGGGATTACATTATATACACAATACAAGAGAGTCTAGGTTTATCATATTTACTAAAGTAGCCTTTCCATATATATATCCTATATACCCCCTCAAGATGGAGGGGCTTGAGTCACTCCAATCTAGTTGAAAAGATTAACGACCTTTGGCCGCGGTAGGGGTTTCGTGAGTGCGCCAGCCAACTGATCATCCGTGAGACATGAGTCACACGTAGTGCACCGGATTAAACACATTCCCGAATGAAGTGATAATCAATAGCTATGTGCTTCATTCGTGAATGGAAAACCGGGTTTGTGCAAAGATACGTCGCTCCAATATTATCACAATACACAACCGGAGCAGCATGTAAGGTGACCCCGAGTTCAGTGAGCAGGGCATATCCATATGAGTTCAGCAGTGGTATTCGCCACAGCCCTATATTCAGCCTCCGTAGCAAAGCGAGCCACCCCCTTCTGTTTCTTGGGTGACCATGCAATGGGAGTTGTACCTATGTATATAATGTAAGCGTTTGTGGAAATGAGATCATCACGATCACCGCCCCAATCAGATTCCGTGAACCGTAAAGGGATGTGATGGCCATAAGAAGAGACCATGAGAAGCTGTGCCAGCGAGATATCGGAGTATCCGTTTTGCCGCTTGCCAATGGATATCAGTGGGAGAATGCATGAACTGCGCCAATCTATTGACTGCAAAGGCAATATCAGGGCGAGTAAATGACAAGTATTGCAAGCTCCCCACTACCATGCGATACTCTGTTGGATTGTCATGAGGTTTGCCCGAGCGAATGGTTAGCGTAGGTTCGGGAGCCATAGGCTTGGACACTGGTCGTGGATTCAACATATGAGTCTTAGTCAAGAGATCAAGGATGTACCGCCGTTGCATGAGATGCAGCCCCTGCGGTGTGCGACTTTGCTTCGATGCCAAGGAAGTAGCGGAGCTCTGTTGGTTCTTTCAAAGAGAAACGAGCAGCTAAGGCGGCAATGAAACTTGTAATTAGCATGTCGGAGCTCCCAGTGACGATAATGTCGTCGACGTAAACCAACGTGTAAACAACATCAGAACCACAACGATAAACAAAAACAGAGGTGTCAGCCAATGAATTATGAAAACCCATCCGCAAGAGATACGACTTGAGCTCTTGGTACCACGCGCGCGGTGCCTGTTTGAGACCATACAACGCCTTGTTCAAGCGACAGACATAATGTGGACGGTCCTTATCAACAAAACCCGGAGGTTGAGAAACATACACCTCTTCCAATAGTGTGCCGTGGAGAAACGCATTATTAACATCAAGCTGTTTGATGCTCCAAGCGTGATTCACGGCCAATTGTAACACCATACGTATCGTCACTGGCTTGACAACAAGGCTAAATGTTTCTGAGTAATCAAGACCATATTTTTGGTTGAAGCCACGAGCAACCAAACGCGCCTTGTACCTGTCAAGCAAGCCATTAGGTAAATATTTGAGAGTATAAATCCACTTGGTGGGAATAACATTGTGACCAGGTTTCGGGGGAACCAGGTCAAAGGTGTGAGCTCGTATTTGAGCATTGACCTCGTCTCCCATGGCATTCCTCCATTTCTCATCTCGCATAGCCTGGGTTACAGTGGTGGGGATGATTGGTTTGGAAGTAGAAACAGCGAGGCTGAGTTTTGTGTTTGGTTTGACAATATTGTTTTTCCTACGTGTTTGCATGGGGTGGTTATTAGCAGGTGGATTATTTGGTGGTGGTTCAATTTGTGGTGGAAGATTTGGTTGTGGTTGTGGTTGTGGAAGAGGCTCGGGTGCTGGTGACGATGTCGAAGTGGGAGAAGAGGACGATGGAGTTGATGGACTTGGTCAGGATTGGGTGTACTCGGCTGTGTAGATTCTCTTAATGGGCCTATAAATTCATCTCGGCCCAACAGTCTATTATCTTCACCGCCCCTTTCAACGTCACGTTCGTGTGAGTGATGGCGATAAAAGGGGCTCAGACGGCAACTGTGGTGTTGTAGTGTGACGGATCGTGACCGGGGGTTGTTGTTGTGGCGGAGCTGTGACGAGTGGCCGGCAAGGAAGAGGAACAAGAATCGGAGAGTTTGGAATAGCATGATCAGGCGATGGTGTGACCACGGGATGAGAAGAAGTTGAAGTAAAAGGGAAGCTGGACTCAACAAACTGCACATGACGGGAGGTATAAACTCTGCCTGAAGTGATGTCGAGACAGAGATAAGCGCTTTGGGTAAGCGAATATCCCATAAACACGCACGGTAGTGAACGGTCTTGTAACTTGTTGGTGTTGTAGGGTCAAAGCCATGCAAAGCAAAGACTGCCGAAGACACGGAGCTTCAAGTAATTTGGTGGTTGTTTGAATAACTTGGCATATGGTGAGACATCGTGAAGCACTGGCGTCGGCATTCTATTGATCAAATAAACGGTGGCAAATGCGTACGACCAATATTGTTTTGGAACCGAAGCTTGATGAAGCAGAGTTAGGCCAGTCTCAACAATATGCATTGGCATTCTATTGATCAAATAAACGGTGGCAAATGCGTACGACCAATATTGTTTTGGAACCGAAGCTTGATGAAGCAGAGTTAGGCCAGTCTCAACAATATGCATTGGCATTCTATTGATCAAATAAACGGTGGCAAATGCGTACGACCAATATTGTTTTGGAACCGAAGCTTGATGAAGCAGAGTTAGGCCAGTCTCAACAATATGCATTGGCATTCTATTGATCAAATAAACGGTGGCAAATGCGTACGACCAATATTGTTTTGGAACCGAAGCTTGATGAAGCAGAGTTAGGCCAGTCTCAACAATATGCAGATGCTTCCGTTCTGATATGCCGTTTTGCTCCGGCGTGTGAGGTGGCGTCGTGAAATGAGAGATCCCATGCGACGTCAAAAAACTTCGCAAATCTATAAACTCACCTCCATTATCAGAATAGAGCGTCCCTATCTTTTCTTGAAAACGATTTTCCACCAAAGCCTTGAAAGCCATAAACGTTTGTTTGACATCCGACTTTTGTTTCAATGGATAGAACCAGGTATAACGGGTGAAGTGATCCACAAGCACAAGATAGTATTTGTAACCGTCATTTGACGAAAGAGGTGACATCCAGACATCAGATAAATATATTGAAGTGGTTTTGTGGAGAGTATGGTGTTTGTGTAAAAAAGAAGTTTATGACTTTTATTGATAAGACAATGAGAACAAGAAAATAATTTATTTGAAGACTCAGAACAAGGCAAAGAAAAATTAGAAACTATAGAATGTAATATGGGAGGAGATGGATGACCAAGCCTGGAATGCCATGAAGGAAGAGAAGCTTTTGGTGAAGGAGAAGCAAACAGAGAAGTAGGAGGTGTGGATGCTGGAATAGGCCACTCGTACAGCTCATTTTTTGTTCGGCCTTGGAGTAACCGGACCCCCGTTTTGAGATCCGTCACCTGAAAATGGGCCGGGAAAAACACAACAGACACATTATTAGAATTACACAAACGATACACATATATAAGGTTTTTAGCAATGTTTGGGACATAAAGGACATCATTTAAACAAAGAGGTTTAATAGGTGTGGAAAGAAATGTGGAACCCGTATGCGAGATGTTGAGACCGGAACCATCAGTGATGGTCACTTCCTCACCACCATTATAGAGTTGATGGAGAGCGAGATTGTTCAGGTCGGTGGTCAAGTGATGCGTAGCACCCGAATCAAGCAGCCAAGGATTGTTCGTCGTTGAGGACGCAGCGGTAGCGAGATGAGCGCGAGGCTGCCATGGCACTGGAGGCATCAGAGACAGCGAGAGTGAGGAGTATTGTCTGCCATTAAGCTGGAGTTGAGAGCACCGTCGGGCACTGTGCCCATGAATCCCACTGATTTGACAACGTCCTTGGTATCCCCGCGGTGATGTGTGGTTACAACAATTCGATCGTGGCTGACCACGATTGTTATGACCACCACGAACGTGAACTGCATTAGCAGTCACTGGTAGCGAGGAAGAAGAGACAAGCGCAGCTTTGAGCTTGTTCTCTTGGTTGATCATCTTCTCCAAAACTTCAGGGAGAGACGGGGAGCTTTCACGGCCTTCCAGTTGATCAAAAACACGCCGGTAATCTTCAGGGAGTCCCTTTAGAATATGTTCAATCTTGTCATCAAGCTCCATAGGTTTGCCCAGATGGGCCAGCTGATCAAACCGAGTGGTAAGACCATGAAAGTATTCTTCAACAGACTTGTCGCCTTTGGTCCAGAGATCAATATGTTGCTTCACCTGCTGAATGTGAGAGCGGCTAAGAGTGGCATAGATCGACGAGAGAGTAGTCCAAATCTCCGCTGATGTGGTTGTGTTGGAGAGTAGCGGTTGAACCGAGTCCGTCATGGCACCAAGTAGAGCACTGTAAATAAGACGGTCTTGATGTTTCCAGATCTTGTACTCTGGATTGACCGTAGCAACACCTGACACAGTGTTGGTGGGAGGAGGCGTTTCCAATGAGCCATCGACGTATCCAGTGAGATCGTATCCGTCGAGAAGGGCAAGAACTTGACGACTCCACATCAAAAAATTTGTGTGGTTAAGTTTGGTTACATTCACCATGTTCACATGAAGAACACTTGGAGAATCTGTGACAGCAATTGTTTCACCAGATGAAGTCGACATGGTGAACAGAAAGAAGAAGAAGACGAAGGTGGCGACGTCTGAAAAAAAAAATATAGGTTAAGCTTTAGGTATCGAAAGCTCTGATACCATGTAAAGAAGGAAGCTTAATGATATTATTTGGTATAGGGATTACATTATATACACAATACAAGAGAGTCTAGGTTTATCATATTTACTAAAGTAGCCTTTCCATATATATATCCTATAAAATCAACTTGCGAAAAACTGCACAATATGAAATATGAAATACTATGAACAACATATTGTTAAGGGGAGCTAGATTCGACCCCTAGAAACTCATGAAATTTTTATGTACACATTACCATTTGTACCATGATACAAAGAACAGTATATATCGTGATTAATTACTAGACCTAAATCATTACCCATACCATAATTACTTTTCTAATGGTTGGAGGTAGGCATAAAATCATCTGAAAATTCGAACCGAATCCGATTCGAAAATACCCATAGAATAACCGATCGATTTTTGTTTTCGTTATTTTTGGATATCGGAAGATATCCGATCCGAACCGATATCCAATAGATATTCGAATATAACCAAAAATATAATAAACAACTTGATAAATATAGATATACATTTAACTATATACGATATACATGAAATGAAGATATAGATATACACACCTAACTATATACGATATATATAAATCATAGATACTCATATATTTACGTTATTGTTTACTTTGGTTTTGATTTTTTTTTGCATTGAGAGAGTAATATGTCTCACTTTACATGTTAGTACGTCGCACTTTTATGTATTAGTATGGTTTTATGTTATTTTGAACTTTGAACTTGTCATTTGCTTCATTTATTTTCCAAACACTCGGTTAGTATGATTTTTTGTATACAATTGGATTACAAATTATTTGAATAAAACCTTATCCAATAATTTTTGGTTTAATTTTGGTTATCAACAATATATCTGAACCGATCCAAAATCCGAATTTTATAAATATCCATTCGGATATTAGAGCCAATATCCAAAAAATCCGAACCAAATCCAATCTGATATCTGAACATCGAGACCTAGGTTGGAGCCATGAAAGTGACCAGACCAACCAAAGAGATTAGGATCCAGAGGAGACCTATGGAGAGAGGCCCGCTGATAGACTCCTGGACGAGGATCTACTCCCAAGAACACACTTTGCAAGGTCTTGAAGAGGGATGAACGAAATGATGAAGATGAATGGGTTGAATATGCAGCTGAATGGAGAGATGAACGGCGGAGAAGGTGAAGAGGTGGATTTGCAACGGATTGAAGGGGAGAACGAAGTGTACTTCTAAGAGAGATGGAGATCTCTTAGACTACATGCTTGACTACAACTTAGATATGACACACTAAGAAGTAAACAAGTTGAGAAGATACTACACACTTCTCTGATCAAACAAGTAAAAAGAAGGTTTTTGATTAAAATGTTTGATGAGTAACAAATGAAAACTACAAGGAGTTTAAATAGAAGAAGGGGGACGAAGGAGAAGAGGAGAGAGGAGAAAAATCATGCAAGAGCATGCACAAGGTCAAGCTCATACAAGGACATGCACAAGTCCACACTCATGCAATCTCATGCACAATGTCTAGGATATTACAAAAGCATTAAATACAAAGTTTGAACACAAAAGATAGAAATTGAGCCAAGGCATAGAGATGGGCCTTAGACCACGAAATTGGCTGGCAAAGGGGACTTGGAAGTGCTACTTAGGCCTCATTAAAAACCTTGTCAAGAAAACCCAATGGGACAAAACTTGACAAGGGAAAAAGAGTGCATAAGCAAAACTTAACCCTTTACCTAGCTTATTCAGCTGTGATCTTCATCAAAGTAGTTTGAACCATGTCTTCTTGCTTCTTGTCCAGCTCCCTAAGTAGACCATTGATGGCTTGGTTGAAACTTTTAGACTTTGACCTTGTTACAAGACCCGCCAGAACGAATAATGCTTCCTCCGATGCTTCTTCTGGTTCAAGATGCTCTTCCAATGCTTCCTCTGATTCAAGCTGCTCCTCAGGTTCGTGTGGTTTGGTTGAGCTGGCCATGGTCTCACCACCCGCGAGCAACCAGTGAACGAGACATGTTGAAACCGAACAGAGCTGTTTCAGGAGAACTTCTGATTGCGTCACAAGGTTGGCCATCAAAGACATGAGGAGTTAGTTACACCCTGAGAGAAATAGCTGACAAAATAATAATTAAGGGACTAAATCGGCCGGTTTAGAAATTCCTCCACCTTCACCAAACCACTGGTGGTGTTATCGCCGGCGTTCTGCAAGAAGAGTATCACCGGAAGTAGAAACAGAGGAAAATGTACGGAGACGCTACAAACTGGAATGAAGATGAGTATAGAGAAGCAATACCGAAGGAGCGAGCCGAGAGATACAGACGCGTACAGTTTTCAGAACCGCCTGGGCTCCTCCTGTTCCGGCGAGAATCCCTAATCCGGACGCCTTTGTTGTTTCTTCCAGCGATTGAACAGAGCTGTTGATTTTAAGGAGAGTGGTAAAATCAAAATGACCTTCAAGGGGCATTTAGACTATTTGCATACTGTAGTTTCTCGTACCTCTGCAAGTCAGGTAATGGTGTTTCCATAAGTATTAGAAATGCACATTCCTATCCGTATCTATGTTCCACATTTGCATTTTTTTGTCTGATCATACTAAGTCTCTTGCTCCAGATATTGACGGGCTCAGAGGATGGAACTGCAAGAATCTGGGGTATTTTGCTCACGTTCCTCTTTTTTAATGCTGTAGTTTCCAGTATTATGCTTGGATCATCTGTGGTTATAGAACTTTCAAAATCATTTAGTCCTCATGTTGGTACTTAAGATATAATGCTCCTCATTTGTTGACTGCTTCTTAAAACTCTATGATATTCATTTGGTGATTACCAAAATTTCCACTATGTTTAGTTTCGGTTCCGGTACATTTTGTATACTTTTCTTGTCAAGGCTTCCTTTTGTAGTATCAACCAAATTGCAAAACGGATAATTCATTTGGTGGTTACAAAACACTCCACTACGTTTAGTTTAGGTTCCGGTTCATGTGGTATACTTTACTTGTCTAGACTAAGCTTTGTACGCTCAAGGCTTCCTTTTGTTTTGTCAACCAGATTGCAAAACGGGGAAATGAATTAGAGTAATTGGTTCCCAGGATAAAAAGTCCCGCCTTCGCATTAGTTCTATGGCCCTCGACGGAAGTGAAAGCTGGTTTGTAAGAATTAAGAAAATGAATAATCTCATTATATTTTTGCAACGTGCTATTTTTCAATAGGGTTGTTGCCTCCACGGCTCCACTAACCTAAAGAATATAGTTTCTTTTTCCTGGTGAATGAGTTTGAAGTTTAAAGACTGGGCATTTACTGTTATTGCTACTGCACATTTCAGGTTTGTGGACAGGGTAAAAGTTTAGCTTTATGGAATCTTCCTGCCTCAGAATGCGTATCAACGATATCCATCCCTGCACATGTACAGGATGTGATGTTTGATGAAAAGCAACTAAGCAAGTAAGCAGAACAAAATTAGATTAAAATCTAAGCGGTGTAATTTAAAGTCGGGGAGGCCGTAGGTGTTATTTGTTTATCAAGGCTTAATAGGTTTATGTAGTATCTCTATGAATCATCTCTCGTCAACTAAATTGATAAAAAAAAATTCCTTTGACAAAGTTGGACATCTTTAATAAACTTTTTTTTGTCTTTTATCTAACAAGTATCGGATTATAAGATTTTTTTTTTTTTTTTTTTTTTAAACAGATACCGTTTATATTATCTTAAAAGAGTTTAGTACAGAGGAGCAATACTTGAGCAGAGTTTTTTTTTTTTTTTACAAGTCCACTAATAGTTAGTGTGATTGGAAATTAGAGAACCATAGGTAGAGGTAAGTTTCTTGGGGGGAGGATGCTGATGGTGTTGTTCGGTGAGTGTCTTCCCTGTCCAGTCCCGTAAGGCGCCGTCTCATAAGGAGTTGAATTTCCCTCTTGAGCTTCTCTCCAGTGCAGAAGGTGGCGGTGTGAATCCTTTTGTTTCTCTCAGTCCAAATGGCTTGTATTAAGGCCTGAAAAACCAGCTTGCAAATGATGTTGAGCTTCCTGTGTGGCGTCGGTTTTTTTTATCCAGTTGAGCAGACCATTAAAGTTTGCATTTGTTGGTGGAGCAAGGTGAGCAAAGAAGTCCAGCCAGAGAACGAAGGAGTAGGGGCACTGAAAGAACAAATGGTCCCTACTCTCGTCACCAGATGCACAGAAGAGGCAATCAGAGGGAACCTGTATATTCCAATTCCTCAATCTATCCCTTGTTGTTAATTGATTGAGTACCGTAAGCCAGGACATGAAAGCCAATTTCGGTATACATTCCTTAAACCATAGTTGAGTATGCCAAGTAACAGAGGGACCAGAGGGATGAAGATGATTCCAAGTTTTCTGAGAGGAGAAGGTACCTTCGGATTGGTTGGGAGTCAATTTCCAGAGAAAAGTGTCATCGCCGTGGTCAGAGTTCGGTGGAGTGTGTCCTGCTAGGCATTCCCTTAGAAGCAGAACCAGAGGGTGCCTCCCTTGAGGTATGGACCATACTCCGTTTGATGCCGCTTCAGAGACCCGAGAGAATAGTCGACGCCCGGTCGTTCGCGGTCCATTATCACCAATGATATCGATGAGGGGGGCCTAAAGAAGGAAAACAGAAAGAAATAATATTTTTTTTTTTGGTGGGAAAAAGGGAAACAACCGTCTCCCTTACTGTATTAAAATGAACTACAAAGAATTACAAGTGAACAGCTCTAAGAATGGCCATTTCACCAGATTCCTCCAACATAATCGAATGAACTACATCAGGACATGAATCAAAAGAATGAAGACCTAACTGCAAAGATTACGAATAGGTAGTTAACCCATCAAATATACGGTTAGCCTTCTTATACATGTGGCGAACCCGGACTAACTAGTCCCTTGAGAAGAAGCCATGGCACAAACGTACCAGGATGGCCAGCGGATGAGCCTCGCTAATCCCTGACCGTAAAAAACCAACAACCAACTTCGAATCCAATTCCAACTCCACCCTATAGAAACCACTATCCCAAGCAATCCGCCCATAGTTCCGCTAAAGGAGCGGAGCAGTCCCCAATATTGTAACATCCGTGTTCTAGGAATAGAGTTTGGGATATGTTGAGTAAACTAAAAGAATTGATTTTAATTGATTTTGGTTTAATTAAATCATAGTTTAATCTAATTAAACCAAAAACCCCTATTCTCCTTCTTCAAGTCATGCCTCTTCTCTATGTTTTTGCTATTGTTGACATTATTATGAGAAAGAGAGGGAGAGAAAGGGAGAGAGAAAGGGAGAGAAAGGGAGAGAACTCTTGGTTGTTTAGTGTAAAGGAGGAAGAGAAGGGATGAAGCTTTTTCTTTAAAGTAATGAGAAAAACAGAACTGTCAGGGTTTGGGAGAAGGAAGATCCGATTACTCAAAACATCACCACACATGTAAACAATATAAATGTTTTATTAACTATACGAACTATTTTCATTACATAAGGACATTCATAAACAAACATGAGCTATGTGTACAACACATAACCATATAATTTTGATGTTTTGTTTGCCGGAATCCAGTGTTGACCAGTATATTAACCAATGTTGACTGGCGTTGACCAAAAAATACTTTTTTTATAAATAACAAATCTTTTTTAAAAAATTACATAACTTTACTAAAAGATTATATAATAAAATTTTACTACAAAATAATATAACAAATATAAATTTTCCTTTTGTAAATTCCAAAATTGATTTTTAATTTTATATCATATCATTTGTATACCATATAATATTTTATTCTGTAGCATGCTATTAAATATTTTTATATAACAAATAATGGTAAATCAAAGTTTAAATATATAGCAAGGTGCAATATACTTTGAAAAAAAACAATATAACAAATTAGACTCAATTATAAAAAGATCTATGAACATTTTAAGCCAAAATATTTTAAGAAAATATTATATCTTTCATCATTTGTTATATACCATATTATATTTGTTATATACAAAAGGAAAATTTTGTATATTCTAAAATTTACTACAAAATATTATAACAAATATACATAATAATCCTTTTGTATATAACAAATATAATATGGTATATAATAAATATACATTTTATTTCTGTGCATAAAAAATATAATATAGTATACAAATGATATGGTATAAACTTATAAACCAAGTTTTGAATTTACAAAAGGAAAATGTATAAATATTATACTATTTTGTAGTAAAATGTGTTGGCCTATACTCGGCGTACCTTTTTCTTGTTAATTTCTCATTCCTTCTTAAACCCATTTGTCTACCCATTACTACTTGTTCTATACTATCTCCCCACTTTCAAAATATAAAATTTGAAAGTAGATTTAGATTTTGCTTAGAAAATAGTTTTTTCTTTGGAAGCTTTGTTTTTGTTCTATTCATAAAAAGGAAAAATATTAATTAATTATATAATCACAAAATTGTTTTTGATATATTATTTGACTATTTGTTTCATTTCATGTTTGATTTATTATCTTTTTTTTTAAATGTGAAAAGCAAAAAGGGCTTTTATTTTTCAGCACGGTTAAGACCCGGCCCAATTACAATGCAACGTGTTACAACACATCTGAAGACGACCCTGTACTACTGTGCGTCGTTCCCTTCCACTCATCTGAAAAAATCCAAAAAAAAAAAAACCAAAAAATCACAGAGACAAAATTCCAAGTTTTTGAGATCTGAGAAGATGTCTACGTTCAGCGGCGATGAAACTGCTCCGTTCTTCGGCTTCCTTGGCGCCGCAGCCGCTCTCGTCTTCTCCTGTAAGCATTTTGCTTCTCTTTCTGAATTCGTTATCAAAATCCGTTTGATCTAAGCCTGTTCCTGTTAATTGGAAACCATTATGAGATTCAGATGATTGCTTAGAGATTTGTGGAGTTGGAGTGTCACGTCGTTTCTCTATAGTTATAGAACCTATATGTATGAGATCGTTGATCATGGATTACTGTTCTTAGGGGTTCGATCTGCATCAACATGATATTAGAATTATGATTCATTTCTGAGGAAATTAACTTTTTAGATCAGAATCTGGATTTAGGTATTGATTTGTTTACATTCCCTGAAAACTTGGAGGGATCGTATTTGGTTGTAACCTGTGATGTTATTGGATTGGGTTTATATCATAGGTATGGGAGCTGCTTATGGGACAGCAAAGAGTGGTGTTGGTGTGGCTTCAATGGGAGTGATGAGACCTGAGTTGGTTATGAAGTCTATTGTCCCTGTGGTTATGGCTGGTGTTTTGGGTATTTATGGACTCATTATTGCTGTTATCATCAGTACCGGTATCAATCCAAAGGCTAAGTCTTACTACCTCTTTGATGGCTATGCACACCTTTCCTCTGGTCTTGCTTGTGGTCTTGCTGGTCTCTCAGCTGGTATGGCCATTGGTATTGTTGGAGATGCGGGCGTTAGGTTTGTTCCTCTTTCAGCTATAATCCTCTGTAGATAATGTTTAAATTAAAATGATGTATTCTTGACTTGTCTGGTTTTGAAAATTGTCTCAGGGCAAATGCTCAGCAGCCTAAGCTCTTTGTTGGGATGATTCTTATCCTCATCTTTGCGGAAGCACTTGCTCTTTACGGCCTCATTGTAGGCATTATCTTATCTTCTCGAGCTGGTCAGTCCAGAGCAGAATGAGGAACCAAAACAAATGTCAAAAATTTCCAGCTACTTGCTTATTTGTGCGGTATGTAGCATCAGGAACCGATATTTCGTGGATATTTCATGGATTCTTGGAACTTTGTTTGGGAAGTAGATCTGCCACCTCTCGTTCCTTGGTTGGTGGGTTGCTTGAGTATAGAATATTATTTGTATGGTTCGGTAATAAAAGAAGAGCTTGGCAGCTGTTTTTTATTCTTGTATTGTCCGCATTTGTCTTGATGAACTTTATATTATTTTGTTTGTAAAGAAGGTTGCTTCTGATACCAATCTTGAGTGTTATGAGATTCATCTTTTGGTGACTTTCAAATTTTTCCTGAGATAGATTTTTCTACTGAACAAAACATTATTTAGACATACCGAAGACCGTAATATAGCTTTAGACAACTGTTACCACTTAACCACATGATGAGTATTCATTCTCCAATTATATGAATAGGATTCCTTCGTAACTCTTATAACTTTATGAATCCGAATCAAAGCAACCCCACAACACTTTTGGAAGAAGAAACCGTTTGAAGTATATAAACGTTTAAAGCCATGGTTGGAGCCTTGGAGGAAACGGAGGTGAAACGGTTTCACTCTTCCACTAGAGATACTTGAAAGCAATGAAGACCAAGAGTGGTCGTCCTCTATCCATGAAAAAGCTTTCAACATACTCTCTTCAATTTTAAAAACAAGTAAATATCATAAAAGAACTGTATAAGCACTAAGCGCAAAGAGCACGCAAGTTATCATAAACCATATCTACAAAGTATCGCGACAACTTTGTGACGAACAGATCTTCGGTTTCTGGCTACTCTTGTATTTTATGAGAACTGAGAATTCTAGAAGACCATTCTCAAGACAGGGAGTGGTAAATACTCTCTATGATCATTCTTGAAAATTGTATCCGTGATTGCTCGATCGTTCCTACACAATATCACACCATAATTCACAAAAGAGTAGAGGATGACGACAAAGGAGGCGATGAGTATTAAAAAGAAACAATAGTGGTTTTCCATTGTTTCTTTCCTGTGAGGTACAACAACTATGTCTGTGTGAATGTTCAGTTATTTTGTGATGTTTATGGTTCTCTCTGCTTTTATTTCTCATTTGGATGTTGTTGATGTATAGCATTTATAGTGCCTGTCAAAACAAAGTTTGAAGGATTCTTTTGTGGTCTAATTTGTCATTTCAAATGTCTTTATGCTCTCTGTTTATTGTGAAGATGCTTGTGAGAAAATTCTATACATAGCAGGTGTTTTTGTGAAAAAATGGTGACTACTAAGATAGAATCTTACTAGTTCAAGTTTATCATCATCAAAGATAAGAAATTTGCATTCAAGGAAGAGTAAAAGGTGTAAAGGAAAAGGAGAACCAAATACTGATACATGCCACTATAAACCAACGATGCAATTCAAACAGAGTACCGGATCATAACAAAAAGACGAGATTTCCAAAATGTGGAGACCTGCCCTTTCACATTCTTCTCACCTCATTTCTTCTCACCAGTCACCACTACTCCAAAGCTCCTTCCTTAACCGAGAAGTGGTCACTGACATATCATCATCATCCCAGTCATCTTTCAACTGCTGGCTAGCTGACTTCCTTCACTTCCTCTTTCTACATCCAAACATTAAAAAATATCCATGTCATATTTGACATAGACTGTAAAACGACACTAGTTACATCCATTCGACATCAGAATAATTACACTAACTCATACAATAGAGACCTTCTTTGCCAATTCATTCAATACAACTATTACTTAAATCTGAAGACTGAATTAAAATCAGAATCTGATCATAAAGTAACAAGACATAGTGCAGAGTCAAAAGGAATCCGAAAATCAAAATTCAAATAGCCGTACTCTAGGAGGATTTATCCGTAACAATTGTATGTGGGTTTAAATTTGTTTGATGCTTATTTGTTTTAAAAAATTTGGATTGTTACATCAGTTGGCTTACCTCAAATTAGTTTTCTTAATAGTAAGACGTTTTTACCATCTGGTTAGTTCGTTAAGTGTAAAACTCTTTTTGATATGGTACCGTCTCGAGAATCTTTCAGGTATAAGACTTTTAGGTGGTCTTCTTCTCAAGACTTTCATGAAAAATGCAAAATGTCTTATTACTTTTCGTGATAAGATTTCACTTAAATGCAAAATGGGGATTTGATGAGGATTATTACATAAAAAGGCAACTTGCAATAAGCAAGAACCCATACATACTTTACTTAATTCACAAGTCAACTTTACTGTTATCTTTTGAGTCAATGATTTTACAAAAGCACTTACTCGTTCGCAAAAATAAAAAGACTTCTTTAGTTTATGTATGCAATTCTTCTTACTTTCTGTCTTGTTAATTTCTCATTCCTCCTTAAACTCATTTGTCTACCCATTACTACCTGTTATATACTATTTCCTCTCTTTCAAAATATAAAATATAAAATATAAAATTTGAGAGTAGATTTAGATTTTGCTTAGAAATATTTTTTTATTTGGAAGCTTTGTTTTTTTTTTCTATTCATAAAAGGGAAAAATATTAATTAATATAGTCACAAAATTGTTTTTGATTTATTATGTTTTCATTTCTTTAAAAAATGTGAAAAGCAAAAAGGACTTTCATTTCAGCACGGTTAAGAGTTAAGACCCGGCTGATAGGTTGAGGGTGCCTGTTGCGTTCTTGAGAAAGAAAATACGAACCAAAGGGAGAAGAGCTAGACAGTGGCAGAAGAAGGCTCTAGAGAAAAGTGGCTAAGTGTGAAAGAGACTCGGAAGGAAGCAGAGGGTTTGAGAATAAGTCATTAGAAGCTTTGTTGTGTCGTTACCAAAGCGTTGTTGTTTTAATAAATTAATAATAACTTATGTGTATTAAACCTTGAATCCCGATGAAGGTTAGGTCACCAATGAAATAATATCAAGTTATCTTTTTTTTTTTTTTTGAATAAATGTTAAATTATATTCAAAATGAAAAAACTTTGGTACAACTAGTGCAGTGTTCTGTTTAAAACATGGTGATTGAAAATCTTACAAACTGTGCTAACACATGACTACGAAGCTGGAGTGGAAAGCCAAGTTAGGAGGCCATTGTCAAAGCGTCGATCCCCCATAAGGCCAATAGCTAAGAGGTGATCTCTCATCTGTCTATAAATTGTACGAATGATACATGAGGCGGGCTGCAGTGACTCCCCATGCTTCCTTCGATTCCGTTCTTGCCAAAGGGAGTATACCGTTGTTTGCAGAACAGAGTTAGCCAAGAACCGTTGAATGCGATCACCCCAATCATGACTTGCAGAGGAGATGACGTTATGCCAATTGGTAGAGAATTTTGCTTTGTAAACATTTTTCGCAGAAGCTTTCCAGACCTCAACACTAAAACTGCAGGAAAAAAATAAGTGATCCCTAGTCTCAATAGCTACATTGCAGAAAGTGCATGCCCCTTGAGCGCTCCTATTCCATTGTAACATTCTGAAACGACCTGACCCGTTTTTATTTTTTAAATAATAAATAATAATAATAATAATAAAGAAACTACAACTAGTGGTCCCACAATCACAACCAACAGCGTAAATAACAAATACCAATAACCAATAAATATCCAATAATTATCCAATACAAAATAACCAATATTAAACCATAACAATATCCAATAACCAAACAACAGTAAACATAGAACCAACAACCTAGCAATGTTCTAATGACCCAACTCTAGCAGCCTAGCAATGCCAGACAACATCCAATCGAGTCCCTAGAATATCCTCCTCTTCATTGTCTTGATTCCACGATCACACTTTGCCTTTACCTACACCACAAACACAAATTGAGATGCATGAGTATTTGATAATCACTCAGTGAGGCAATCCTCCCATCTACTAGGCTATACACACAAGCAATAAGATCTCTACATGCCACAAACAACAAACAATACAAACAAACCAGGAAGTATGCAACGCATCACGTCATCGTTGTAACTGAAGAAGGGTGTCGACCGACACCAGGTATGCAAAGCATCACGTCATTGTTGTAACTGAAGAAGGGTGTCGACCGACACTGACACGTGCTCGACAAAACCCGAAACCCTAGTGGTCTCGCCCGACACCTCCACATCGTGTCCATCGACACTCGCTAAAGTTGTCAAGCCGTCCTCGCGTTGGTGTCGACCGACACCGATTCCGAACATCGTTTTCCTTCGATAAGAAACTCCGAATCTTACCTCCAATCTTCTCCAATCCGCTTCATGCATCCCTAGAAGCAAAAACCATCCAAAGCAGCAACGAAATACCATAGAGAAACTCAAAGGAACAACCCATAAACACCAAAATACACAAAAACTAGAGATCTTAGCTTAGATAAGCCATGGTTATGCATTCACCTCTTTGCAGGAAGATTCAGACCAATAACAACGAATCCAACCCTCCTAGCAATCTTCTATCTCCTCCTTAGCCTCAAATCTCTCAAGAACAGCCAAGAATCTCACCAATCTCTTCCCAAAAGCTCAAAAACACTTTTTCTCTCTTTGTTTCTCAAAAACGGCGTGAGACAAAACAAAACACGACCTAGGTCGTTTTCTCCCGTTAATATCTCGGTTCATTGGTTTTCCTTAAACCAAACCAAACCAAATCGATCAATAAATCAATCTGGTCAAACTAGAAATAATTAGTGTCGACCGACACCACCCTTGGTGTCGATCGACACCCTCCCCCAAAACGACAGTTTTGGTTCACGGGTGTTACAATTCTCCCCCACCAACATAGATTCGTCCTCAAATCTCAAACAACCATCAGTCAAGGACTCTCGTGCCACCGTCTCCACGGCCTAAACTCCTCCGACCGATCTACGAAAGGTCACCTCTAGGCGATAGACTCACGTTCCAGGCATTATTTGCTCTCGACCTTTGGACTTTCCTTTACTCACAAGCCTAAACCTTGAGTTTTTATTGGCTCTTCATCAGGCCGAAGCCTGCATGCCATAATATTGGATCCTCATCGGGCCTAAGCCCGCATGCCATAATATATAAGGAAGTCCAATACTCTTCTCTCGGGTTGCCACTATGAATCTTTCAAACCAAGAGTTGGGAAAGCTAGTGCGTGAAAACTGAAAAGCAGGCAAATACTTGAAGATGGTTAACACAGTCATTTTGATGCGTGATGAGGATGGTGCTTTGAGGGATCAAGAGGGCCACTTGCGCAATGAGTAGGGCCAAAAGCTTGATGCAGAAGGGAATGTTATTGCTGAAGTTGTTGTTGTCAATGCACAAGCTGCTGTTGGCGACGAACAGGCTGATGGTGTCGATCATGTAGCTGCAAACCATGTTAACAATCCGGTTCGAAGACAGGAGAACAACCGAGACTTGATTAGGACCATTGCTGACTACAACCGGGCTGATCTTGTGTATGAGAACCGGTCTGCTATTGTTCCTCCTCCATTCCAGAGGAATGATTTTGAGTTGAAACCTGCTTACTTTCAACTAGTTGGGCATTGACCTTTCTCTAACCTGCCCAATGAGAAGCCTTTGGACCACATTGAGCATTTTGAGGATCTGGTGACTAGTATCAAGGCTAATGGAGTGACTGAGGACTACATCTTCTGCAAACTCTTCTCTTACTCACTTGCAGGAGAAGCATCCCAATGGTTGAAGCAGTTACCAGCTGGATCTTTGACATCTTGGCAACAAGTCAAAGTGGCTTTTCTCAACTACTTTTATGATGATGCAATGTCAGATGAGCTAAGAGTCAAGCTGTCCTCTTTCAAACAGAGACCAGATGAAGCCTT
>NC_025703.1:22590832-22599673 GCF_000633955.1 Camelina sativa | reverse complement strand
TGGCCACCCCAATCCAACACACACATCCTCAACAAATCCTCCAATGTCTGGATCGTCCTCTCTGACTGTCCATCTGTCTGGAGATGATAAGTTGTACTCATATGCACCTTAGTGCCCATCTCTGCCTGAAATGCCCTCCAGAACACCGAAGTGAACTAGTAATCCCTATCAGATACAATGCTCGTTGGCACCCCATGCAACCTAACAATCTCTCTCACATATTTCTTAGCCAAGACCGCTGCTCCATCAGTCTTCTTAATTGCCAGAAAATGTGCAAACTTAGTGAACCGGTCCACAATGACCCAAATAGCATCAAAAGTCCGAGACACTGGCAATCCTACCACAAAATCCATAGTAATCATATCCCACTTCCACTCGGGAATGGGTAGACTCGTCAGTATTCCGCCTGGAACCTGATGCTCAGCCTTCACCAGCTGGCAAACATCGCACCTCGTGACCCAACTAGCTACATCCTTCTTCATCCCGACCCAATGATAGTACCTCTTGAGATCACGGTACATCTTAGTCGCTCCCGGATGAATAGAGAACCTGCTCGCATAAGCCTCACTCAGAATCTCCTGTCTCAACTCCTCATCCTTGGGCACACAAACCCGCCCATGCACCAAAATAGTACCATTAGCCGAAACATAATACTCAGAACCAACCTCTTTTGAGGCATTCACCAGCCCCAAATCCTTCTCATGTGCCAACCGCACCCTACTCAGAAGATCTGCTTTATCAACCGCCTCCAAACCCAACGGCTCCTGAGAAACAGCGCACAAACTCAAAGCACTGATCTCTCCTACCAGAGACTCCATCTCCTGCTCCTGAGCCGAAGCTACCCTCTTCTGACTCAGAGCATCTGAAACCAAGTTAGCCTTACCAGGATGATAAGCTATCTCCAAATCATAATCCGCCACCAGCTCCATCCACCGCCTCTGCTTCAAATTCAGCTCGGGCTGAGTGAATATGTACTTCAGACTCCATAGCCCGACCCCCATAAGCTAGAAGTCGACTGAACTCCAAGTCAAGCTCCCGCATTGACCGCGTCCCCTAAGATAACTGAAGGAACTGCACCTCCAACAAATCCAATGCCTCTCTCGGAAAATACTTGCGGTTGAACTCCCCCACGAAGTCAGCCCAAGTCATCTCCCTCTGCACTATCCTAGCAGCCACTGATCTCCACCACACCAATCAAGTGGTGGACCCCTATGTCCACCCGAAACTCCTCGGGACATCTCAGAGAGCGGAAGTTACGTTCCACACTCGTCCTCCACGCATCTGCAGCAGTAGGATCTGTACCACCCAAAAACCGCGCAGTACTGATGCCATGCATCTCCTTGAGCATAGACAAATAACGACTNACAACCTAGCAATGTTCTAATGACCCAACTCTAGCAGCCTAGCAATGCCAGACAACATCCAATCGAGTCCCTAGAATATCCTCCTCTTCATTGTCTTGATTCCACGATCACACTTTGCCTTTACCTACACCACAAACACAAATTGAGATGCATGAGTATTTGATAATCACTCAGTGAGGCAATCCTCCCATCTACTAGGCTATACACACAAGCAATAAGATCTCTACATGCCACAAACAACAAACAATACAAACAAACCAGGAAGTATGCAACGCATCACGTCATCGTTGTAACTGAAGAAGGGTGTCGATCGACACCAGGTATGCAAAGCATCACGTCATTGTTGTAACTGAAGAAGGGTGTCGACCGACACTGACACGTGCTCGACAAAACCCGAAACCCTAGTGGTCTCGCCCGACACCTCCACATCGTGTCCATCGACACTCGCTAAAGTTGTCAAGCCGTCCTCGCGTTGGTGTCGACCGACACCGATTCCGAACATCGTTTTCCTTCGATAAGAAACTCCGAATCTTACCTCCAATCTTCTCCAATCCGCTTCATGCATCCCTAGAAGCAAAAACCATCCAAAGCAGCAACGAAATACCATAGAGAAACTCAAAGGAACAACCCATAAACACCAAAATACACAAAAACTAGAGATCTTAGCTTAGATAAGCCATGGTTATGCATTCACCTCTTTGCAGGAAGATTCAGACCAATAACAACGAATCCAACCCTCCTAGCAATCTTCTATCTCCTCCTTAGCCTCAAATCTCTCAAGAACAGCCAAGAATCTCACCAATCTCTTCCCAAAAGCTCAAAAACACTTTTTCTCTCTTTGTTTCTCAAAAACGGCGTGAGACAAAACAAAACACGACCTAGGTCGTTTTCTCCCGTTAATATCTCGGTTCATTGGTTTTCCTTAAACCAAACCAAACCAAATCGATCAATAAATCAATCTGGTCAAACTAGAAATAATTAGTGTCGACCGACACCACCCTTGGTGTCGATCGACACCCTCCCCCAAAACGACAGTTTTGGTTCACGGGTGTTACAATTCTCCCCCACCAACATAGATTCGTCCTCAAATCTCAAACAACCATCAGTCAAGGACTCTCGTGCCACCGTCTCCACGGCCTAAACTCCTCCGACCGATCTACGAAAGGTCACCTCTAGGCGATAGACTCACGTTCCAGGCATTATTTGCTCTCGACCTTTGGACTTTCCTTTACTCACAAGCCTAAACCTTGAGTTTTTATTGGCTCTTCATCAGGCCGAAGCCTGCATGCCATAATATTGGATCCTCATCGGGCCTAAGCCCGCATGCCATAATATATAAGGAAGTCCAATACTCTTCTCTCGGGTTGCCACTATGAATCTTTCAAACCAAGAGTTGGGAAAGCTAGTGCGTGAAAACTGAAAAGCAGGCAAATACTTGAAGATGGTTAACACAGTCATTTTGATGCGTGATGAGGATGGTGCTTTGAGGGATCAAGAGGGCCACTTGCGCAATGAGTAGGGCCAAAAGCTTGATGCAGAAGGGAATGTTATTGCTGAAGTTGTTGTTGTCAATGCACAAGCTGCTGTTGGCGACGAACAGGCTGATGGTGTCGATCATGTAGCTGCAAACCATGTTAACAATCCGGTTCGAAGACAGGAGAACAACCGAGACTTGATTAGGACCATTGCTGACTACAACCGGGCTGATCTTGTGTATGAGAACCGGTCTGCTATTGTTCCTCCTCCATTCCAGAGGAATGATTTTGAGTTGAANGGCTAAACAGCCCGCCACAAAAGCCACACATCTGGCTAAACAGCCCGCCACAAAGGCCACACATCTGGCTAAAAATCCCACCACAAAGGCCTCACAACTGGCTAAACAGCCCGCCACAAAGGCCACACAATGACTCAAAAGACTGCCACACACGGGCACAATAACTCAAACGTCCGCCACTAAGGCCACACAAGCCCCTCCAAGGATCTCCACCACTAAAATGGACAAATTCTAACTCACATTAAACTTTCCATTTATAGATTTCCCACTTCTAGAAACTTTCCACTTTTCGAAACTTCTATTTCACGAAATTTTCCCTCAAACCACCGTCTCATGGAAATTTTGTACCCCGAACACCACCTCATCTTGTTACTTAGTCGCACAACCAACCACCCCTAAGCGACCAAGTAACAAGAGAGATGGGCTGGAATACTCCATTCCCGCTCCAGCCATGGACTACAACTGGGACCAGGCTAGACAAGTTCAAGTCGCGACCTGCTTCTCGAACCACTTCTTGAACCTTGCCTTCATCCTCGCCTTAGGTTCCCAGATCTGCTCCTCAACACCATCACAGTCCCAAAGGACTCTCATCAAAGGAATCTTCTTCTTACGAAGTTCCTTGCTCCTCCTCTCGAGAACCCTCACTAGTCTCGACTCCAACGTCATGTTAGGCTGAAGATCCTCAGGAATCTTAGCTAACAACTGATCATCCTCACGGAGACACTTCCGCAACATAGACACATGGAAAACCTTGTGGAAAGCACGCATAACCTCAGGTAACTCCAGTCTATATGCCACTGGTCCAACACGCTCAATCACTCTGAACGGACCCATATACCTCGGGCTCAACTTAGTCTCACTCAATGACCTGTTCGGACCCCGCAATATGGCCATCTTGAGGTACATTATGTCTCCTACTTGAAACTCAAGATCTCTCATCCTCCTATCAGTATAACTCCTTTGTCGATCCTGAGCTTCCTTCATGTTCAGCTTGAGAACCCAAATCTTCTCTGAGGTCTCCTGAACAAAATCTGCCCCGTACATGCTCCTCTCCCCCACCTGAGTGCAACATAACGGTGTGCGACATGGCCTCCCATATAAAGCGTCATAAGGAGTCATCTTAATACTCGCCTGATAGTTGTTGTTGTAAGCAAACTCTACCAGGTTCAAGTGATCTGCCCAATGGCCACCCCAATCCAACACACACATCCTCAACAAATCCTCCAATGTCTGGATCGTCCTCTCTGACTGTCCATCTGTCTGGAGATGATAAGTTGTACTCATATGCACCTTAGTGCCCATCTCTGCCTGAAATGCCCTCCAGAACACCGAAGTGAACTAGTAATCCCTATCAGATACAATGCTCGTTGGCACCCCATGCAACCTAACAATCTCTCTCACATATTTCTTAGCCAAGACCGCTGCTCCATCAGTCTTCTTAATTGCCAGAAAATGTGCAAACTTAGTGAACCGGTCCACAATGACCCAAATAGCATCAAAAGTCCGAGACACTGGCAATCCTACCACAAAATCCATAGTAATCATATCCCACTTCCACTCGGGAATGGGTAGACTCGTCAGTATTCCGCCTGGAACCTGATGCTCAGCCTTCACCAGCTGGCAAACATCGCACCTCGTGACCCAACTAGCTACATCCTTCTTCATCCCGACCCAATGATAGTACCTCTTGAGATCACGGTACATCTTAGTCGCTCCCGGATGAATAGAGAACCTGCTCGCATAAGCCTCACTCAGAATCTCCTGTCTCAACTCCTCATCCTTGGGCACACAAACCCGCCCATGCACCAAAATAGTACCATTAGCCGAAACATAATACTCAGAACCAACCTCTTTTGAGGCATTCACCAGCCCCAAATCCTTCTCATGTGCCAACCGCACCCTACTCAGAAGATCTGCTTTATCAACCGCCTCCAAACCCAACGGCTCCTGAGAAACAGCGCACAAACTCAAAGCACTGATCTCTCCTACCAGAGACTCCATCTCCTGCTCCTGAGCCGAAGCTACCCTCTTCTGACTCAGAGCATCTGAAACCAAGTTAGCCTTACCAGGATGATAAGCTATCTCCAAATCATAATCCGCCACCAGCTCCATCCACCGCCTCTGCTTCAAATTCAGCTCGGGCTGAGTGAATATGTACTTCAGACTCCATAGCCCGACCCCCATAAGCTAGAAGTCGACTGAACTCCAAGTCAAGCTCCCGCATTGACCGCGTCCCCTAAGATAACTGAAGGAACTGCACCTCCAACAAATCCAATGCCTCTCTCGGAAAATACTTGCGGTTGAACTCCCCCACGAAGTNCTCAATGACCTGTTCGGACCCCGCAATATGGCCATCTTGAGGTACATTATGTCTCCTACTTGAAACTCAAGATCTCTCATCCTCCTATCAGTATAACTCCTTTGTCGATCCTGAGCTTCCTTCATGTTCAGCTTGAGAACCCAAATCTTCTNCTTTGGACTTTCCTTTACTCACAAGCCTAAACCTTGAGTTTTTATTGGCTCTTCATCAGGCCGAAGCCTGCATGCCATAATATTGGATCCTCATCGGGCCTAAGCCCGCATGCCATAATATATAAGGAAGTCCAATACTCTTCTCTCGGGTTGCCACTATGAATCTTTCAAACCAAGAGTTGGGAAAGCTAGTGCGTGAAAACTGAAAAGCAGGCAAATACTTGAAGATGGTTAACACAGTCATTTTGATGCGTGATGAGGATGGTGCTTTGAGGGATCAAGAGGGCCACTTGCGCAATGAGTAGGGCCAAAAGCTTGATGCAGAAGGGAATGTTATTGCTGAAGTTGTTGTTGTCAATGCACAAGCTGCTGTTGGCGACGAACAGGCTGATGGTGTCGATCATGTAGCTGCAAACCATGTTAACAATCCGGTTCGAAGACAGGAGAACAACCGAGACTTGATTAGGACCATTGCTGACTACAACCGGGCTGATCTTGTGTATGAGAACCGGTCTGCTATTGTTCCTCCTCCATTCCAGAGGAATGATTTTGAGTTGAANGTCCCCCAAGAGTCGCGAGCAAATAATTCTGAACACGTCTGAGTCCTATCCCTATCCAGGTATCCTTTCTGTGGCTCGCGTAAAACATCACAATGTCCTACCAACCACACACCCCCTCACTGGAATACCTCATGACCGCACAAGGATCATATACATGCCACAAGGGCCAAACGAATGTCCTAAACAGGACCGCCACCAAGGCCAAACAAATGTCCTAAACAGGACCGCCACCAAGGACAAACAAACTGTCCTAAACAGGACTGCCACCAAGGCCACTCGTCCCGAAGGACCGTCATAAAGACCACTTGTCCCGAAGGATCGCCAAAACAGGCAACTCTGGCTAAACAGCCCGCAACAAAGGCCACACATCTGGCTAAACAGCCCGCCACAAAAGCCACACATCTGGCTAAACAGCCCGCCACAAAGGCCACACATCTGGCTAAAAATCCCACCACAAAGGCCTCACAACTGGCTAAACAGCCCGCCACAAAGGCCACACAATGACTCAAAAGACTGCCACACACGGGCACAATAACTCAAACGTCCGCCACTAAGGCCACACAAGCCCCTCCAAGGATCTCCACCACTAAAATGGACAAATTCTAACTCACATTAAACTTTCCATTTATAGATTTCCCACTTCTAGAAACTTTCCACTTTTCGAAACTTCTATTTCACGAAATTTTCCCTCAAACCACCGTCTCATGGAAATTTTGTACCCCGAACACCACCTCATCTTGTTACTTAGTCGCACAACCAACCACCCCTAAGCGACCAAGTAACAAGAGAGATGGGCTGGAATACTCCATTCCCGCTCCAGCCATGGACTACAACTGGGACCAGGCTAGACAAGTTCAAGTCGCGACCTGCTTCTCGAACCACTTCTTGAACCTTGCCTTCATCCTCGCCTTAGGTTCCCAGATCTGCTCCTCAACACCATCACAGTCCCAAAGGACTCTCATCAAAGGAATCTTCTTCTTACGAAGTTCCTTGCTCCTCCTCTCGAGAACCCTCACTAGTCTCGACTCCAACGTCATGTTAGGCTGAAGATCCTCAGGAATCTTAGCTAACAACTGATCATCCTCACGGAGACACTTCCGCAACATAGACACATGGAAAACCTTGTGGAAAGCACGCATAACCTCAGGTAACTCCAGTCTATATGCCACTGGTCCAACACGCTCAATCACTCTGAACGGACCCATATACCTCGGGCTCAACTTAGTCTCACTCAATGACCTGTTCGGACCCCGCAATATGGCCATCTTGAGGTACATTATGTCTCCTACTTGAAACTCAAGATCTCTCATCCTCCTATCAGTATAACTCCTTTGTCGATCCTGAGCTTCCTTCATGTTCAGCTTGAGAACCCAAATCTTCTCTGAGGTCTCCTGAACAAAATCTGCCCCGTACATGCTCCTCTCCCCCACCTGAGTGCAACATAACGGTGTGCGACATGGCCTCCCATATAAAGCGTCATAAGGAGTCATCTTAATACTCGCCTGATAGTTGTTGTTGTAAGCAAACTCTACCAGGTTCAAGTGATCTGCCCAATGGCCACCCCAATCCAACACACACATCCTCAACAAATCCTCCAATGTCTGGATCGTCCTCTCTGACTGTCCATCTGTCTGGAGATGATAAGTTGTACTCATATGCACCTTAGTGCCCATCTCTGCCTGAAATGCCCTCCAGAACACCGAAGTGAACTAGTAATCCCTATCAGATACAATGCTCGTTGGCACCCCATGCAACCTAACAATCTCTCTCACATATTTCTTAGCCAAGACCGCTGCTCCATCAGTCTTCTTAATTGCCAGAAAATGTGCAAACTTAGTGAACCGGTCCACAATGACCCAAATAGCATCAAAAGTCCGAGACACTGGCANGCAACATAACGGTGTGCGACATGGCCTCCCATATAAAGCGTCATAAGGAGTCATCTTAATACTCGCCTGATAGTTGTTGTTGTAAGCAAACTCTACCAGGTTCAAGTGATCTGCCCAATGGCCACCCCAATCCAACACACACATCCTCAACAAATCCTCCAATGTCTGGATCGTCCTCTCTGACTGTCCATCTGTCTGGAGATGATAAGTTGTACTCATATGCACCTTAGTGCCCATCTCTGCCTGAAATGCCCTCCAGAACACCGAAGTGAACTAGTAATCCCTATCAGATACAATGCTCGTTGGCACCCCATGCAACCTAACAATCTCTCTCACATATTTCTTAGCCAAGACCGCTGCTCCATCAGTCTTCTTAATTGCCAGAAAATGTGCAAACTTAGTGAACCGGTCCACAATGACCCAAATAGCATCAAAAGTCCGAGACACTGGCAATCCTACCACAAAATCCATAGTAATCATATCCCACTTCCACTCGGGAATGGGTAGACTCGTCAGTATTCCGCCTGGAACCTGATGCTCAGCCTTCACCAGCTGGCAAACATCGCACCTCGTGACCCAACTAGCTACATCCTTCTTCATCCCGACNTAGCGCGCCCCCGGATCGTCATCCCAAGTCGATATACCAACCATACTCCCAAGCCACAAATTCTCAGAATATGGCAGTACTAGGAGAACCAAAGTCCCCCAAGAGTCGCGAGCAAATAATTCTGAACACGTCTGAGTCCTATCCCTATCCAGGTATCCTTCCCGTGGCTCGCGTA
>NC_025703.1:22584986-22588134 GCF_000633955.1 Camelina sativa | reverse complement strand
ACCCAACTAGCTACATCCTTCTTCATCCCGACCCAATGATAGTACCTCTTGAGATCACGGTACATCTTAGTCGCTCCCGGATGAATAGAGAACCTGCTCGCATAAGCCTCACTCAGAATCTCCTGTCTCAACTCCTCATCCTTGGGCACACAAACCCGCCNATCCTTTCTGTGGCTCGCGTAAAACATCACAATGTCCTACCAACCACACACCCCCTCACTGGAATACCTCATGACCGCACAAGGATCATATACATGCCACNGAAACATAATACTCAGAACCAACCTCTTTTGAGGCATTCACCAGCCCCAAATCCTTCTCATGTGCCAACCGCACCCTACTCAGAAGATCTGCTTTATCAACCGCCTCCNACAAACAAACTGTCCTAAACAGGACTGCCACCAAGGCCACTCGTCCCGAAGGACCGTCANGAAGATCTGCTTTATCAACCGCCTCCAAACCCAACGGCTCCTGAGAAACAGCGCACAAACTCAAAGCACTGATCTCTCCTACCAGAGACTCCATCTCCTGCTCCTGAGCCGAAGCTACCCTCTTCTGACTCAGAGCATCTGAAACCAAGTTAGCCTTACCAGGATGATAAGCTATCTCCAAATCATAATCCGCCACCAGCTCCATCCACCGCCTCTGCTTCAAATTCAGCTCGGGCTGAGTGAATATGTACTTCAGACTCCATAGCCCGACCCCCATAAGCTAGAAGTCGACTGAACTCCAAGTCAAGCTCCCGCATTGACCGCGTCCCCTAAGATAACTGAAGGAACTGCACCTCCAACAAATCCAATGCCTCTCTCGGAAAATACTTGCGGTTGAACTCCCCCACGAAGTCAGCCCAAGTCATCTCCCTCTGCACTATCCTAGCAGCCACTGATCTCCACCACACCAATCAAGTGGTGGACCCCTATGTCCACCCGAAACTCCTCGGGACATCTCAGAGAGCGGAAGTTACGTTCCACACTCGTCCTCCACGCATCTGCAGCAGTAGGATCTGTACCACCCAAAAACCGCGCNAAACCAAGTTAGCCTTACCAGGATGATAAGCTATCTCCAAATCATAATCCGCCACCAGCTCCATCCACCGCCTCTGCTTCAAATTCAGCTCGGGCTGAGTGAATATGTACTTCAGACTCCATAGCCCGACCCCCATAAGCTAGAAGTCGACTGAACTCCAAGTCAAGCTCCCGCATTGACCGCGTCCCCTAAGATAACTGAAGGAACTGCACCTCCAACAAATCCAATGCCTCTCTCGGAAAATACTTGCGGTTGAACTCCCCCACGAAGTCAGCCCAAGTCATCTCCCTCTGCACTATCCTAGCAGCCACTGATCTCCACCACACCAATCAAGTGGTGGACCCCTATGTCCACCCGAAACTCCTCGGGACATCTCAGAGAGCGGAAGTTACGTTCCACACTCGTCCTCCACGCATCTGCAGCAGTAGGATCTGTACCACCCAAAAACCGCGCAGTACTGATGCCATGCATCTCCTTGAGCATAGACAAATAACGACTATGCCCTCCCACATCCGCAGCCACTGGCTGCCGCTCCTCCGCCACCACTGGTGGCACTACCTGAGCCGGTACCACTACTGGTAACCGCTCCAACACCTGTGCTAACAAGCCCGCAAGATCAACACCAGGGNTAAAGACCACTTGTCCCGAAGGATCGCCAAAACAGGCAACTCTGGCTAAACAGCCCGCAACAAAGGCCACACATCTGGCTAAACAGCNAGGATTCCCACACCCGGAATCCTAGCATCACCGACCACTAGAGCATCAACACCGCCCCCTCCGGCCACACTCATGGTATCCTCTTGGACACCCTGCGACTCGCCAACACCCTCAGCTGTCACACTCTGGTCTGCAGTCTCACTAACCACTGGAACTCTGCCNTCCCACCACAAAGGCCTCACAACTGGCTAAACAGCCCGCCACAAAGGCCACACAATGACTCAAAAGACTGCCACACACGGGCACAATAACTCAAACGTCCGCCACTAAGGCCACACAAGCCCCTCCAAGGATCTCCACCACTAAAATGGACAAATTCTAACTCACATTAAACTTTCCATTTATAGATTTCCCACTTCTAGAAACTTTCCACTTTTCGAAACTTCTATTTCACGAAATTTTCCCTCAAACCACCGTCTCATGGAAATTTTGTACCCCGAACACCACCTCATCTTGTTACTTAGTCGCACAACCAACCACCCCTAAGCGACCAAGTAACAAGAGAGATGGGCTGGAATACTCCATTCCCGCTCCAGCCATGGACTACAACTGGGACCAGGCTAGACAAGTTCAAGTCGCGACCTGCTTCTCGAACCACTTCTTGAACCTTGCCTTCATCCTCGCCTTAGGTTCCCAGATCTGCTCCTCAACACCATCACAGTCCCAAAGGACTCTCATCAAAGGAATCTTCTTCTTACGAAGTTCCTTGCTCCTCCTCTCGAGAACCCTCACTAGTCTCGACTCCAACGTCATGTTAGGCTGAAGATCCTCAGGAATCTTAGCTAACAACTGATCATCCTCACGGAGACACTTCCGCAACATAGACACATGGAAAACCTTGTGGAAAGCACGCATAACCTCAGGTAACTCCAGTCTATATGCCACTGGTCCAACACGCTCAATCACTCTGAACGGACCCATATACCTCGGGCTCAACTTAGTCTCACTCAATGACCTGTTCGGACCCCGCAATATGGCCATCTTGAGGTACATTATGTCTCCTACTTGAAACTCAAGATCTCTCATCCTCCTATCAGTATAACTCCTTTGTCGATCCTGAGCTTCCTTCATGTTCAGCTTGAGAACCCAAATCTTCTCTGAGGTCTCCTGAACAAAATCTGCCCCGTACATGCTCCTCTCCCCCACCTGAGTGCAACATAACGGTGTGCGACATGGCCTCCCATATAAAGCGTCATAAGGAGTCATCTTAATACTCGCCTGATAGTTGTTGTTGTAAGCAAACTCTACCAGGTTCAAGTGATCTGCCCAATGGCCACCCCAATCCAACACACACATCCTCAACAAATCCTCCAATGTCTGGATCGTCCTCTCTGACTGTCCATCTGTCTGGAGATGATAAGTTGTACTCATATGCACCTTAGTGCCCATCTCTGCCTGAAATGCC
>NC_025703.1:22561475-22583765 GCF_000633955.1 Camelina sativa | reverse complement strand
AGCAGTAGGGTCTGTACCACCCGAAAACCATGCAGTACTGATGCCATGCATCTCCTTGAGCATAGACAAATAACGACTATGCCCTCCCACATCCGCAGCCACTGGCTGCCGCTCCTCCGCCACCACTGGTGGCACTACCTGAGCCGGTACCACTACTGGTAACCGCTCCAACACCTGTGCTAACAAGCCCGCAAGATCAACACCAGGGACTCCACCCGCTAGGATTCCCACACCCGGAATCCTAGCATCACCGACCACTAGAGCATCAACACCGCCCCCTCCGGCCACACTCATGGTATCCTCTTGGACACCCTGCGACTCGCCAACACCCTCAGCTGTCACACTCTGGTCTGCAGTCTCACTAACCACTGGAACTCTGCCCCTACCACGACCACGTCCGCGTCCACGACCACGTCCGCATCCTCGACCATGACCAGCAACAGCACCCCCTCTAACCATCTGCACTACCATGAACAGAAGGCTAAGCACACAATTAACATAACACAAAAAACATAAACTCACCGTGGAATCACACAGTAGGCTCGAAGAGGATGTTCTAGGACTCCATGCCACACACGATTGAATAACTCACATAATCAATCAAGACATGCAATCCCTAACATCTACAACACAAAGCCTAGTGAACCCATACCTAGAACCGTAAGGGCTCTGATACCAAACTCAAACGACTTGTCCCGTTTTTTTTAAATAATAAATAATAATAATAATAATAATAAATAAACTCCACGATCACACTTTGCCTTTACCTGCACCAAAAACACAAATTGAGATGCATGCGTATTTGATAAACANAGGTTCCCAGATCTGCTCCTCAACACCATCACAGTCCCAAAGGACTCTCATCAAAGGAATCTTCTTCTTACGAAGTTCCTTGCTCCTCCTCTCGAGAACCCTCACTAGTCTCGACTCCAACGTCATGTTAGGCTGAAGATCCTCAGGAATCTTAGCTAACAACTGATCATCCTCACGGAGACACTTCCGCAACATAGACACATGGAAAACCTTGTGGAAAGCACGCATAACCTCAGGTAACTCNAAAGTTTGCAAAGCATCATGTCATCATTGTAACTGAAGAAGGGTGTCGACCGACACCAGGTGGTGTCGATCGACACTGACACAAGCTCGACAAAACCCGAAACCCTAGTGGTGTCAATTGACACTCGCTAAAGTTGTCGAGCCGTCCTCGCGTTGTTGTCGACCGACACCAAACTGGTGTCGACCGACACCGATGCCGAACATCATTTTTCTTCGATCATAAACTCTGAATCTTGCCTCCAATCTTCTCCAATCCGCTTCATGCATCCCTAGAAGCAAAACCCAGCCAAAGCAGCGACGAAATACCATAGAGAAACTCAAAGGAACAACCCATAAGCACCAAAACACACAAAAACTAGAGATCTTAGCTTAGATAAGCCATGGTCATGCACTCACCTCATTGCAGGAAGATTGAGTCCAATAACAACGAATCCAACCCTCCTAGCAAGCTTCTATCTCCTCCTTAGTCTCAAATCTCTCAAGAACAGCCAAGAATCTCACCAATCTCTTCCCAAAAGCTCAAGAACACTTTTTCTCTCTTTGTTTTCTCAAAAACGGCGTGAGACAAAACAAAACACAACCAAACCAAATCGATCAATAAATTAATTTGGTCGAACCATAAATAATTGGTGTCGACCGACACCACCCTTGGTGTTGATCGACACCCTCCCCCAAAACGCACAGTTTTGGTTCACGGGTGTTACACATTCGATCTCCGGTGGAAAGTCGGTTGTGAACTGCCAGCGATGTACAAAAAGAAAATTTCGGCGTGGAATGGTTAAACCAAACACTCTTGTGCCGGGAAACTTCATTAACAGAGGAACAAAGCTGAAACCAAGTGTCCTTAGTTGAAAATTGGGACGTATACTTTCCATTTGAGGCTTTCCAAAGGACGACATCAGTGCTAGAATTAAACGTATCTCGTGCTAACTCGAGGACAGCTTCCAGTGCAGTGGACACAATATTAAGATGTCGTCACAGAGGGTGTCAGCTCCAGGCCTCAGCTACAATCATGTTCTTGGTAATCCCCATATCAATAAAACCTCTCTCTCCAGCCACCTCCAACAAACGTCCCATACTGGACCAGTCATCAAACCAAAAAGAAGTACTCAGGCCATCATTCACTTCCATTTTACAAAATTTCTTAGCTTTATCCCAAAACTTAAGTAACTTCCTCCACATCCAAGAACCAAGAGCAGTCGGTTTGATTGACCAGAAATTGCCACGCTTAAGTAGTGTTTTACCAACCCATTTAGCCCATAAGGAATCGTTTGGAGAGATGATCCACCAAATTAACTTTAAACAGCATACATCATTCATCTCAGATAGTAACCGTAGCCCCAAGCCACCTTCCTTTTTAGGCCTACAAACATCCTCCCGAGCCACCTTGGCCTTATGTGGATTTAACTCCGGTCCGGATCAAAGGAAAGCCGAACATAAGCTTTCTATCTCAAGTATACATTGTCTTGGCAATCGAAAAGCAGATAACCAAAACCCACAAATACTCCACAAAACCGAGGATAATAAGTTGAGTCGCCCTGCAAAGGAGAAATTTTTTGTTGTCCTAGATGCAATTCTGGTCTTGAGCTTATCAAGTAGCGACTTATAGTCAGAGGAGGAGAATCTCTTGGTGAGTAAAGGAAGCCCCAAGTATCTCACCGGCAGCCTACCAACATCAAAACGAAAACTCTCCCGGATTGTTTGTTCAACAGCAGGGGATATTCCTTCCAAATAAACCGTAGATTTCTCTACACTTATTTTCAGCCCTGAATAGGTAGAGAATTGATCAAACACATCCACAATACCGTTAATGGAGCTGATAGTCTCATAAGAAAAAACCATAAGGTCATACGCAAAACACAAGTGAGTGACACCGAGAGAATTACATTGCGGGTGGAAACCGAATGTCTTTAGACCAGCCGCTTTATCAAGTTATCATCTTGTCTCCTTTCTCTCTATCCTTCATAATCTCTCTTCCTTTCTCTTCTCTCCTCTTCTCTTTCCTTCCTTAATCAATTCTGGTGACGTTGGTTAGGTCCGTCCTAACATTTGGTGCCTTCATTGTTTGAGCTAAGTGCGATCGATGGCTACACAAAAACAAGCTGTCGATTCAGAACTCGACTCCGCCGCTTCGGACTCGACATCTGTTCAGCCGCGTTCGCTCGAGCAACGCATTGCAGAGCATGACAAAACCCTTGACTACCTCAAGATGATGGTGCATAAGATCACATGACTGGTTGTGCAATCACATGGTGCGATGTATACATGGTAGGGTGCGTATTCGGTGTTGGAAGGATTTCTGTGACAGGTTCAAGAGCAGATTTGGTCCCGGGCGAGGCCAGTCGACTTTGGATCACCTGCTTTCCTTCACACAGCAGGGGAGTGTTGCTGAGTATCGTGAACGTTTTGAAGAACTGGCGGTGGAGTTACCGCATGTTTCTGATGATGTATTTGAGTCAACTTTCCTCAAACCAAGTGGTGCTGCTTAAACCTATGGATATGACGGAGTTGGTGGATAGTGCGAGGTTGGTGGAGTCGTAGGAGGAGGAGAAGGCTAGTTTCCAGGCGAGGATGGCTCAACATAACTCTTTTGGAGGCCAAACTAGTCAAAGTCACTCACAATCTCGCGACATCAAGAAAGTAAGTGACTACAATAAGGAGTCTAGGAACACTAACCCTTGCAGAAACTGTGGAGATAAATGGTTCCCTAGTCACAGATGCAAGCAACAAAAACTCAAGTGCTTAGCTGTGGAAGATGAAGAGGAACAGGAGTTCTTTGAAGCAGTCGAAGTGGTAGGAGAACCAGAGGAGATACAAGAGGTAGTGACGATGGGGCAATGTCGGGATTTACTGATGAACAATCCATGCGACTTATGGGTACAATGTGTGGGAAACCGGTGGAAGTCCTTATTGACTCAGGTGCAACTAGTAACATCATCTCCGAACGATTGGTAAATGAGTTGCAGTTACCTTTGGCGGGTAGTAAAGGATTTGGGGTCAGAGTTTCTGGTGGAAGGATTCTGAAAGGCAGAGGTGAATGTGCGGGACAATTGCTAGAGATACAAGGTGTCGACATTATGCAGGAGTTTCGTGTGTTTGACTTGGGAAAAACAGATGCGATACTTGGCTATGCGTGGTTGGTAACGTTGGGAGACACGAGGATCAACTGGTTGAATCACACTTTAAGCTGGAGGATTGGTGTGCAATGGGTGACCATTAAAGGTGATCCCTCGCTTAGCAAAGAACAAGTTTCCCTGCATTCAATGGAGCGCATTATCAAGCGGAAAGGGGAGGCTTATTTACTTGAGCTGACAACGTTATTCGAGAATTAGGAGGTTGCTAGCAGAAAAACAGAGCGGACTGAAGCAGTAGACAACCTGATAGCTCGTTTTGAGAATGTTTTTGCAATGCCAAACCGGTTACCTCCATCCAGGATCAAGGAGCATGAAATCATCCTCAAGGAGGGAACGTCACCTGTCAACATGAGACCTTACCGGTACTCATATGATCAGAAGAATGAGATTGAAAAGCTGGTCCGGGCGCAAATAATTCGACCTAGCGTAAGCCCTTTCTCGAGTCCGGTGCTGTTGGTGAAGAAGAAGGATGGAGGATGGCGTTTTTGCGTCTATTATAGGGCTCTTAACAAAGCTAATATACCGGACCGATAGCCCATTCCGGTGATTGAGGAGATTCTCGATGAGTTACAAGGTGCAACTATCTTCTCGAAGTTGGATTTGAAATCCGGTTACCACTAGATAAGGATGAAAGAATCAGACATAGAAAAGACATCATTCCGCACTCACCTAGGGCACTATGAGTTCCTGGTCATGCCCTTTGGCTTGACTAATGCGCCCTCTACCTTCCAAAGTATTATGAATGACCTCTTCCGACCATACCTGAGACGGTTTGTTCTAGTGTTCTTCGACGATATTCTAATATACAGTCCCACAGTGGAGGAGCACTTGAAGCATTTGGAGATAGTGTTGAGGCTTATGGAGCAACATAAATTTTATGCCAATATCAAGAAATGCTCGTTTGGCAGTAGCGTGGTAGCCTACTTGGGGCACATCATCTCAGCAGAGGGAGTGGCTGCTGACCCTGAGAAGTTGGTAGCGATGCTGAGTTGGCCTACACCAAAAACGTTCACAGAGCTCAGAGGATTCCTAGCCCTTACTAGGTACTATAGGCGATTTGTGCAAAGTTATGGACAGTTGCAAGGCCACTAACAGCCTTACTTAAAAAGATGGCTTCTTATGGACTTCAGATGCAACAAAGGCCTTCCAAGCACTGAAGCAAGCAGTTACTAGTCTACCGGTGTTAGCCTTACCTGATTTTACTCAAGAATTTCAGGTGGAGACGGATGCGTCGGGACTAGGAGTGGGGGCAGTCCTATCACAGAATAAACGTCCTATCGCTTTTCTGAGTCAAGCTTTTGCTCCTTCAGGAAGGACTAGATCAGTATACGAACGGGAACTCCTGGCTATTGTACAAGCAGTGACAAGATGGAAACACTAATTGACTGGCAAGGAGTTTGTGATTAAGATGGACCAGCGTAGTCTCAAGCACTTATTAGAACAAAAGTTTGTGTCTACCGTACAACAATGTTGGGCTTTTAAGCTGATAGGCTTGAACTACAGGATCGAGTACAAACCTGGTACCGAGAACAAAGTCGTGGATGCTCTCTCTAGACGACCACCAAGGGAGGTGTTGATGCAGTGAACCTTGGTGGCACCTCTTAATCTGGATAAGGAGGAACTAAAAGAGCAAATTCAAGCGGATGCAGAACTGAGTGCTATCGTAACTAGCATTGAGAAAGGACAAATTCACCCACTGTATCAGTTAGCCAACGGGTTGTTTATATGCAGGGAAGGTTGGTGTTACCTGCTGGATCTCCCTTCATTCCAAAGCTTCTTCAGCAGTTCCATGCTCAAGACTTACAAAAGGTTGGCTCAAGAGGTGTCATGGCCAGGTATGAGGAAGGATGTGGTACAGTTTATAACAAAGTGCCAAATTTGTCAAGAGAACAAATACTATACACTATCTCTCGCGGGTCTGTTAGCACCATTGTCAGTTCCTCAACAAGTTTGGTCAGACATCAGTATGGATTTTATCGAAGGGCTGCCCACTTCAAAGGGATTCAACTCGGTGTTAGTGGTGGTTGACCGTCTGAGTAAATACAGTCACTTCATTGGGCTAAAGCACCCATCCACGGCTAAGACTGTAGCAGAGGCATTCATATGTGAGGTAGTTAAGCTACATGGGTTTCCGGAGAGCATAGTTTCCGACCGTGACCGTGTGTTCCTCAGCAAATTTTGGTCAGAACTCTTCACTCTTCAGGGCACTCACTTGAAACGCATCACATCCTACCACCCACAGACTGACGGACAAACAGAGGTCGTAAATCGTTGTTTGGAGACGTACCTTCGTTGTTTCTCTAGCCGCAGACCTTCAACTTGGGTGCCTATTGCGTTCATGAGGAAGAAGATATGAACTAAAGGGAGAAGAGCTAGACAATAGCAGAAGAAGGCTCAAGAGAAAAGTGGCTAAATGTGAAAGAGACTCTCGTTTTAATAAATTAATAATAACTTATGTGTATTAAACCTTGAATCCCGATGAGAGTTAGGTCATCAATGAGTCATCAGTGAAATAATATCAAGTTATCATCTTGCCATCTTTCTCTCTATCCTTCCTAATCTCTCTTCTTAATCAATTCTGGTGACGTTGGTTAGGTCCATCCTAACACCGGCCCAATTAAAATTGCAACGTGTTACAACAGAGGTACTACTACTGTACGTCGTTTCCTTCCACTCATCTGAAAAATCCAAAAAAAAAAAAACCAAAACAAAAAAAAAACACAGAGAGAGGTCTCGCTGCAAAATTCCAAATCTCTTTCTCTCTCGCGATCCGATCCAAGTTTTTGAGATGTCTACGTTCAGCGGCGATGAAACTGCTCCGTTCTTCGGCTTCCTTGGCGCTGCAGCCGCTCTCGTCTTCTCCTGTAAGCATTTTTCTTCTCTTTCTCAATTCGTTATCAAAATCCGTTTGATCTGAGCCTGGTCCTGTTTACTTGAAACCATTATGATATTCAGATGATTGCTTAGAGATTTGTGGAGATTGTAGAGACAGAGTCACGTTTCTCTCTAGTTAGAGACCTATATGTATGAGATCGTTGGCCTAATTGATTGATGGATTAGTGATTCTTAGGGGTTCGATCAAATTATGATTCAAACAAATGAACAGTGCTATTGCATCATCATGTGTGTAATGTGTAATGTGTAACATAGTCTTCCTATATGGCTCTCAATTCTGAGGAAGTTAACTTTTTAGATCAGAATCTGGATTTGGGTATTGATTTGTTTACATTCCCTGAAAACTGGAGGGATCGTATTTGGTTGTAACCTGAGATGTTATTGGATTGGGTTTATATCATAGGTATGGGAGCTGCTTATGGGACAGCAAAAAGTGGTGTTGGTGTGGCTTCAATGGGAGTGATGAGACCTGAGTTGGTTATGAAGTCTATTGTCCCTGTGGTTATGGCTGGTGTTTTGGGTATTTATGGACTCATTATTGCTGTTATCATCAGTACCGGTATCAATCCAAAGGCTAAGTCTTACTACCTCTTTGATGGCTATGCACACCTTTCCTCTGGTCTTGCTTGTGGTCTTGCTGGTCTCTCTGCTGGTATGGCTATTGGAATTGTCGGAGATGCGGGCGTTAGGTTTGTTCCTCTTTCAACTATATAATCCTTTTCGTAGAGAATGTTTAAATTAATGGGCTAACTGACTTTGAAATTTCTCTCAGGGCAAATGCTCAGCAGCCTAAGCTCTTTGTTGGGATGATTCTTATCCTCATCTTTGCGGAAGCACTTGCTCTTTACGGCCTCATTGTAGGCATTATCTTATCTTCTCGAGCTGGTCAGTCCAGAGCAGAATGAGGAACCAAAACAAATGTCAAAATTTTCAGCTACTTGCTTATCGATCAACTTATTTGTGCGGTATGTAGCATCGGGAACCAATACTTCGTGGATTCTTGGATCTGCCACCTCTCTTTCCTCGGTTGGTGGTTGCTTGAGTGTAGGATGTTATTTGTTTGGTTCGGTAATAAAAAAGAGATCGGCATTTGTTTTGTATTCTTGTATCGTCCACATTTGTCTTGATGAACTTGATAATATTTTGTTTGTAAAGAAGTTTGCTTTTGAGTTTTGATACCTCTCGAATGTTATGATATTCATCTTTTGGTGTCTTCCAATTTTGTCTTGAGATAGCTTTTTCTGCTGCAATACATTATCTTGTAGAGAACCACCAACATGTCACTTAAGAGGTTAACACTTGTCCAATAATTTTAATTAGTTAAAATCTTAACTATACACCAACATTACATTTAACTAGGTACTAACTCGGGGTTTTACTTTTTTTTTATGAAAAAATTTAATAATTTATTTTATTATTATGTTATTTATAAAAGTTTGTGATTAAAAATTCAGTTTTTTTATATTAAATTTTTTTGTATTTTAAAAATGTTTATTGAAAACTTGTCAATACAACATTTGCATGTAATGAATAAAATTGTTTAAACCTTTGTCAATTAAACGTAATCCTTGCTATAGTTGTGAAGTAAGTAAAAAGAGCAACTAAATATAGCTAGTGAAGCTTCTGAAAAACCTCTTAGAAAACAACACTCATTATTTATTTATGTGGCTTCTCTTACTTGTATGTAATAAGCACCATCAAACATTAAATATATTCAAATCTCAGTTTAGTTTTATTTTCCTAAAGAACGGGAGCTAAAAGAAAAATATATTTTTTTTAAATAGATAAGATTCTATATATATATATATATATATATATATCTTTTGTTTTTTAATTTATTAATTTTTAAAATCTAAGTCGTTAAACAGAACTGTTATATATTTTACTACATTTGATTTTTGATAAAAAAAAAAATTAACCTGTGCTGGAAAAGTTTTTTGATAAAATTTGTAGTTATATAAATTTTATTCGATTAGATTTTTAAAATCTTAGTTGTTAATTTTTTTTAAGTACAAATTAGTTTTGATTATAATATATTCTTTTTTACTTTTCTACAAATTATTTTATTTTATGTATCCCCAATTTTTGTTTTTATTTACTTCTATTTATTTAATTAATTTATTTATCTTAATTAAGTTTTTCTAATGGCAATTGAATGTAATTTTTTACACATTTTAAGGTTAGTTTATATTTGTACTTTCTAATTAATATATTAGGATTATATCACTATATTGAAACTTATTTTAATCATCTTAACTACACAATTAATATACAATAAAAAAGTTCCCTACATTTATTTGGTCCTTTAACATTTTTACTATTTTCTTACATTAAGACGCTACTGTATGCATTCAAAACACAATTAAATTAAATTATTTTGGCAATATTTTCTCCACCATGTTAATGGTTGACTAATCAATTAATACACTTAAATGTGAATTACCTACATAAATAACATATGTGTAATTTGTTATGAACAATTTGTTTTAATTTGGTGATTAATAAGTCATATATTGATATTTCTAATTTTAAATATCTTAATTGTACAATTAACGCATTTAACCCACTAATTATACTATAAAACTGTGACAACCCGTCCCGCGGACCCCACTAACCCCCCGCTACATGCCCCAACGGACCATCCGTGGATCATGCTAGCCCCCCTCCCCGCTAGCCGTCCCAACGGACTCCAAGATGGCCCTGCAGATCAATTGGTGACAGCTTGTACTGTGGGAAGGTTGTTAAAGGGTAGGGACCAGGGTTCGAGGAACGTCTGGTGCACCAATAACCTACTGGTGGATTTGGATAAGCACAATGATGGGTTAGGATCGATGCCCTACAGGGCCAGCTTGGAGTCCGTTGGGACGGCTAGCGGGGGGCTAGCAGGGTCCATGGACGGTCCGTTGGGGCAGCTAGCGGGGAGGGGGGCTAATGGGGTCTGCGAGACGGGTTGTCATAAAAACATTTAAGAAATTTTTACATTTATACAAAACTAAATGCATAAAAATCACAATCAAGTCAAATTAGTTTTGTAACTTACACTCAATTGTACATGGCCTACACATTTGTTATCAACAATTTACCTATACGTAGCAAACACCTCACTAATCACCATCATATAACAAATCCCTCATAAAAATTAAAATTCTATAACATCATTTCTCAATATAACTAATGGTGTTTCAATTATGTTATGTATGTCACTATGAAGATTTGAAAGCAAATGTTGGTTTTAGTTTTTATAGATTTTATGTTAGTATAATTATAAGAAGTTCAAGTGATTCAAATACGGTAAAGCGGTAAATTTTGATATCTATTTTCATTTTATCATATTTTATAAGAAACTAATACATTTCTGTTTCTTATCTTTTAATTATCTTTATAACCTACTTTTTGTAATTTTGTATATTTTATTATATTTTTAAGCTCTTAGAAGCTCCCAAATGATTCCCATGTGTCATATTTTTCAATCTTAATGAATAATATTAATTACTATGATTTAATTTTAAATTAATGTCATAATTTTTCTCTTGTGTTTTAATTATCTCTAGAACATAGAAATATTTTTGCCTAATTTTGTCTACATTGAAGTAATATTTTGTCTACTACATATGCACTTTTTGATGAATAGGAAGAGAAAACCAAAAATAATAATGAAATTATTGTTTTTTTTTATGATGATGGTGAAAATTTTGAATTAATTTTGTTGTCCAATCACCTATTTTCAAAGAATGCTGCATGAAAGCGAAAGAAATTTTTGCTACCAAAAAAAGGTGAATTTTCATTTTAAAAATATCTGAAAGTAAAACAATAGACACGACATATGTAAAAGAGTGTTGTGATAGTAAGAAATATGTCTCAATAAACTGTAGTTCTACCAGTTTAGTTATGAGATCTTACAAAACTTCACATGTTAATTTTAAGATAGAACAATTTTGTTAATTTTAACCATTAAATTGTATATAATAAAGTAATGTTTTTTCTAAAGACAAGCATTGTAGAGTTGACATGTGTATTATTTTTTAGTTCTAAATACATTTTTAAAATTTTTTTCTTTAACTGAATTTAATCATATCATTACTAAAGAAAATAAATATCAAATTTAACATAATAGTAAAGAAGATAAAGATGTATTGACTTATTAAATCATACATAATGGATTGAAAAACTATATCATGAGAAATGTTTTTACTAATTGTTAAAGCTCGCATTAATTAAAGTGTATGTAACTCCACATAGACCTCTTATATTCATGAAGAAACATACAAAAAAAAGAAGTAGAAAAAGAAAAGTAAATAATTAAATCATTATCATAAAATATCTTACATATTTATAAGTAAAAAAAACTATTATGATAAAAAAAAAAACAAATTTGTATATAATAGAAAATGGTCTCTCCTACCAACCAATCAAAAAAAGCTCTATCATCATATTAGATAGAACAATGTATATGTATAATAGTTAGTTTTTTATAGTTGTATCTAATAGTTTATTATAAGGTTATAGTCTATAGATAAAATATAAATTAGTTAGTAAAAATACCAAATTTATGTAATACAACAATGAAGTTCCAAAATTGAAGACACAATAAAACAAATAACTTTATTCATCCATTTTTCACTATTTGAATTGAAGAGGTTGAAAAAAAATTATTCAACCCATTCAACTTAAAAAAGTTGAAAAAAATAAACTAATGGTGCAAATGGATGACTTCAATTAATAGATTGAAAATGTTGAATGAGCATTTACCATAATCCATTCAACCAAAAAAAGTTGGAGAAATAAACAAATAAAAACAAAATTTGTCCAACTCTTTCATTTCCTGTTTAGGGGGTGTTATTCAACAAAGGTTTTTAATGGATTTAAAATATTAGTAGATTTTAGAATCCAATGGTTTTGTAAATGAATTGAACGTGGATTTTAAATGTTATTAGTGGATTTGAAAAGCATTATTGATGGTTTTGAAAATCATTACTAGTGGACTTTTTTATTTTTGAAGGTAAATAAAAAAGAAATAGAACTTATCCATAAATTGGGTTGTGAATTAAAATAACGACGAGGAGGCCGATGACGATGAGGAGGATGACGAAGAGTACGAGGAAGATGACACGATGACGATGAAATATTGACAACAGAGGAACCATCGATCTTGTGCAACGCCACAACTGAATCTCCCGTCTTGCATATCCCCTTCTTCTTTGCGAATTCAATGACGGACCTAATCGTCTCCTCCGTTGAGTCCTTGTTCGAAGTCCATCGATACAAGTAATCTCCGAACACAACAACAAATAGAATCGGAACACTCGGCCTGTATTTCGCCACAATCTCCACCGTGTAACCTCCCTTGGTGAGAACCACAATCGCAGCCGCACATAGACTCCTAGCCGTCGAAACAGCTGAAGCGGCTAAGCTCTCAATAGGGGACAACGACAAGGAAACATAGACTGTGCATTGTCTCGTAATCAAGGAAGGCCTCTGCTTCCCTACAGATCCTTGACATTGTAAGGACGACGGTTTCAGGGTGAGCTCCGGCGGCGGTTTCTCCACTTAGCATGACACAGTCTGTGAGATACTCATGAGAAGTCTGAGAGATGAAATACTTCAAAAATTGTTAGGATTGTGTTTGTTAGTGTTTTGGATGTAAAGTACATTAAAATCTAAAGTGAAACAAAATCCATTGGAAATAGAATAACAACAATTTTACAAGTGATTTAAAATCATCCAACAAATGTTTAATCCAATAACACCAGATTTTATTGTATTTTTTAGAATACCTAATTGAATAACGCTGGATTTTGAAATACACCCAACTCCATTAAAATACAAGGTTGAATAACACCCCCTTAGTGGATGAATAATTATTCAACCAATTTTATTCAACTCATCTTTTTACAACTCATTTTTCTCTATGCAACCATTTCCACCATATTTATAAAAGAAATGAGTTCAATTTGTTCATCCACCTTTTTTGAAGATGAACGGATTGAATGATATTTGACCCAATTTTATTCAATTATATTCTCAACTTATTCAGTTTTAATCAAGCATATATCAACAGAGGTAGAAATAAAATTTTTTACCAAATAACACTTGTTCTGAAATTTTAACCGTGGCAATTACCCCACCCAACCACTACGTACGTCCGCTCTTGTACACAAACCGTTTGGAGCTTTAAAAAAACACAACACAAACATCATAGTACATAACACAAACTTGATCTTTGATCACAAAAAATTACACAAACGGTGTCAAGCTTAAAAAAAATCATAACACAACAATCACAGTACACAGCACGAACTTGATCTTTGATCACAGAACATTACACAAACCATTTCAAGCTTTATATTTTATTTTGCAAAATAGAACATAACATTGATCAAGAACATAACATAACAAAACCCAATTCAAGCTTTTGATCAAAGAACATAACAAAATATTGATCAAGGATATGCACATTGTGAAATGTACTTGACTAAGAAAAAAAAAACATATATGCATACTCTGGACCCAAATAACCATATGTACCTGCAAGTTGTGATAAGCAACAACTGTCGTTGGTGCAACCCTAACCAAACCGAAATTAGCAATCTTTGTCGTCATATCACTCCAAGAAATATGTTTAGAGGCTTCACGTCTCTCTGGGTGAAGCCTTGCAGACCACACAAGTCATGCAGATATTCCAAACCTCTTGCCACAAACGCCTGCGGGAAGCAGCTTTTGGAATTCAGTGGTTTGAAGCGGTTGGGAAAGATTTGGAGCGATTGGAAGCGGTTTGTGTGATTGGTACTAATCGCTAGCAACCGCTACCACCCGCAAACGCAGCGTTTGCGGGAAGTAACGGGAGAACCAGTCAACACCTAAGTGGTTTTTCAAAATTTTAAAGAGAAACTAAAAACCATAATTTTGAGATTTGGTGCAAAACCTTTTTTTTTTCAGCGTAAGTTTTTATTTTTGATTTTTTGATTTATTAATTTTTAAATATACACCAAAAACCAAAATCCAAAAATTTAAAAACCAAACTCCAAAAACCAAAATGTTTTTCTTCTTCATTATAATACTTTTTAAATTGGTCTGAAGATATGGGACTCGGACACGACTGAGGCTCCATAACACAATCGCTCGGATTGTAAGCCCCGCGCAGATAGTGACAAATTTGCCCAGTGTGTAGTACATAGCAACGTCGAGGATAATGATCCCGGATGAGATGGTTGCCATATCAACGATCAATAGACGATTCGGGCTCACAGGTTTAAAACGTGGTCAACGATATGACCCCCAGTAGAATATAAACTGCAAGAGAGAACAAGTAGGGTATCTGGGAGAGAAACTTGTGGTGTAGCACGAAGTATACCAAACAGTGCACTGCGCCACACTCCCGAACATTACTCCCAGCAATCGCAACCAACAGACTTTGAAACAGGAAGATAAAGCCGTGAACTTGTAGTAGGTATACACGCCACTTCTTCCTCCTGTCCCTGAAACGAATGAAAAAGGATATCTCAGGTTAAGGAAGAACGGTATATGATATAAAAATATGATTCAGAAAGACCTAGTGGTTTTCTAGGATTACTTACTCATCGCGTATTGCTTTTGGACGTGGAGGTAAAATGGGAGTACGGGGTGAATGATAGGATTGAGTTTACTCTTTTAGTTATCTCCTTAGTAATAGGAGAAGTAGTGTCTCCACTTCCCACTTTCTTATTTCCTTGTTTGTAGAATCGTGAGCGATCAATGCTATTTGTATTTAAAGACATGTACTTCAACAGAGAAGTTATGAAGAGAAAATTGCAGTAACTTATTATAAAGTCTTTGAGAACCAAAGTGTTCTTGTCCTTTGTTCTTGATAACATTGATTGTCCTAAATTGGGACCTATCAGTGAAGACGGTGGAGATGGGGTTGACTCTGTCGACTTCTTTCTACGGTGAGAATAGACACGTTGTAGTGCAGGTGGCGAGATAGCTTTCGAGGGAGGAGCTTTTCATCTTCTTCATACCGTCGGCTATGGGAGTGGCTGCAGGAGACGCAGTCTCTCCAGAGTTCTTCATGACAAAAGTTCAGATCTGATTCTGCTATGACCAGACGGTTAATTTGATGATTGCACTTACTGTCCCTAGCTCCCTATCTTTTATATACAGTACAGAAAAGGTGACAAAATCTATCCAATCAAAATTTTGTTATTCTTTACCAATTAGACATATCATAATTTCTAATTTAAACTCTGTAAAAAAAATAGAAAAAATTAGCTAGTATTGAAATTACTATTTAACAGAATCAATGTCAATTAAACAATTATCTTATTATATAAACCTTAGTTTTCAAAGTTACTAATTCATATAATCACGACATGTGTCAAGTATATCGATAATATTTTGATATTTGTGAAAAAAAATATTTAATAATTATAAGAAAATTAAAAAATTCTAAAAATAAAAGGATTACAATTAATATTTTTGATTGTATATAAAACCAAAAGTAATATATTATATCACTAATTCTAATAGGAAAATTATCTATTAAATTACTAATTTCAATGGGAAAATATGTGCAATTAATAAGGAAAATATATGCAATTTAATTACAATTATTATTAATTATAATCATATAGTAAAACATTAATATTTTTGAGAGTATATAAAACCAAAAGTAATATATTATATTACTAACTCTAATAGGCAAGTTATCTATTAAATTACTAATTTCAATAGGAAAATATGTGCAATTTGATATGATCATGAGACCATCCAAGACGACCCTTGAGTCTTGCTCAACACGAACGAAGTCAAAGATCAACTCTTCCTGCCAAACTGCTATTTGGGATACATTCTTACTGCATCTAGAGCATATCTCGAAGTTGAATCAGTCCAATCTGAGTTTAGGTGAAGGAGTTATTCATTTTACAAATCAGGTGAACTCATGTCTACGCGACTTAGACCTACGAGCATTCAAAGGAGGATTCCGACCAAGCCATAAGTATTCAAGCTATGAACAAAACTGTTCTGAAATCTTGATCCATCCTAGAACCACTGAGAATTGGAAGCATGTTAAAATCAGTTCATACTTGAAAGATATGAATATTTCAAGTCAGTGGATCTGTCCTAGTTCTAGTTTCGCGTCTGAGCCAAAGATCATGTTACACAAACCAACTCAGAATCAATTTCGACACGAAATCAACTGAAGGATGTCAATGGATCTCTTATGTTTCCAACAATCTCAATAAAACAAGATTTGGCCAAAAAACCACAGAGTTACGTCTCATTTGCCAAAGGAGGTGAATCTAGTTCTTAACTTGATAAGTTTCAGGTCCTGTTGGTTTAAGAGCTTCCAGAATTATGTTTGGTAACCAGGAGTTGTTTCAACTTAGCCCAAGATGAAGTAATGATACAGCCCAAGTTGTTTCTCATTAGAAAGTTAGATCAAGGAGAAGTGACGAAAATTGGAGTTCAACTCACCTTGGGAAGGCAAACTTCAAGAGTTGAATCTTCATTCAACTATCTATCTTTATTGTTTTAGTTTCAAAAATAGTTAATACTTGGCTATGTTACCAAATTTTCTTATCCTATATAAACTAATGTAAGAGCAAAGAAATAATAAATCCAACTTTTTTTATAAAACCTTTTCTTTTCTTTGAGAGTGATTCTCTTCTGTTCTTTGTGAGCAAAACCGATTGTTTGGTGTGATTCCAACAATCAAAACCGACTACTTGTTGTGATTCCAATAGTCAAAACCCCGATCTCCTTGGTGCGAGGCTGAGAGATCCGATTTTTTTGGTGCGAGGCTGAGAGATCCGATCTTTTTGGTGCGAGGCTGAAAGATCAAACCGGTATATCAAGAGTCTTTCCGCAACTCTTGTGCGACCATTCATTCCACCATCCTTATTCTTAAGGCTTCATTGTCTTTAGAGTCAAGATGTCTTTATCAACCAACTCGAAGGTGCCGAATCCTTGGGAGGATCATATCAAGTGGTATCAGAGCCTCAAGAATCATATCAAGTGGTATCAGAGCCTCAAGAATCATATCACAATTAATAAGGAAAATATATGCAATTTAATTACAACTATTATATTATAATCATATAGTAAAAAGAAATTTATGTAGAAAAGTGATGAAAGTATAAAAAGGTTTAATGTGTTAAAATTAGTGATTAACATAATATAAGAAAAATAAGAAATTAATGTAATGTTCTTAATTTTTCCAGTCGGTGAATGATTTGATAGCTTATTTAATATTATGTTGTTATATAAACCTTGTTTTTCAAAGTTAGTAACAAATGTGATCACGACATGTGTCAATTTTAACAATTAAAGATTTTGTCATGTGTTATACAAAGCAACAAGAGTTGTATTCTCTCTCTTACTATTGATTCAATCGTTTAGAGGTTACATATATATAGTAAAGCAAAGGCTTAAACATAAACCGACTTAGACTAAAGACAATATAGCTTATGGGCCTTTGTGGTCTTGGACATGTATGGGCCGGTTATGGAAGTCCACTCCAAGTGTTTTACAACACTCCCCCTTGGATGACATAACCGTGCAGATGCTAAGGGATCAGTGCAATACACTTGGGGGTGCTGCCTCATTAAAACCTTACCATGAAAACCCAGTGGGACAAAACCATGGGGAAAGAAAAAGAGTACAACATGCATTTCTCCCCCTGTTATTAGCATCACTAAAAGTCCTTAAGTCTCCGCATCCCAATCAGGTGCGTGAGCTTCTTGAATGTTGATGTCGGTAGTGATTTGGTGAAGAGATCGGCTGAATTGTCGCTGGACGGAACTTGCACCACTTGAACTTCTCCGGCCTTTTGTAGTTCATGTGTTAAGAAGAACTTGGGTAAAATGTGATTCGTCCGATCTCCCTTAATGTACCCTTCCTTGAGCTGTGCGATGCAGGCCGTATTGTCCTCATGTATAACGGTTGCTTCTTTGTCGTCGGCCATTCCACAATCTGATCGGATGTGTTGAGTCATCGACCTCAACCACACACACTCTCGGCTGGCTTCATGCATAGCTAAGATTTCGGCATGATTAGAAGATGTGGCCGCAATGGTCTGTTTCATCGAACGCCATGAAATTGTTGTACCACCGTGCGTAAATACGTAGCCGGTTTGAGACCTTGCATTATGTGGATCCGATAAATAACCTGCATCAACAAAACCAACTAAACCTTCTTTGTTATAGTTAGTATAATATAAACCCAAATCAAGCGTTCCTTGTAGGTAACGCAACACATGTTTGATACCGTTCCAGTGCCTTTGGGTCGGACAAGAGCTAAATCTAGCTAGGAGGTTCACGGCAAAACATATGTCTGGTCTAGTGTGGCTAGCTAAGAACATTAACGCTCCTATATCACTGAGGTATGACACTTCAGGACCGAGAACTTCTTCATCGTCCTTCTTTGGACCAAATGGATCTTTATCCAAATCAAGGCTCCTGATGTTCATATATTTTACCTTGTCTTCCCTTAGTTTTTTCACAACCTTTTCATCTTTTGCTATCCATTTAGGCCATTATTGTGTAGCTTTAGGACTAATCATGCATTAGAGTATAGTTGCATTGCATTTGCATCTTTTCATGCATAAACAGGTGATTTTGGAGCTTAAGGAGCATGGAAGCAATGCTGAGGAGAAGTGAAGCAATCCTGAGGAGAAAACAAGAGAGTTAAGGCTGTAGAATCAAGGTCCGGAGTCCAACTCGACCGCACCACTCGACCACCACTCGACCGTGTGCTGAGGAGGACTCGACCGAGTGGAGAATGCACGAGAGAAGCCAGCTCGACCAGCCACTCGACCGAGCACTGGTCGAGTTGACCGAGCCGTTGACTGCTTTGACTTTTTGTATTTTTAGGGCTTCCACCTCACCTCCTATATAAGGCCCTTGTACCTGCAGCCACCAAAGAGTCCAGCTTTTTAGAGAGTCTAAAACCTAGTTTTTACCTTTTTTAGATTTTATTCCTTTTGCACTTTCTTTTATTTTAGATTTTGTACTTGTTTAAGAAAGAAAGACTAGATTCTTGTATTTTGTTTGTTTCATAACTTTCAAAATATTAAGATTTCGAGTTTTATTTCTTCATCAATATTGTAGATCTCTGTTTCATCTTTCTAATGATGCAAGTTTCAATATTTTCTGGGTTTTTGACATATTTCACCATGTGTTCTTGTGAGTAGTTTGCTTAGGACCTTGAGGATGGGTTAGGCTGGGTTGATCTTGTGGTTTATTTGATTTGGTCAAGCTTGATTGTTGTAGATCTCTTCTAGGCTAGATGATCTTAATGCTGATCCTATATCTGAGAAGGTAGGGTTTGATTTCAAGCATCTTAGCATCACACCAATGTCTAAGGAGCATAGATAAGGCTAGATCTAGAGCTTACCATTAGGCTTGCTAAGAGATTAGAAGTCTTGTTTGGTTTGAGATGTATTGCTTAATGCCTGCTTGTGTAGATTCTTTTCTTTGTGAGAACAAGTCTAGAAATGCATAGGTTTGATTGTTTCTTGCCATGAGAGTGGATTAAACATGTCTTAGAATAGTATGTCTAGAGATCAGCTCAAAGTTTGCTTGAGATTTGTTGACCAAGTTAGATAACCACAATGATTAGCTCAGCCCATGAATCCCTCCTCAAGGCCTTCTTTGTTTATTGAAATCTTAGTCTAAATATCATTGCTTGCTTGTTGTTTGATTAGTTTTAGCATTGCTCTGTTTTTCTTGTGTTGCTCTGTTTTCACGTTTAAGTCTAGCTCGACCACGTACTCGACCTACACTCGGTCGAGTGCTGCTCGAGTTCATCCCCAGAACTTGTGTTTTTGATTTGTGATTGTCTTGTTTCATTCCTGTTTCATTTCCATTGCATTCACGTAGTTTCCTGTTCATTACTTGTCTTGCATTAGTTCATTAGCATAGTGTCTATCTCTGTTCTAGTTTCATTATAGCTTTAATTTGTCTGTTCTGTTTGCATTTAGTATCTTGTTCTAGTTGTTTTTACTTTCTGCATTTCATATCTCATTTTAGGATTGTTAGTGACAAACAATCTTTACAATTGGCTTGACTTAGACTCATATGCACATCTTAATTGTTCACAATCACTCAGATAGGATTGACACCTCTTATACTGCAACTGCATAAGGGGAATTGAAACACCCTGACTTCTATTCATTCCATACATCATCATTCCATACATCATTCATTCATACACCACAAAGAAAGTCAGTTTCAATTTGGCGCCGTTGCCCATTTGAGTGTGTTTTGTGACATTTAGGATCATTATTAGTCTAAGATTAAGTTCGTTTTAAACACTTGTGAAGTTACTGAACTGGAATCTTCCTTTGCTTGGCTGTTTTGTGTTTCAGGTACCCACTCGACCACCTACTCGACCACCACTCGACCGAGCTGTGATCGAGCACTTGATCGAGCCAGAAGCCGGATCAAATTAGCCATTACTTCCCAGTCGACTCGACCACCCACTCGAGCCTGCGCTCGACCGTGTACCTGTTCGAGTCTGTAGTAGAGTTTGTTGATGCACACAAGGTCAAAAGGCAAAGATAGTCTTCAACAGCCTATTGACAACATCCACAGGCTACAAAAGGGTTTGAGACATAAGCAAGGAAGAGTAGTTCAACAACAACAAGGTCAAGACATCATGGAGCAACAAGCTATCCATGAGCAAAGACCAAGGCACATTGGTGCAGGAGATGCACCCAATACCCACAACCAAAGGGCTGGAATTGTGCCACCTTCAGTAGCAAACAATAACTTTGAGATCAAGAGTGGATTGATCTCAATGATACAAGCAAACAAGTTTCATGGGTTGCCAATGGAGGATCCACTAGATCACCTTGATGAGTTTGACAGAATATGTGGACTCACTAAGATCAATGGAGTGAGTGAAGATGGATTCAAATTAAGACTCTTCCCATTTTCTCTTGGAGACAAAGCTCACCTTTGGGAGAAGACTCTACCTACTGGAGCTATCACCACATGGGATGCATGCAAGAAAGCTTTTCTGGCCAAGTTCTTCTCCAATGCAAGGACTGCTAGGCTGAGGAATGAGATTTCTGGGTTTGCTCAAAGGAATAATGAGAGCTTTTGTGAAGCTTGGGAGAGGTTTAAAGGATTCCAAACTCAGTGTCCTCACCATGGCTTCAGCAATGAGTCACTTCTAAGCACCTTGTATAGAGGAGTGCTTCCCAAGATAAGAATGCTTCTTGACACAGCCTCTAATGGCAACTTCCTCAACAAGAATGTGGAAGAAGGATGGGAATTAGTTGAGAATCTTGCTCAATCTGATGGCAATTATAATGAGGACTATGATAGGACCATAAGGAGCTCCTCAACTGATCAAGAGGACAAGTATAAGAAGGATTTGAAGATGGTCAATGAGAAGCTTGACAAGATCCTCCTCAGCCAATCCAAGTCCATTCACTTCATTGGTGAAGAGGAAGCTCCAGTTCAAGAGGGGGAGCCTGAATTTGCTGAGTTGTGTTACATGCAGAACCAGGGAGGATTCAAAGGCTACAACCAAGGGGGTTTCAAGAACAACAATCTCTCTTATAGGAGCACCAATGTGGCCAACCCTCAAGACCAGGTCTATCCACCTCCTCAACCTCAACAGCAACAAAACTACATCCCCAAGCAGCAACACCAAGTGTTCCAGCCCCAATTGTGTCCCCCATCAGGGTTTCAAACTAACCATGGCCAGGAACAAGACTTAAGAGCAATGATGCAACAGTTGTTGATTGGGCAAACACAAGGCAAGATTGAGGAAGCCAAACAGTTTGCTGAGTTGAATCAAAGGCTCACATCACAGTACAATGATCTGAACATGAAGTTTGAAGGTCTCAACTCCAGAATGAAGTATATGGAGAGTAACATTGCCTCTACTTCAGCTCCTAAACCCAACCAACTCCCTGGAAAAGCTGTTCAAAATCCAAGGGAGTTCACTGCAAAAGCCATTCATATCTCTGATGGGGAAGTCACTGAGGACAGTGAAGTCCAAGTTTGGGGGAACTCATTAGTTACTGAAGCCCCAAGTGACGTTTGTGCAAAGCAACTGGAGTCCGGCATCTGGCTCGACCAAGTACTCGAACAGCCACTCGATCGAGCGCATGCTCGAGTGGTCGATCGAGTTGCAGACTCAGAAGCTGTCAAGTCTGCTAAGTACACTCTTCCTGATTACAAGCCACCTCTTCCATTCCCAGGACGTTTCAAAGCAC
>NC_025703.1:22560992-22561415 GCF_000633955.1 Camelina sativa | reverse complement strand
GAGGAGAAAACAAGAGAGTCAAGGCTGTAGAATCAAGGTCCGGAGTCTAACTCGACCGCACCACTCGACCACCACTCGATCGTGTGCTGAGGAGGACTCGACCGAGTGGAGAATGCACGAGAGAAGCCAGCTCGACCAGCCACTCGACCGAGCACTGGTCGAGTTGACCGAGCCGTTGACCACTTTGACTTTTTGCATTTTTTAGGGCTTCCACCTCACCTCCTATATAAGGCCCTTGTACTTGCAGCCACAAAAAGAATCCAGCTTTTTAGAGAGTCTAAAACCTAGTTTTTACCTTTTTTAGATATTATTCCTTTTGCACTTTTATTTTATTTTTAGATCTTGTACTTGTTTGAGAGAGAAAGACTAGATTCTTATATTTTGTTTGTTTCATAACTTTCAAAGTATTAAGATTTCGAGTTT
>NC_025703.1:22555606-22555989 GCF_000633955.1 Camelina sativa | reverse complement strand
CATTTCATATCTCATTTTAGGATTGTTAGTGACAAACAATCTTTACAATTGGCTTGACTTAGACTCATATGCACATCTTAATTGTTCACAATCACTCAGATAGGATTGACACCTCTTATACTGCAACTGCATAAGGGGAATTGAAACACCATGACTTCTATTCATTCCATACATCATTCATTCATACACCACAAAGAAAGTCAGTTTCAGCTCCTCAGAACCATTGGGCTAGGAAATGGGTGAGCTTGGTCCATATTAAACCTCTTGAGTACCTTTTCAGTATATGCCATTTGATGCACAAGGATTCCATTATCTATGTACTCAAGCTGCAATCCCAAACAGAACTTAGTTTTACCTAGGTCTTTCATTTCAAACTCTTTCTT
>NC_025703.1:22543841-22554445 GCF_000633955.1 Camelina sativa | reverse complement strand
CATTTCATATCTCATTTTAGGATTGTTAGTGACAAACAATCTTTACAATTGGCTTGACTTAGACTCATATGCACATCTTAATTGTTCACAATCACTCAGATAGGATTGACACCTCTTATACTGCAACTGCATAAGGGGAATTGAAACACCATGACTTCTATTCATTCCATACATCATTCATTCATACACCACAAAGAAAGTCAGTTTCAGCTCCTCAGAACCATTGGGCTAGGAAATGGGTGAGCTTGGTCCATATTAAACCTCTTGAGTACCTTTTCAGTATATGCCATTTGATGCACAAGGATTCCATTATCTATGTACTCAAGCTGCAATCCTAAACAGAACTTAGTTTTACCTAGGTCTTTCATTTCAAACTCTTTCTTTAGATATTCAACTGTTTGGGCGATTTCCCTAGAGGTTCCTAGGATATTCAAATCATCCACATATACTTCTATGATTACAAACCCTTTGTTTGCAAACTTCTTTATAAAAATACATGGACTGATGGGATCATTCTTATAGCCCTCTTTGGCTAGGTACTCACTTAGTCTGTTTTACCACATTCGCCCACTTTGTTTCAGTCCATAAAGGGATTTGTTTAGCCTTATGCAGTATTGTTCTCGAGAACCACTCTTATCATTGAGCTCAATACCCTCTGGTAATCTCATATAAATTTCATTATCCAGTGGACCATATAAATATGCGGTTACAACATCCATTAACCGAAATCCAATTTTTCTCTTATAGCCAGACTTAGTAAATATCTAAAAGTCGTTGCATCCATCACAGGGGAGTATGTCTCCTCATAATCTATTCCTGGTCTTTGAGAGAATCCTTGTGCTACAAGCCGTGCCTTATATCTCACGATTTCATTATTCTCATTTCTCTTTCTTACAAAGACCCATTTATGTCCAACTGGCTTTATATCGAATGGTGTCCTTAAGATCAGACCAAACACATTCCTTTTCTTTAATGAACTTAACTCCACGTCAATGGCTTCTTTCCATTTTATCCATTATTTACTTTGAGTGCACTCTAATATGGACGTGGGTTCATGATCCTCATTTATTTCAAGTGCTACTTTATAAGCAAATACTTCATCGATGTCGACATCTTTACGGTTCCATTGTATTCCAGACATGATATAANAAATCCAATTTTTCTCTTATAGCCAGACTTAGTAAATATCTAAAAGTCGTTGCATCCATCACAGGGGAGTATGTCTCCTCATAATCTATTCCTGGTCTTTGAGAGAATCCTTGTACTACAAGCNTTTCGTAGATTTCCAAGGGTTCTTATCTTTGGAACCTAATGGTCATACCACGTTTCAAACGGGCCTTAGTCTCTGTAGCAACTTGATTATTGTGTTCCTTGTGAACATCAATACGTACTGGTGCATTACAAGCTGGTATGTACGATTTTGTTACTCGCTTTGGGTCAACAAAGGAATCTGGCAATTGAATAGCTAGCTTTTGCAAATATATAATATTTTGGACCTCTGCCTGACATGCTAGAGTCCGAGGATCTTGCCAATTTAAAGATGTTTGATTCCATGATAATTCCTTGACCAGCTTGTTATTCTCTCCACCCAACATAGGAAATTCGGATTCAGCATACTGACAATCCGCGTATCTGGCCTTAAATAAATCACCCGTAATTGGCTCAAGATACTTAATAATGGTGGGAGAATCATATCCAACATATATTCCCATCCTCCTTTGAGGTCCCATCTTAGTTCTCTGTGGTGGAGCAATCGGTACATAAACGGCAAACCCGAATGTTTTTAGATGGGATATGTTTGGCTCATGACCTGTTAATAATTGGGATGGTGAATATTTATGTTCACTAGATGGCCTGATGCGTATAAGCTCAGCTGCATGTAATGCTGCGTGTCCCCAAGCCGACACAAGAAGCTTCGACCTCATAAGTAATGGCCGAGCAATCAATTGAATACGTTTAATAAAAGATTCAGCTAATCCATTTTGTGTATGGACATGTGCCACAGGATGTTCCACACTCACCCCCATGGACATACATTATTCATTAAACGCTTGGGATGTAAATTCACCATCATTGTCTAGACGTATAGTCTTAAGTGGAAAATCTGGAAATGGGCTCGCAATAGTATGATCTGGGCCAGCAATCTAGAAAACGCAAGGTTTGTAGTTGACAATAAACAAACATGCAACCATCTGGTCGATGCATCAATAAGAACAATGAAATATCTAAACGTCCCACAAGGTGGGTGTATTGGTCCACATATGTCTCCTTGTATCCTTTCCAGAAAATTCAAAGTCTCCTTAGTTACTTTGACTGGTAATGGCCTTATAATAAGTTTTCCTTGTGCACATGCTACACACGTGAGATGTTTAGGGATAACTTTTATCTCTTTAAGAGTGTGCCCATTTGAATTCATTATTAGCTTACGCATCATGTTAGAACCCGGATGGCCAAGCCGGTCATGCCATAAAGTGAATTGTTCATTGAACATCTTATTCATTGCCAAATTAGCTTCTATCATATTTATCTTAGCATGGTAAAGACCAGTGGCTAGTGCAGGTATAGTCTCTAGGACCTTCTTATGTCCTTGGGTGATTTCGGTAATGTATAGGAACTCTTTGTTTCCTTCACCCTTTGTTTCAACATGGAAACCATTCAAACGATTGTCCTTAAAGCTCAATAAACTTCGCTTTGAGCTGGGTGAATATAAAGCATCACTTATTTCAAGATGTGTGCCATTAGGTAATAAAATGTGAGGCTGGCCGTAGCCTAAAATAAGGCTTGCTATACCCGCAATTGTACTAATATTGGCATTTTTCATTATGAGATTAACAAAATATCTCTTGTCCTTCAAAATTGTGTGGCTTGATCCACTATCAACCACAAGTATATTCTTGTCCTCAGCCATTTCTAATATAGACAAGAATTTATGTTTTAAACTTTAAAGTAATAAAACAAGCAAAAATATAATGAAGGAAAATAAAATAATTGAATTTAAACTAAAAATAATAATCCAAACAATAATCCAATCGAATGCAATGCATAAAATATAAAATTAATTCAAGACAACATTTGAGTTTTAATCATCCTCTCTCAAACAATCAGAAGTTTCATAATCCAATAGGTCATCCTTCTCATGGTCGAAATCACCTTCACCATCAAGATGAACCATGTTAGCTTCTGGATCCTTTTTCAAACTCTCTTGATAGAGATCAACAAGGTGCTTAGGAGTTCTGCATGTCTTTACCCAATGGTTCTCCATACCACATCTATGACAAGTGGACTTGGTCTTATGTTGAGGTTTAAACACCCCGCGGCCCTACCCCAATCACGGCCAAAGCCTGATCGGTTTCCACGGCCTTGACCACCAAAATTTTGTCCTTGGTAATTCCCACGACCAGGACCACCACGTCCACTTCCTCCACGGCCACAACCATACTTGCCCCTATGGACATAGTTAGACTCTTTAGTCTCTTTTGGCTCTTTAGGCTCTTTAGGATTTTTCTTTGTCATGTCAACCTTGTGGGCTTCTGGTAATGGAGCTGCACCAGGAGGTCTCAATGCACTATTCATCATCAATAGCTCATTGTTCTGCTCAGCAAGCAGCAAACAAGAGATGAGGTTTGCAAATGTCTTAAACCCCTTTTCACGATACTATTGTTGAAGCAGTATGTTATTGGAGTGAAAGGTAGAGAATGTATTCTCTAGCAAGTCCTTCTCAGTAACCTCAGTACCACATAACCTTAAAATTGAGACTATCTTAAATAGCTCTGAGTTATACTCTTCCACGGATTTAAAATCCTGGATCCTTAGGTTTTTCCAATCAAATTGAGCCTTTGGTAGGAGCATCGTCTTTTGGTGTCCATATCTGTTTTTCAACTCTGTCCAAAGGTCAAGAGGATCTTCAATAGTGAGGTACTGGTTCTTGAGACTCTCAGCAAGATGATGGCGTATATGCATAATCGCCTTGTACTTGTTCTTTTCGGAACAGTTATTATCATCCTCAATGCATTCGCAAAGATCCTTTGATTTCAGGTTGATCTTAGTGTCCAATGCCCATTGCAAGTAATTATCTCCAGAAACAGTAAGAGCAGCATAGGAGAGGTTGTTGAGCTTTGCCATCTATAAAATAGAAAAACAAGCACCAAGTTATGTCATGCGGTATTTGAGACCGAATCATGCAACAAAAATTTAGGCCATGCAGTATTTGAGACCGAACCATGCCAATCACTTAGGGACATGCGGTATTTGAGACCAAACCATGCCATGCTATTACACTCAATTTTCGTGGTTTTAATATGCATGCAAGCAACAATCCTAGATAGATTATATTCTAGTATGAACACATAACTTTTAATGTTTTAGAAAATTTCCCTTTTACTAGATATAATTTCCTTTTATTAACTTTTCCTTTTCTAATCAGGATTAAGACAAATTTCTCTTTTCTCTAATGATCCGATTCTAATTAGGATTTTAGGGTTCATGCAATCGAATTTTACAGAAATAATTTAACAACAATCGATTCAATATTCTCCCTATGTAAGTTTCGATTTTAATTTCAAGGATGCATGCAAGACATAATGCAATCAAGCTTTGCAGATTTTTTTAAAACAACCTAGAACAACCAGATTAATATTTTTCTCTATGAATTTTAGGTTTTAGTTCTAAGGATTCATGCAACCAAATCTCAAACAAACAATCAACATAAACGGATTTTAATCATAGTATATTCAGTTCAATTGCAAATAATCTAAGCAGCCCTAAACCTCACAACAATCGATTTTAAAGTTTTAGGGTTATAGGGTTTCAAAGCATATGAACTTGTTTGTTTATTGTTTACTTGTAGATTTAAGGGTTCAAGTAGATTTAAGTTTCAAGTTCGATATATGTGTCCTGATGGGTTCGAATTTATTTACCTTCCACCGTTGGGAGGTTGACTGGAATTGATCCGGGAGCTAAAGACCTCGGATGTACCTTGAGTTGATTCACGAACCTCAAACTCGAACTAGATGAACACACAGACCGATCACGAACACAGCTTGCTCACGAACACGAACTGATCTTCGAACAGGTACTAGCCACGAACAGGGATTGATCACGAACATGTACTGATCGCCGGGCTTGAATCACAAACTAGATCCGGTTTGGAACTTGGACGAACTAGGGGTTTATGAGCGGCGGCGGTTTAGGGTTTTTAAGGTTTTTCTCAGTTGGACTTTTAGAACAAGTCGTGCATAACGTTTTGTGAAAGTTAGAGAAACAAGGGTTGTATTCTCTCTCTTATTATTGATTCAATCGTTTAGAGGTTACATATATGTAGTAAAGCAAAGGCTTAAACATAAACCGACTTAGACTAAAGACAATATGGCCGATGGGCCTTTGTGGTCTTGGACATGTATGGGCCGGTTATGGAAATCCACTCCAAGTGTTTTACAACAAAAGCTTTGTTTTAACATATTTGTAAATTATAAGAAATTAAAAATTTAGACAATTTAATGAATATAAAAAGATAGGTCATATATAAAAAAAAGATAGTTCATATATGTATATAAAAAATTACACTAATTTTAATTTTAAATTAAGAAAAAGAATTAAAAATATTATACAATTAATTATTATAATACCGTAATTAAATAAATTATATTGTCAATTATTAATCCTAAAATAAAAAGGATTGTAGATATTCACCTTTACATAAACAAATAATTTTCTCATGATAACGTTTTTGAATTTAAATTAATTTATGATAATGTTAGTATAGTTTTATTTAAAATTAGTTGGACAAGTAGTAAAACTATTACGTATGAGAGTACAAAATATGAAACAAATATATTTAAGATACTTTTACTTTTTCAAATATGAGATAAAATTATTTTTCAGTCTTTTTTTTTAGAATTATGTTTTATGAATTTTTAGTTTTTTAAAAATATTAAGTAAGATATAAATTTGATATAATGCACATTTTTCTTGATATGAAAATTATAAATGTTACTCATTGCGATTGAGTGCATAAAATTAAAATCTAATTTATTATCATGTAAAATACAAAAAAATTGTATTGCAAGATGGAGTGTGTGAACTCTAGATCCGGTTAAAAAAATCAAATGAAATAAAATTAATATTTTGAATACAACTTATAATTTCACATATGATTATATCAACTTATAGATCGATTGAAAAAGAATTTATCTTCGGGCCATGTCTTGGTCGAAGGCTTGTAGAGGAACTCGGATTTCTTCATATTTAGAGAACCTTCATCGAGCATCGCAGCCTTCGAGGTAACTGAATTTCACCTTGATATACACGCATGAGCTGTTTGTCTAAATTCCTCAGATAAAGAAGTTCTATTTCTATCCTTTTCGTGGGATGGAGTTTGTGAGAAATGCATGCTGATGGGGTTTCTTAATTGTTGTTGTACAACTGTTTTATGCTCTCGTTATTACACTCATGCAGCTTTTAAAGGCAATGAGCATAATCTTCGAAGCAAGAGAGTGTTTTGGGGAAGCTTGAATTCCCACTCTGCTACGGAGGTACTGTTCAACGCAAAGAGGTATATATCATTTTTGTTTCTCCCTTTATCCTCTGAGGTTTCAGTTCGTTGTATTATCTCTTTCTCAGTTGTTTTGTATGGCCTTGTATTTGTATCTATAGACTTTTGAGGAGAAGATTGCTAGGCACTCAGAATCTGGTACCGTCACTGAAAGGTGTGTATTCCTCCGTCTCTTAACACCATTGATATAATCATAATCTTCTTCTTTATAGATTTTTATGATGAACTTGCTAGCTTACCATGTTTGACCCGTAAACAGGGAGATTATTGTAGTGCAGTTCAATGCTGATGTTGCAGATGGGATGCAGTGGAAATTCACTCCACCTCAAAGAGAGGTTTATCTCCTATAACCGGAGTCTCGACATACAATGTCACTCCCATGAAGGTATATATTAGAGAATCTGTTCCCTTGAAACATATGTTGATCGATTCTCAAAATCTTATATTGATTTTGTTGGAATCTCATCATTGATTAATCCTTCACAAAGAGTCAAAAGCAAGAAGAAGAAGTTGAAGGAAGAATAATAAGTGAGGAATCGTAAAAAGAGAAGAAGAAAAGAAGAAGTGTTTTGTCGTAAGAGGAAGAAGAAGAAAAAAGTAGAAAGGCTATTGGGCCATAAAAGTAATTAGGACCCATATGTGTTAAAGGGTCTAATTGGTTTATTAGGTTAATGTGAGACAATTATTAGCTAGTATAAATATGTTTAATCTGTAACTAAGGAAGTATGAGAGTTTAAGATGGTTTTCTCAATTTTTTCTTCTATAATAGAGTATTTCTATAATAGAGATGAGTTTTGTTCTAATGGTTTTCTTTATTTTTTCCTTTATAAAAGAATATTTCCAATAGATTCTATTTTTATTTTACAATTAACACCTTTTATTTTTTTAAATTGCAAACTAATCCATTTTACTTTAAATTTTGTAACACTTTCATAAAATTATCTTTTGCAAATAGTAGTCTCAATATTTTAGAATAAATATTTATATTTAAATTTATATTATTAGTTTTTAAAAATACTTATTTTATTTATTTTGGTCATAAATAAAAGAAGTTAAATATTAAGAGGACTACTTTGCAAATAAAATAGTTCACCTCTATTTATAGAGGAAAAAATAGAGATCCTCTATAAATAGAGAAAAAATAGCAATCTCTATTATAGAGATGAAAATAGAGTACCATTGGAGTAAAAATTACTTTATTATAGAGTATAGAAGCAAANACATATGTTGATCGATTCTCAAAATCTTATATTGATTTTGTTGGAATCTCATCATTGATTAATCCTTCACAAAGAGTCAAAAGCAAGAAGAAGAAGTTGAAGGAAGAATAATAAGTGAGGAATCGTAAAAAGAGAAGAAGAAAAGAAGAAGTGTTTTGTCGTAAGAGGAAGAAGAAGAAAAAAGTAGAAAGGCTATTGGGCCATAAAAGTAATTAGGACCCATATGTGTTAAAGGGTCTAATTGGTTTATTAGGTTAATGTGAGACAATTATTAGCTAGTATAAATATGTTTAATCTGTAACTAAGGAAGTATGAGAGTTTAAGATGGTTTTCTCAATTTTTTCTTCTATAATAGAGTATTTCTATAATAGAGATGAGTTTTGTTCTAATGGTTTTCTTTATTTTTTCCTTTATAAAAGAATATTTCCAATAGATTCTATTTTTATTTTACAATTAACACCTTTTATTTTTTTAAATTGCAAACTAATCCATTTTACTTTAAATTTTGTAACACTTTCATAAAATTATCTTTTGCAAATAGTAGTCTCAATATTTTAGAATAAATATTTATATTTAAATTTATATTATTAGTTTTTAAAAATACTTATTTTATTTATTTTGGTCATAAATAAAAGAAGTTAAATATTAAGAGGACTACTTTGCAAATAAAATAGTTCACCTCTATTTATAGAGGAAAAAATAGAGATCCTCTATAAATAGAGAAAAAAATAGCAATTTCTATTATAGAGGTGAAAATAGAGTATCATTGGAGCAAAAATTACTCTATAATAAAGTATAGAGGCAAAAATAGAGTATCATTGGAGATGCTCTAAGCTAGAGTGGCTAAACCTACAAAAACCTTCATGGTATTAGAGCTCCAAGGTCTTGGTGGCCTGGAAGTTAGAATCTGCACAAAAGAAATCAAAGGTACAAGCTGGTCAGTTGGGCACAACAAGTGAAAAAGGAAAAATCAAGTGAATCAGGTAAATCTGAAACTCAGATCTATAGTGAAGTAGAAATGCATAACGGACAAGTGATTTCAATGTTTGATGGGAACACTTACAATCTATGGGTAATAAAGACTAGAGTGTTACTTAAGTCTAGAGGATTGTGGAAAATTGTAACCGAAGGAATCCCTAAACCCCAAGATGAGAAGAAAAAGATGACAGATTGGAAGGCCTCTTGATATCCATAGGACTTAGAAACCTTTTCTTTCATTTTATCATTATTTTGTTGTGCAACAGTAGCTTGTATCATGCGAACTAAATCTATTAAACTTCTTAACGTTCAGACTCCGGCGAGCACCCCCTGACTCCGGCGATCCAGATGTTGACGAACAGGCTCCAAGGAGGACAAATTAATTGGGACTCGTTTACCCGGGCCCGCATTATTACGGCGCTCAACGCACCTATCGGTCAAAACGCTCCAACCCCAGCTGCTAATCCGATAATTCCACCGGCTCCTCCTGTCCTTCCCGACGGTCTCAATGTACCAGACTTGGCCGTCCTTCCTCGCAGCGAAAGCGCAGAGCTTTCTCCTGCTCGTCAAGGTAACAGAATATATATCTTGTATGTTTTTTTTACAGCTTCACTTCATGAGAATTACGACGTTACTTTCCCACAACTAACTGTGTTCCCAATTTTTTGCTTTGGACAGACGATCCCGTTCAAACCCGCGTGCTAAGATCCTCTTCAACTTCGACCCCCTACGCGAAATGACCAGGAAGCCGACCCATCTTGAGCTCAGGGAATATACCCAATCAGCTCGTCGAGTTTGTGCCAGGGATGTTGATGCCGCACTGGCTTCCGCTCTGTGAGCCGTGCAAGCTGAACCCTCTAGGGTGAAAAGCGAGGAAGTGAACTAGGTTCTTCCCACCGCCCCGGCGGGACCATCCGGACCGGGCCGAGAAGTGATGCTGGTTAGCTCGCAAACGACCCGTAGCAACCCCCCTCCTTCCCAGAAGAGAGCCCGGGAAGACGTTCCTCATTCCTCCAAGGATAGAGGTCGCGAGAGCCGGGGGAGCCGCCCTGTGGCTAATCGATCTGAACCGCCTGCAGGAGAGCCCCTGAATCCGGGGAACGGCTCGTCGACGAGCCGTCCGTTTCGCTAGCGATTCGCTCACTCCCGTGACTCTCCAGCCGTCGAAGACCACCTTGGGATGGCGACGTTGTTCTGGCATCTAAAGACCGCCAAGTGCCAAGTTCCGCTGGTGAAGAACCTTGATGTGTGTAGAATTTCACTTCAAATCTTTTACCTGAAAAGACTACACGACGACTGAAAGTGCACAGTTAATCAATTGTAGTATTTTAGGATCGATCCCACAGAGAGTAATAGCAAACACAAATTGAATTATAAGAGAAAGAACTATGGCTAAGACTAAAGAAGAGATTGGAGTTTTGGGTTTCCTAATAACTATTGCAAGAAAATAAAAGTAAATAAAAGCGGTTTAAAACTATAAGACTAAGGCGTTGGGCCTTTTGGGAGTCATATTAGGGTCTTCATGGTTCTAAGCAATATGAAGTGTAAGATCTAACAAGTAAATACTAATTTTCGGTTTAGGTTCTCAACTACGAAACACTAATGAACTAACAAGCTATTCTCATAGAATGAAAGTCTAAAGTTTTCACACTCCGTTACTCAACTTTCGCAGGCAACGACGCATGTCAACTCCGTTAAACAAGTTCGATACATTCACCAAACTTTGCAACTCAACTTACGCAGGTTACGAGCAAGGTTTCGGTATAACACTAGTTTGGAGAAGTATGATAACGCGGTTAGCGCTCCCGTTCTCTAGATCAGTACTTGGTGATCAATCCAAGCATAAGCATTAAGAT
>NC_025703.1:22524239-22543748 GCF_000633955.1 Camelina sativa | reverse complement strand
ATAGAGGTGAAAATAGAGTATCATTGGAGCAAAAATTACTCTATAATAAAGTATAGAGGCAAAAATAGAGTATCATTGGAGATGCTCTAAGCTAGAGTGGCTAAACCTACAAAAACCTTCATGGTATTAGAGCTCCAAGGTCTTGGTGGCCTGGAAGTTAGAATCTGCACAAAAGAAATCAAAGGTACAAGCTGGTCAGTTGGGCACAACAAGTGAAAAAGGAAAAATCAAGTGAATCAGGTAAATCTGAAACTCAGATCTATAGTGAAGTAGAAATGCATAACGGACAAGTGATTTCAATGTTTGATGGGAACACTTACAATCTATGGGTAATAAAGACTAGAGTGTTACTTAAGTCTAGAGGATTGTGGAAAATTGTAACCGAAGGAATCCCTAAACCCCAAGATGAGAAGAAAAAGATGACAGATTGGAAGGCCTCTTGATATCCATAGGACTTAGAAACCTTTTCTTTCATTTTATCATTATTTTGTTGTGCAACAGTAGCTTGTATCATGCGAACTAAATCTATTAAACTTCTTAACGTTCAGACTCCGGCGAGCACCCCCTGACTCCGGCGATCCAGATGTTGACGAACAGGCTCCAAGGAGGACAAATTAATTGGGACTCGTTTACCCGGGCCCGCATTATTACGGCGCTCAACGCACCTATCGGTCAAAACGCTCCAACCCCAGCTGCTAATCCGATAATTCCACCGGCTCCTCCTGTCCTTCCCGACGGTCTCAATGTACCAGACTTGGCCGTCCTTCCTCGCAGCGAAAGCGCAGAGCTTTCTCCTGCTCGTCAAGGTAACAGAATATATATCTTGTATGTTTTTTTTACAGCTTCACTTCATGAGAATTACGACGTTACTTTCCCACAACTAACTGTGTTCCCAATTTTTTGCTTTGGACAGACGATCCCGTTCAAACCCGCGTGCTAAGATCCTCTTCAACTTCGACCCCCTACGCGAAATGACCAGGAAGCCGACCCATCTTGAGCTCAGGGAATATACCCAATCAGCTCGTCGAGTTTGTGCCAGGGATGTTGATGCCGCACTGGCTTCCGCTCTGTGAGCCGTGCAAGCTGAACCCTCTAGGGTGAAAAGCGAGGAAGTGAACTAGGTTCTTCCCACCGCCCCGGCGGGACCATCCGGACCGGGCCGAGAAGTGATGCTGGTTAGCTCGCAAACGACCCGTAGCAACCCCCCTCCTTCCCAGAAGAGAGCCCGGGAAGACGTTCCTCATTCCTCCAAGGATAGAGGTCGCGAGAGCCGGGGGAGCCGCCCTGTGGCTAATCGATCTGAACCGCCTGCAGGAGAGCCCCTGAATCCGGGGAACGGCTCGTCGACGAGCCGTCCGTTTCGCTAGCGATTCGCTCACTCCCGTGACTCTCCAGCCGTCGAAGACCACCTTGGGATGGCGACGTTGTTCTGGCATCTAAAGACCGCCAAGTGCCAAGTTCCGCTGGTGAAGAACCTTGATGTGTGTAGAATTTCACTTCAAATCTTTTACCTGAAAAGACTACACGACGACTGAAAGTGCACAGTTAATCAATTGTAGTATTTTAGGATCGATCCCACAGAGAGTAATAGCAAACACAAATTGAATTATAAGAGAAAGAACTATGGCTAAGACTAAAGAAGAGATTGGAGTTTTGGGTTTCCTAATAACTATTGCAAGAAAATAAAAGTAAATAAAAGCGGTTTAAAACTATAAGACTAAGGCGTTGGGCCTTTTGGGAGTCATATTAGGGTCTTCATGGTTCTAAGCAATATGAAGTGTAAGATCTAACAAGTAAATACTAATTTTCGGTTTAGGTTCTCAACTACGAAACACTAATGAACTAACAAGCTATTCTCATAGAATGAAAGTCTAAAGTTTTCACACTCCGTTACTCAACTTTCGCAGGCAACGACGCATGTCAACTCCGTTAAACAAGTTCGATACATTCACCAAACTTTGCAACTCAACTTACGCAGGTTACGAGCAAGGTTTCGGTATAACACTAGTTTGGAGAAGTATGATAACGCGGTTAGCGCTCCCGTTCTCTAGATCAGTACTTGGTGATCAATCCAAGCATAAGCATTAAGATGAAGATGTCCCAAAAGAACTCTAATATAAAACCGAAAATAAGATCTAACAACCTAATTGAAGCGAACCATGAATTCCCCTGTAATCACCCCATAAAACCCAACAAAGTAAACTACTCGCTCATGATGCAAAGAAACGNAGCCCCTGAATCCGGGGAACGGCTCGTCGACGAGCCGTCCGTTTCGCTAGCGATTCGCTCACTCCCGGGACTCTCCAGCCGTCGAAGACCACCTTGGGATGGCGACGTTGTTCTGGCATCTAAAGACCGCCAAGTGCCAAGTTCCGCTGGTGAAGAACCTTGATGTGTGTAGAATTTCACTTCAAATCTTTTACCTGAAAAGACTACACGACGACTGAAAGTGCACAGTTAATCAATTGTAGTATTTTAGGATCGATCCCACAGAGAGTAATAGCAAACACAAATTGAATTATAAGAGAAAGAACTATGGCTAAGACTAAAGAAGAGATTGGAGTTTTGGGTTTCCTAATAACTATTGCAAGAAAATAAAAGTAAATAAAAGCGGTTTAAAACTATAAGACTAAGGCGTTGGGCCTTTTGGGAGTCATATTAGGGTCTTCATGGTTCTAAGCAATATGAAGTGTAAGATCTAACAAGTAAATACTAATTTTCGGTTTAGGTTCTCAACTACGAAACACTAATGAACTAACAAGCTATTCTCATAGAATGAAAGTCTAAAGTTTTCACACTCCGTTACTCAACTTTCGCAGGCAACGACGCATGTCAACTCCGTTAAACAAGTTCGATACATTCACCAAACTTTGCAACTCAACTTACGCAGGTTACGAGCAAGGTTTCGGTATAACACTAGTTTGGAGAAGTATGATAACGCGGTTAGCGCTCCCGTTCTCTAGATCAGTACTTGGTGATCAATCCAAGCATAAGCATTAAGATGAAGATGTCCCAAAAGAACTCTAATATAAAACCGAAAATAAGATCTAACAACCTAATTGAAGCGAACCATGAATTCCCCTGTAATCACCCCATAAAACCCAACAAAGTAAACTACTCGCTCATGATGCAAAAAAACGACATTGATATTATATAGACCAGCATCAAAAACGAATCAATAAACAAAAGGGGTTCAAAGGAAACTTCTCTATTTGTCACAAAAGTAACTTGATCCCAAAAGCAATGTAAGTATGAAAGAAATAAGGAAGAGTAGAGATTTGGTGTCTTCGGCGATGGCTTCTAAGAGGAGGTGAGAGAGGACGAGCTTCGACGGCGGTAGAGGAGTCTTTGGTCGTCTCTAGGTCGGCTGCTGGTGGCGTGGATGAAGAACTTAGAGGCACAACGGAAGCACACCTCAAAACCCTAGGTCTTAAAAGTATTTATAGGGTTTTGTTTAGGGTTAGGGTTTTGTATGGGTAGAAACGTCTTCTCTTCTTAAGTGCAGGACAAGGGGCGGCGAAAGAGGCTTATGGACCATGGAGGAGGCTTGGACTGGGCCGCAGTGGTGGTCGCTGGTCAGGCCTTGAATGAAAGCCCATTCGTAGGTCCGTTCTTCTTACATCGGGTTATAACACATCTCGTTAAAATAGGCATAACTTTCGGATGGCTGGATGGATTGACTTGATTCCACTTCTAGGAGAACGATGACTCTTCTAGATTTCCATAGATTCCAAGCATGATATATTTAGAGTTCTAGAAGCGCTTCAAAACTTGTCCGTACTGTAAAGATCCGAAATTTTCCTAAAACGTATTTTCCTTGTCTTTTGGTCCAAATTGCTATAAAACCTGTAAAACCTTATTGAAACCTGAAATACTTGATAATAGACATTTTATACTTGAAATCTCATCAAACTCTTCCTAAATGCATATGAAAACTATGGCTAATATGAGTAAAATAATGATGTTATCAACTCCCCTAGACTTACACTTTGCTTGTCCTCAAGCAAATAATCAAACTAAATCATGGAAAAGAGGTTTTGAAAATAATGGGAATTCACTTATCTTTGGGGATATTGTCTTTGCACTTCTTCTCCGCTTTGACATTAGGAACTTCCATTTGTAATCCACCATGAGAGTTATCAACGCTCCTTGATCCCACAATTCTTTAGAGTCTCCAGAATCTCTATTGTCATCTCTTTACATAAATTAAGCAATAATAAAAAGTGAAATCTTACCATGGGAAAATCGATCAATGGCTTGCAGACTCTCTTCAAGTCAAGACTTTCTTCATATGATTCATTTCCTCTCCCTTTTCTCACTTCTTTTCTTCTTTTTTTTCTTTTTTCCTTTTTTTTTTTTAATCAAAGGTGTAGGCGAATACTGGGGTCATCGATAATTTGCCTACCCCTCGCTTCCAAGCTTTGTGTGATCATTTAACTCAAGAGTAGAATAATGAGGTCACATGTAATTTACCTACCTCTCTAAACTGATCAAAATCATCTTATCTTTTATTCTCTCTTTTTTTTTTAGAGTATTGAAGGGAAGAGAGAGGGGAACATACTTTTGAAGAAGTGCAATGTCTTGTGTGGCTTGAATGTAGAGATCTAGTCAAATGTATACCAATTCCCAGGGCTTAATAATTAAGTCCGGTTTAGGTCCTATAAAAGTTAGAGACAACGTTAGATCATTTGAATATCCATCAAATAGGGACTTTGGGGATTGTTGAGTTGGCTCACAATCTTTCCAAACTTGAGTTCTGTTGTCAAGCATAATCAAGAATCATAAGAGTGTTAATCCAAATCAAATAAACCGTAAGAATAAGATCATAATCCCCTACTAGTTTTGACTCAATAAAAAAAAATGTGACTCGATAAAAACTTCAAAATTATTGATGTAAAAAGTGGAAAAGGGTCTCAAGTCAACAAAATAGAAAGTAGCATTAGTATAGGATGGAACATCCTTCCCCCCAGACTTAAATCACACCGTCCTCGGTGGGAAAAAAGAAAGAGTTGAGGATTAAAAATCATAAGGAAAAGTGTAGGGTTTAAGAGCAATGTCACCTTGATGGAATGATGTTGTGTCGACTCTAGACGTTTAATGGTTGCCCAAAAGATGTCTAGAGGTCGGCTATGGTAATGAAAATGTTGTGACTAACCGTTTCTACTTCCTTTGGTTGCTTGACATCGAGTTTGAACTAGGCTAAGTTCATTCGAATTGTGTTTGATATATCTCTAAATGCATCCTCCTTGAAACAAAAACCTAAAACCATCAATAATAATGCGAAACAAAAATAATAAAAACATACCTAAGTAAAAGAATGGTGATGGTAATGGGTGAGGATGGTGGTGGTTCGGAGTTGTCGCGCGGTACACGGATGAGCGGTTGCGGACAGCAGCAGGTACGGTGGGGCGTGGTACATGGTACGTAGGACATGGTACACGGTACATGGGACGTAGGACATGGCATCGGCTACGGTTGGTACAACTAGTGGGGAGTCTCGGCATCAATCACGTGAGGATGGTGATGATCCATCGCCTTCATCTTGCTTTGGTCACGCTGAACATGGCCGGTCAGTAGATGGTACTTGCCACTAGACATAGTGTGAATTGCCAATCCATGGTCCTTCTTCTTCCTTCTGTTTTTTTTTTGGCTTTTCTGTTTTCTATTTTTTTTTGTTTTTTTTTTTTTTTGAAAACCTGAAACTAAAATGCAAAAATATTAAAAGTAAAAGAAAATAAATCCTAAAAATAAAAACTTACTAGACATGGGTTGCCTCCCAAGAAGCGCACTTGTTTAACATCGTTGGCTCGACGTTAGCGGCCAAGTTAGGCTTGAGAAATGTCAGCTTCGGAATCAATGCTCCTTCGGCTCCTTTGATATCTTGATAGTCTGCTCTAGTTTCAATAACAAGTTGTCCTTTTGCAGAAGTTTCAAAAACTTTAGCAGGAAGAAGAACTTCTTTAGTATGCCTTATCATCTCTTGGATCTGTTCCTTGCTCTCATTGCTTAGCTCAGGAGGAACTATGATCTTGATCTTGGAAATTTGTGGTGGCTTAGGCGGTTTAGGTGGCTTAGGTAGCAGGTTGTTGGTACTTGTGGATGCAGAATGGTTGAATTGCTTCATCTTGTCTATGTTAGGATCCATCGGCTCTTCATGTAATGAGTTGGTCGGCCATGGCTTTGGCTTGGAGATAGTCGGATATGACTTCTTCTTGTTGATGTTAGCAAAGGTTTTCCTCTTTGAATTGTGGTCGATGATAGCTCCAACAGTAGCTAGGAATGGTCTTCCTAAAATCAATGGTCTCTCGGTCTTGTCTTCCATATCTAGGATGTGAAAATCGGTAGGGACTATGCAATCTCCTACTACAAGTTGTAGGTCTTGAACAAATCCGTCGGGAACCTTTTGTGATGAGTCTCCAAAGACTAAACTGAGGTTGGATGGCGATATATCTCATAATCCTAGTGTATCAGGTACACTTCTTGACCAGAATCACAAAGAGAGTTAGAGAACTCAATGCCTGTTATGGAGCATGAGCAAACAAAGCGTCCAGGGTCTTCAGTTTTAGGTAGTCTCCTTAAGGGGTAGTGGCTTGCAGTTTCTTCATCAAATGGACATGTCATACGAATAACATCTTCATAAGAGTCAAAAAGTGGTACCGTAGGTTTGGCTTCACGGCAAGTGAGGGCTGGTACGGCTGAGATAGCATTGCAATATCCTTTAGGATTCTCTTCGGGTTTTTTTGGAAGTACACCAACTTGGCGTGGAACGGCATTAGCGGTTTGAGCAACTTGGGTTTCAAGCTTCTTAACATGAATAGAAATGCTTTCAAACTTCCCATTCAGTTTGGTATAGATGTTGTCCATCCTTGAGTTGATATCTCTTGATTGCTTTTGAAAAGCAACAAGGAGTTCTTGCATCTTTATGTCGACGTTGGCATCGGCTTGAGATGTAGGCACCTGGGCAGTTCCGGATTGGAAAGGCGGCTTGTTGTTGTTGAATTGAGGTCTAGGCTGGAAGTTGTTGTTGTTGTTTCCACCGAAGTTGTTTCCTTGAAAGCGGTTAGCTTGCTGAGGATAGTTCTGATCTTGGGGATTCTCGACATTTGTGTTCCTATAAGAAAGGTTAGAAGTATTTCTAAAGTTGTTGTTGAAGTTGTTGTTGTACCCTCGGTTTTGGTAGTATCCTTGAGCACCAACATAGTAGACTTCTTGTTCTTGGTCATAAGAATCTTCTTGGAAAGGCTCCATGTTTCCATTGTTAATAATCTCACAAGAGTTTACTCCGCGTTGTTAGTTCCTTAGAACTTGGTTCATCATGTTCTTGAGGTCAGCAATCTCCTTAGCGTCGGAATTGCTAAAACGGATGGTTCTATCAAAATTGGTGCAAGTGTTGCTACTACTTGCGGCAAGGTTGTCGATGAGAGCTCGTCCTTCTTGGACGGTCTTCGTAGTGAAATCTCCATTGCTGGCCGTGTCGAGTGAAAGTTGATACTTAGGCTGTAATCCTCTATAGAAAGTACTTAAGAGGTTACCTTGAGCAAAACCATGATGGGGCAGTCACGTTCATAGTCCTTGAAACGGTCCCATGCTTCATAAAATTTTTTGACCGGTCCTTGTTGAAAACTTTGCAGCTTGTTGCGAAGAGAGTTGGATCTCGACTTGGTGTAGAAGTGGCTAAGAAAGGCTGACTTGCATCCTTCCCAGCTAGTAATAGATCCAGGAGGTAGAGACTTTAACCATCTATGAGCCTTGTCGGCTAGAGAGAAAGTAAAAAGCTTACATTTCAAGTAATCTTCGGGAATTCCATTGGTTCTTGTTGTAGAGCAGATTTCTTCAAAAAAAATCAATGTGGTCCATCGGATGTTCGGTAGTAAGGCCATGGAACTGATTTTGTTTCACCAAACCAATAATTTGAGGTTTAATCTCGTAATCACGTCTTGGAGGATGAGTAATACGGATAGCAGCGCAGTCTTGAACGAATTGGTTAGGAGCATCATAATCGGCTATGGTACGGTTAGGTGCGGCACGTCTTAGCGGGTGCAGATAAGCAGGTTGTCTTCCACCAGCTTGAGGTAGTGGTGGATTAACGACGAGAGCAGGCTGGTGAGGAGGAACATCGAGGTTGTCTCCCACGCCTAAAGGATTAGCATCGCGAGGAGCTTGTAGGTTGTCTCGGTCAACTTCAGGGTCGAGTTGCGGATCAGCGGCTACAAGGTTGGGGTTACCACCTTGTGCAAGAATCGGTTCTCCTTGCTCATTGAGGGCAGGAGGTATCAGCGGTTAGTCGAAGTTAAGGAGACCTTGGTTTTGGTTCCTTTCTTCGGCCATGAGTTGTTGTCTTTGAAGTTTCCTAATTTCACGTTCTAGTCGATCAATGTCTTGAATTGGAGATACGGTTCCGGAGGGTTGACTCCTAGTCATGCACTATAAAATCCAAAAACAGAAACTAAATGGGAAAATAGAGGTTATCAAAAAACAAGAAAATTAAAACTAAAATTGAAAAATTCAAAGTATCTTAGATGAAAGTTCTTATCAAATTCAATGGGCAGCTAGGTACTCCCCGGCAACGGCGCCAAAAAGCTTTGATGTGTGTAGAATTTCACTTCAAATCTTTTACCTGAAAAGACTACACGACGACTAAAAGTGCACAGTTAATCAATTGTAATATTTTAGGATCGATCCCACAGAGAGTAATAGCAAACACAAATTGAATTATAAGAGAAAGAACTATGGCTAAGACTAAAGAAGAGATTGGAGTTTTGGTTTTCCTAATAACTATTGCAAGAAAATAAAAGTAAATAAAAGCGGTTTAAAACTATAAGACTAAGGCGTTGGGTGTTTTGGGAGTCATCTTAGGGTCCTCGTGGTTCTAAGTAATATGAAGTGTAAGATCTAACAAGTAAATACTAATTTTCGGTCTAGGTTCTCAACTACGAAACACTAATGAACTAACAAGCTATTCTCATAGAATGAAAGTCTAAAGTTTTCACACTCCGTTACTCAACTTTCGCAGGCAACGACGCATGTCAACCAGCTAGTTAAACAAGTTCGATACATTCACCAAAATTCGCAACTCAACTTACGCAGGTTACGAGCAAGGTTTCGGTATAACACTAGTTCGGAGAAGTAGGATAACACGGTTAGCGCTCCCGTTCTCTAGATCAGTACTTGGTGATCAATCCAAGCATAAGCATTAAGATAAAGATTTCCCAAAAGAACTCTAATATAAAACCGAAAATAAGATCTAACAAACTAATTGAAGCAAACCATGAACTCCCCTTGAATCACCCCATAAAACCCAACAAAGTAAACTACTCGCTCATGATGCAAAAAAACGACATTGATATTATATAGACCAGCATCAAAAACGAATCAATAAACAAAAGGGGTTCAAAGGAAACTTCTCTATTTGTCACAAAAGTAACTTGATCCCAAAAGCAATGTAAGTATGAAAGAAATAAGGAAGAGTAGAGATTTGGTGTCTTCGGCGATGGCTTCTAAGAGGAGGTGAGAGAGGACGAGCTTTGACGGTGGTAGAGGAGTCTCTGGTCGTCTCTAGGTCGGCTGCTGGTGGCGTGGATGAAGAACTTAGAGGCACAAAGGAAGCACACCTCAAAACCCTAGGTCTTAAGAATATTTATAGGGTTTTGTTTAGGGTTAGGGTTTTGTAAGGGTAGAAACGTCTTCTCTTCTTAAGTGCAGGACAAGGGGCGGCAAAAGAGACTTCTGGACCGTGGAGGAGGCTTGGACTGGGCCGCAGTGGTGGTCGCTGGTCAGGCCTTGAATGAAAGCCCATTCGTAGGTCCGTTCTTCTTACGTCGGTTTATAACACATCTCGGTAAAATATGTATAACTTTCGGATGGCTGGATGGATTGACTTGATTCCACTTCTAGGAGAACGATGAATCTTCTAGCTTTCCATAGAAACCAAGCTTGATATATTTAGAGTTTTAGAAGCTATTCAAAACTTGTCCGTACTGTAAAGCTCCGTAATTTTCCTAAAACGTATTTTCCTTGTCTTTTGGTCCAAATTGCTATAAAACCTGTAAAACCTTATTGAAACCTGAAATACTTGATAATAGACATTTTATACTTGAAATCTCATCAAACTCTTCCTAGATGCATATGAAAACTATGGCTAATATGAGTAAAATAATGATGTTATCAGACCTCCCTGAACGAGAAGCTTACATCGAGGCGATGGCAGCGCATGCATCGGTAAGTTTCCGTTACCATTTCCGGATACAAATTTTATTTTGAGCAAACAACCCTCCTTATGTGTGTGTTACCCGCAGGCCGTCGCTGCTGACAACAAACTGGTGGTTCTTTATGAGTGAAGGTTGAAGGACATCCCGCAGGCTACGGAGCTGGAGAGCACGACCAAGGTGGTGCATGAACTGACGTCAGCGCTGAAGGCTGCGCAGGAGAGGGAAATGGCCGCCACTGAAAGGGTGACGCTTCTCGAGCTGGCGTCACCCTCCTTGAAGTCTGCGCAGGAAAACCTTGCTTGGTTCGAAGATGAGCTAGCATCGTCCAAGGCCGCTCATTTGAAGGCCACCATGGATCGGGACCTGCTGCTGAAAGAAAACAGGTGGTTGAAGGACAAAGCCGCGGATGCGGAGAAGCAGCATATCGAAGCCACTCATCAGGCGGTCCACGACGCCATAACCTGACTGTCGCAGGACTATCATGCCATCCTTGACTCCATCAAGAGCAAATGGGTGAAGAAAAAGGAAAAGACGGATGTTGAGAGCGACCTTGCAGAAATCGAGTCGAACCTCCTGTTGATCAAACAGATCGCCGAGGGAAAGATTACGGTCAAGGAGGAGCTGTAGATTCTCGGGGCTCAAAAAGCGGCCCTTATAGTTCGATCCAACTCCATTGTGGTCTCGGACTTTTCCGTGGGTAAGCTTGCTCTTCCACAGATCTCAGAGGGTTCGGTTGCTCCAATGGAGGTTGACGCTGGTACCAGAGTCCCGCGGGGGTTGAACGAACACGGGAGTAATGTGAGCACAAAGGTGGACTTAGCTGGAGGAGTAGAGGAGGAAGACAATTGATCCTGTTTTTTTTTTGTTCGTTATTCCCCTTTTTACTTTTAGGACTTCGATTTGGTTTGCCCGGGAGGGCTTTAATCCTTGGTTTTGAACTTGTTGCCTGAAAAACCAGTTTATTTCAATTTGATACCTTTTGGCTAGACGTTACTTATCGCATCTAAGTCCTTAGACTCGAGCCCCACTTTTTTTCTTTTTCTTTTGGTCTGTGTTACCCATGTGTGACTTTAAGCATGAGAGGCATTCGTTATGCAGGATTTGTTGAAACTGGAGCATTTTCTCGTGAAGTTACTCAGAAGTTCTTAGGGATTTCGAATGTCCGGACGAACAGGTTGATGTTTACAAGGAGTTTTAATGAATTGATAGCAAAGCTCTTTTTCGAGTTCGCGCGAAGAAAGGTCTTGATAGCCTGATAGCAAAAGCTCGCATGAAAGAAAGATGGTTTTGATAGCGAAGCTCCTCGCGAGCTTGCGTGAGGTTGCCTCTTTTTTTTTTTTGGCTTCCTGTTTGGGCATTGCACTCCCGAAAAGAATACTCGAAGTCAAGGTGGTACTGTTTTTTTGCCATTTCCAGCGATAAGAATAAGGGATTCATTGTGTTCAATGTGGTTTGACTATATCACGTTTGTTTTACACTTCGTAAAATTATCGGGGCGAGACAAGAAATAGAATAGGGACATTAAAGTCAGGTAAACTAGGTTGATATGATGGCTGCGCCCGCATAGTTGAGCTGCCTACGTACCCCGTAAGGGGCTCAAGCCTGATCATAGTTCGATTGTTGTCAATACTTATTGGAAGTATTTCTTTAAATTCATGACATTCCAGGGTTGGAGCTTGGCTTTCCCGTTGCTCTCGTCTTCGAGGCGATATACGCAATTGCGAACGATCTCGGTGATTCAGAAGGGGCCTTCCCACTTTGTCCCCATCTTCCCAGCGTTCTTCTCCTTCCTGTGATCAAACACTTTGCGGAGTACTCGATCTCCGACAACAAAACTTTGAGGTCGGACCTTGATGTTGTAGAAGCGGGCTATGGCATTTTGGTAGTTTTGAGCTCGCACGTGGGCTTGCTCTCTTTTTTTGTCAATGATGGCGAGGTTATCATGCAGTGCTTCGTTGTTTGTATCCTCATTTTCGGGAGCAACAGCTCGGCGGATGCTGCCCACAAAGACTTCCGCCCGTATTACAGCTTCAATCCCATAGGCTAAGGAGAAGGCAGTTTCCACGCTACTGCCACGTGGTGTAGTTCAGGTGGCCCTTAGGACACCGGAGAGCTGGGTATCCCAACCGGACTTCATGGCACCCAAGCGACGCTTGAGGCCATGCAAGATCAGTTTGTTGGCGGCCTCGGCCTGCCCGTTCCCCTGGGGGTATCGAGGAGTAAATGGAGTCAGCCGAATACCCAGTCATCGCAAAACTTTTGCACTGCAGAGGACGTCAGGTTGGTTCCGTTATCGGTCACACTTTCGTAGGGGATGCCATGCCGGCATACCACGTTTTTTCAAAGGAAATCCTTCACGTGTTCCCCCGTAATAGACTGGTAGGACTCGACTTCAATCCACTTGGTAAAGTAGCCTGTTACGACCAATAGGTTAGTAGCGGGTCGTCTTCCCGATAGTTCGAGAGGTCCGATGGCGTCCATCGACCACCGCATGAAGGGATAAGGGGCGTAGACCAATCTCATCAGCTCGGTGGGCTGATTGATCATGGGTGTATGACGTTGACATCTGTCGCATTTTTTGGCATGCGCGTCGCAGTCCGCGAGCATGGTTGGCCAGAAGTATCCCTGCCATTTTACTCTGAGGGCCAATGACCGTCCTCCAGAATGGTTTCCGCAGGGGCCTTCATGAGCCTCTTCCATGATGCTTTGGGTTTCGTCTCCGTGAACGCATCTAAGATATGGTCCAGAGATGCATCGTTTGTATAGTTCGTCACCGATGAGGCAAACCTCGCGCTTTGTGCTTTGAGCTTATGTGCTTGCCATCGGTCCTTGGGGGTGGTTCCATTTACGATGTACTCACGTATTGGGACCCTCCAGTCTGTTTCTTGTTTTGCTTCGCGCTCGTCCTCCGAGATATGTTCGTCTAGGAGAACGTCATCCTGGTCGGTCGTCTGCTCGAATGCTTCCTCGTCGGGGCTGATGTCGCCCTCGACTTGGTGGACGCTCTTGGCTTTGATGGGGATGGAGATATTGGGCTCATCTATGCCTTCGACGGGTATGACTCGTTTAACCGACGGGTCGGAGGTGGAGGCCAATACGGCGAGGGCGTCGGCGGCTGAGTTCTCTCCCCGGGGCATTTTGGTAAGTTCGAACGAAGAGAACTGTTCAGCCAGTTCCATGATTTTGTTGGTCGGGGAGACGAGTCGAACCCCGATCCTGCATCCTTGTCTGGATGATGTTCCGTCCGCGTACAGTGACCACTTCTTGGAGTGGCTCTTGGTGCATTCGTTGGTCGAGACGAGCTCGATTACAAAGTCGGCGAGGACTTGCGCCTTGGCGCAGGTCCTGGGTCGGTACTCTATGTCATACTCACTAAGTTCTATGGCCCATTTCGCTAGTCTACCAGATTGGCTAGGGTTATGGAGGATCGACCAAATAGGTTGAGAAGTCATCACCACGAATGTATGCGACTGAAAATAAGGGTGTAACTAGCGGGCCGACATCACGACTGCTAGGGCTAGCTTTTCCATGGCAGGGTATCGTGTTTCGGTGTCGACAAGGATTTTACTAACTAAGTAAATGGGTTTCTGCTTTCCTTCGTGTTCTCGCACCAGTACCCCGTTTACCGCAGAGTCGGAAACGGCGATGTAAAGGAAGAGATGTTCTCGGTCCACTAGTTTTGAGAGGACAGGAGGCTCGGTGAGGTATTTTTTCAATCGGTCCACCTCGTCGTTTACTGCTTTGGCACTTTTGGGGCCTAGCTTGCGACGCTTTTGCTTTATTGGTTTGTAGGTGGGATCGACGTTGAGCTGATGTGAGGTAACGCTAATGTCGATACCTCTCATGTCCGATGAGGACCAGGCGAAGGTTCCGCAGTTTTGTCCTAAGATTGGATCAGCTCGGCCCTTATACTGGCGTTCAAAAAGGTTCCGATTCCGACACAACGGTCAGAATGACCTTCCATGAATGGTATTTGGTCGACCTTGGTCATTAATGGTCCGCGGGCGATGGGATCCTTTTGACCCATGAGCTGACGAGCTTCGAGTTCGTCGATGATCATTAATTGCTATTGATTGGACTTTTTGATTAGGTCATAGTCGCCTCTGTAGTACTTTCTTGAGGCGCGTTGGCTTCCATAAACAGTTGCGATCCCACTCCGGGTCGGGAACTTCACGCATTAATGGTAAGTGGAAAAGACGGCTTTCATCCCGTATAGCCATGGTCTGCCAAGGATGGCATTGAAGGGAGCGGGACGGTCGACGACTACGAAGTCAGCCAAACGTCATTCCCCTCGGGCTTCTACGATTAGCTGGGTGGTGCCCTTGGCCAGGGTTGTATAACAGGCGAACCCGGTGAGTGGGGTTTTGCCCCCTTTTAACTCAGAATCGGGATAACCCATTCGTTTGAAGGCGTCATAGAACATGAGATGGACCCAGCTTTCTGTGTCTATCATTATGCGCGATAGCTCGCACCCTCCAACGTCTAGCCTTACGATCAGAGTGTCGTCATGTGGCTTGTCCAAGTCAGCGGTCTCGCTCTCCGAGAAAGTGATTTCAAAATCGGGTTCGCAGCAAAGACATCGGGATATGTGTGGGTGGCGACTTGCGAGCTTGCGAGGGGCAGGAGGTGGTGTATAGACTGACCTAGGAGAGGTGCGACAAAGGGTGAGCCCTTTGAAGACTAGGTCGATACGCTTATTTGGGGCTGGAGGGGGGGATGACCCTTCTGCCTCATATGTTCTATCGCGCTTCGCGGCGACGTCTTTTGTGTTTGCATTTGCTTCCCTGGCTTTCTATCCCTCTTTTTCGAGGTTGATTTCACCGAGCTCCCTTGCTTCATGTTTTCTCGCAAGGAGGCGGCCCACAGTTCTACACTCTTCAGTTGAGTGACCTCGTATCTTGTGGTACTTGCATAATTTTTTGGGGTCGAAGTTCGGGCTCCTGGTTCTCGGTGCGGAATCGACCGCAAAAGCATGTAGGCCAGGCAAAGTTAATTGACCGGTGAACGTCGTCGAGTGACAGTGGCTGTCGGACAGTGAGCTCTTCTCGAAACTTTGAAGTGTACCATCGGCCATGTCGGAGGGCTGCTAGGGCGACCTCGTCGTTCAAGTTAGCTATCCTGGCCTTGGTTGACTTGAAGCGAGTGATGTACTCGCGGTCTGATTTGGTCACTTTAGTTTGGAAGAAGACCGAATACTGTTTCAAAAATGCTAAGGCGAGTAGGTCGAAGGTCTCGATGGAATTAGATTCCAAAGAAGCGAACCACTCTAGCGCCGGTCCGACTAGGTTCTCGGCAAAATAGCGGCAGTAACTGGCCTTGCACTCGTCGTCGGTAAGATAGGCTTTGGTTATTGCCACTCTGAAAACCCAAGGGTGTGCCCCGGGATCCGAGGCACCCGCGTACTCAGGTAAACGTAGTTTTCCCATGTATCGAAGGCGAACTTTTGCGATTTAGTCAGTGAACGGGGTATGTCTCGTTTCTGCGATCACACGATCCATATCAGGGGCTGCGCTCGAGGCCATATCAGGAATGGATTTGAGCCATTTCGGAGCTGGCTTTGTTCATGTAATCGGTGAGGAATTGGGTGCTTATCGCGCTGCTCCTCGGCGGACCGGGGAGACGCAACCCGCCATTTGTCGCAAAACGCGGCACTTTGCTTGCGAGTTCTTTAGTCGATGTCGGGTTTTCCTCAATAGAGGTATTCCCGAGGGCGTTGGGGGTTCCCGAGGGCATTGGGGGTTTCCTCAACAGAGGTATTCCCCGAGCCGACATACCCAACAGATGGCGGGTTGGTAGGTCGCATGCTTGTATGGTCGTTTAAGCTCGATGAACTCAGAGCTCGGGATTTCTCAAGGATGCGAATACGGGTAACGTGGACTGCTTCGAAGTCGAGGCGCGTCTGAGGCAGTGCTCTTTCCGTAGAATCAGTCAAGATTGTTTCTGATGGGCACGTGGCGCCTCGACGGAGGTCGGGATTTGCGCGAGATGCGAGCTCTTGCTCGTGTCGTTCGATCCTGCTCATGAGAGCTCGATTTGTGGCATCTTGGCTATGAGTCTTATCGATTAGAACAAAGAGCATTCCTCGAATTTCGGAAAGATCAGATCCGCCGGGAGTTCCTGAGGGGGAAAACGGCGTTGGAAGTTGCCCTGATTGGTTCGCTCCGTTGTTTTCGGAACGGGTCCATACCCGGGTTTGGTTCCTGTTTCCCACTAGAATCGTGGGGGCCAAGGGCGTGACTCCGACGGGGACCCCTTGGCTCGAGTTGTCGGGGTCCCGAACCGATACGGGTCTCTGGCGGGTGAGATCTGAACCACCCGAGGAACTTTGGTCTGGTGTCTGGGTGTCGCCAAGCAGCGAGTCTGCCCTGGGTCTGGTCGTACTTGGGACCTCCTGATCGGACTGAACTTGAATCTGCTCACCCTGAAGAGGGGCGTTGTTAGGCACGGATCCCTGGTGTGTTACTGGCGATGCGATGTTGCTGGTTGGGTCGCGCCGACGTGCGACGTCGCGCTAGCGTGTCCATGAGCTGTTTCTGGTGTGGTTGTGTTGGTTGCGGATGGATCCATTTCACCAAGATTTCTTCGAAGTAATCAATTTTCGAGAATAGAAAGACCTAACTCCCTACAGGCGGCGCCAACTTGTTGGTATGAGAAACAACAATTTAAAGTGTTCAAACGGAGGATATAATCTGGGCATGCTTTCAGTGGAAATCGATATGAATTAAGAGAAATAGCAAACTGGATTTTGTATTTATATTAATCAAAATGCTCTTGAGAGTTAACAAGTTTTGAGCTCGAGTTTTCTTTTCGTGTGTTCTTTTCACTTCTCCTCACGATACTTAAACACCCTTGAATCTCCTCCTCGGATCCCGAGATATACTCCCTCGATCTCTCCTTGCTCAGCCCCGATCTCCCTTGATTCGCTCAACCGCTAGACCTTATCGCTCCTTGTCCTTGGAATAACTGCGGGCTTCCGTAAACTTGGGCCTAGGGCCCGCTAAGCCTATTGCTTTTGGGTGGGCTGAACGATGGCCCAAGAGTTGTGAAACCCAACTCCAACAAGCATTTACCATAATCCATTCAACCAAAAAAAATTGGAGAAATAAACAAATAATAAAAAAATTTGTCCAACTCTTTCATCTCCTATTTAGTGGATGAATAGTTATTCAACCAAGTTTATTCAACTCATCTTTTTACAACTCATTTTTCTCTATGCAACCATTTCCACCATATTTATAAAGGAAATGAGTTCAATTTGTTCATCCACCTTTTTTGAAGATGAATGGATTGAATGATATTTAACCCATTTTTTTTCAATTTAATATTCTCAACTTATTCGTTTTAATCAACCATATATCAACAGAGGTAGAAATAAAAATTCTTACCAAATAACACTGGTTCTGAAATTTTAACCGTGGTAACTACCCCACCCAACCACTACGTACGTCCGCTCTTGTACACAAACCGTTTGGAGCTTTAAAAACACAACACAAACATCATAGTACATAACACAAACTTGATCTTTGATCACAAAAAATTACACAAACGGTTTCAAGCTTAAAAAAAAAAACATAACACAACAATCACTGTATACAGCACGAACTTGATCTTTGATCACAGAACATTACACAAACCATTTCAAGCTTTATATTTTATTTTGCAAAATAGAACATAACATTGATCAAGAACAAAACATAACACAACCCATTTCAAGCTTTTGATCAAAGAACAGAACAAAATATTGATCAAGGATATGCACATTGTGAAATGTACTTGACTAAGACAAAAAAACATATATGCATACTCTGGATCCAGATAACCATATGTGCCTGCAAGTTGTGATAAGCAACAATTGTCGTTGGTGCAACCCTAACCAAACCAAAATTAGCAATCTTTGTCGTCATATCACTCCAAGAAATATGTTTGGAGGCTTTACGTCTCTGTGGGTGAAGCTTTGCAGACCACACAAGTCATGAAGATATTCCAAACCTCTTGCCACATCTAGTGGCGGAGTCACATCTAGTGGCGGAGTCAGAAAACTTAGTCATGAGGGTCATTATACTTTTTTAAAAAAATAAATATATTATATTAGAAAAATAAACTTATCATTCACAACCGTTCAACCTAGCTATGCAAAAGTGACAAAGAAAGAGGAAGAGGCTCATGTCTTTAGAGAAACTAGGCTATCGTCGTTGATTGATTTTTTTAAATCAACTTTAAGTTTAGTAATAAAATCAGTTAAGTTTTTGCTAAAAATTATTTAAAGCACAAACATGCAACAATTTGTCAAAAAGCCCAATAATAATGTTAATATCTTAAATTGTTAAAAGATTAATTATATAATAAGAATAATAAATGAATGTCAATAAATCTCTAAATTAATAACATATTTATATATTAAACTTATTTGAGAGGGGTCAAATATTTTTTGGGAACATGCGTTAATTAATCATATATATAAAAGTAAGGTTTCACTCTCTCCTTATTGGTACACTTGGTAGTACAAACTTTACATATTTAATCTTTGTTAATCATTTTAATTCCGGTTTATTTTAGTTTATAGATTTTTCATAAGTTTTTAAGAAGTCATAGTTACTTTGATAAATACAGTATTTTGTAGGTCCGATCACCTATGCATGGCCTGATTGTTGTATTACTGACTGATTTTATAATTTGATATTAAATGTGATTAAAAATAGAATAAAAGTTGATATATAAAAAATGATATATTAAAAATGGGTGTTAATAATTATTAATAAAATCATATGGTATCCGCACCACAAATAATTTTGCATCGGTCAAACACTGATTTTACCACTTATTCTGCATAAACCGCAATTGTTTCACAAATATTTTCTCCCCCACATACTCCCCACATACTGTAGTTAAATCATACAGCGTTATTAAACCGCATGTCCTGCACTACCAAACTCGTTGTCACTATTCAGACCCATTTAATATCTACGAATTAAAGCATTTACTTATGCTGTAAGATGTTCACTTAGTAACTCACTTAGCAATTTTTTTTTGTTTTAATTATCTAATACATCCATGACTATGCATTAGTAATAACAAGTCGTTTCCTCCCAATTTTATGAAACTTTTGCAGGATTTGAAGACTGCTCAGTAGATGAATGGCTACTGTTGTCAAATATTGTTGTTAAGTATCATGACAAACATTTGTCTGAGGAAAATTGCTCAGTAGTGAATAGCCAATTTTCTCGAGTTTTTTTTTTTTTTTTTTTTTTTTTTTTTTTTTTTTTTTTTTTTTTTTTTTTTTTTTTTTTTTTTTTTTTTTTTT
>NC_025703.1:22474860-22524127 GCF_000633955.1 Camelina sativa | reverse complement strand
TTTTTTTTTTTTTTTTTTTTTTTTTTTTGGCATGACAGACTACCTGCCTTGTTGTAATTAAGTGAACGAGGAACACAATTTACCTCTTACTCAAACCATTATACAAGTTTGTCTCCATAGCCTCTTCCAGCATCCTCACTTGCCTTTTCATCTTCTCTTCAATACTGAATTCTATTGTGAACCAGTCTGAATAAATCTCAACACCCATAATCCACAAACTTTTTTGTTTGAATGGTGATTCTGAAAATGAAAACGTATTAATTAAATTGTAGTTCTGATTTCATAGTTTGAAGGGTTAAAAATAGTGATAAGGCTTGTCTAAAGCAATTAAGCAAGTAGCAGAACTCACAAATATGTCATCCTCTCTTGTAACATCGAGTGCTAAAACCATTTCCATTGAGGAGTTGTTAGAGCATATATCTAACCGATAAAAAATTTATAAAATGAAAACGTAAGAAAAATATAATATAAACCCTTAAGAAACTACATTAACGGTAAGAACTAAGAAGATTTGCATTCGAGGGAGAGTAAAAGGGTGCAAAGGAAAAGGAAAACCAATACTGATACATGCCCAACGATGCAATCCATAACAAAGTACCAGATCATAACAAAAATACGAGATTTCCAAAATGTGGAGACCTGTCCTTTTACATTCATTCTTCTGACCTCATTTCTTCTCACCATTCTCAAGCTCCAGATCATAACTATGCTCTAACTTTGGCTGGGAGTTTACTTGCCCAAAACAGTAGAAGATCTGGTCATCCATTTGTTTCTGCCTTTCTGGAACAGTAAGGGCAGAGTTCCACTCCAATACAAAACGGAAGAAGACCTTAATATAGCTCTTGACAACTGCTACCACTTCAACCACAATGAGTAATCTCCAATTATGGGAATAGGATGCCCTCTTATCTCTTATCACTTTATGAATCCGAATCAATGCAACCCCACACCACTTTTGGAAAGATGGTTGGAGAGGAAACAGAGGTGAAACGGTTTCACTCTTATCAATGAAAAAATCTTTCAAAAGGCACTCTTCAGCTTCAAAAACAAGTACACATATCTCCGTAACAGAAGTAAAGGAACTTGTAAGCACAATGAGCACCCAAGATATCATACACCATATTTGACATTAGAGTATCGCCGACAACTTTGTCACGAACATATCTTCCTGTTCTGGCTACCCTTGTATTTAATGATTTAACTGAGAAATCTAGAAAATTTCCAAAGACCATTCAAGCAAGACAGGAACTGGGGGATACTCTCTGTGATCATTCTTAAAAATTGTATCCTTGATCGATCAATCCTACACAAGATCATGCCATGACGACGAAGGAGACGATGAGTGTTAGAAAGAAACAATAGTGGTTCTCCATTGTTTCTTTCATGTGACATACAACAACTATGTCTGTGATTGTTTTTTCTCTACCGTATTTTGTGATGTTTATAGATCTCAGTTGATGGATAAAGGATTTAAGGTTCCTGTCAAAACAAAGTTTGAAGGATTCTTTTGTGGTCTAATTTGTCATTTCGAATGTCTTTTATGCTCGGTATTTATTGAGAAGATGATTTTATGAGAAAATTCTCTACTCGGCAGGTGTTTTGTGAAAAGATGGCGATTACTAAAATATTACCAGTTCAAGTATATCATCATCAAAGATAAGAAATTTGCATTCAAGGGAGAGTAAAAAAGTGCAAAGTAAAAGGAGAAACCAATACTGATACATGCCACTATTAAACCAAGGATGCAATTCAAACTGAGCACCGGATCATAACAAAAAAGACGAGATTTCCAAAATGTGGAGACCTGCCCTTTTCACATTCATACTTCTGACCTCATTTCTTCTCACCACCATTCTCAAGCTCCTTCCTTAACTGACGCGAGAAGTCGTCACTGACATCATCATCATCCCAGTCATCTTCCCACTGTTGGCTAACTTCCTTCACTTCCTCTTTCTCCAGCCAATCTGCCAAACATAAGAAAATATCCACTTAAGACCATAAAAACGACGCTTAAGTGAGGCCCATTCAACATCAGAATTACGCAACTCAAACAAATACAATAGAGACTTCCTTTATCAGTTCTTTCAATACAACTACTAGTTAAATCTGAAGACTCAATTAAAACTCAGAACCTGATCATCAAGTAGCACAAGACATAGTGCAGAATCAAAAGGAATCCGAAAACCAAAATCAAAATAGCCGTAGCCTCAGCTAAACTCTAGAGGATCCCAACTCTCTCCAAGCTACTCAAAGCCCCCAAATAAATTCCCAATTCCCAATTCCCTATTAACACTAAACCTAATAACCAATCAGTAGCTGATAGAACTGGTCTTTAATCAGTGAAGTTTATGAGAGATTGTAGCTTCATCATCGTAGCTTCACACCGCAAAGTGACATCAAACAGATCCGTTTTCACAATCAGAACTACTAAACTTCATAACAGTAGCGAACCATCTTTATCAAATTAGGTTAAATCTGAGGACTTGCAAAGCATAATCTGTTAAAATCAAAAGAAATCGTAGCCATACGAAGCCTTTACCTATACACCAAAACCTAATCACCAATCAATTCCTAATTACATCCATCCATGAATTTCAAAATCAAAGAAGCAGCGAGTGAAAATTAAATATAAAACTTCACCTTCGTTGATTTCGAATTCCTCGAACTCATCGTCGTCCTCGAACAGATCCACCTTGACAACTTCAGCAGTCGCCGCCTTCGGTTCTGCCGCCATAGTTACAGATGTGTAAAGCAACCGAACAGATCGAGAAACCTAAGAAGAAGAAGAAGAAGAAGAAGAAGAAGAAGAAGATCACGAAACTCGATTAACAAATTTCCAAGTAATTTAATCGAAAAATCATTGAATTGATAACGATGAAAACCCTAACCTTTCTCAGAGCTTTGATGAGAGCGTATGCGAGAGAACTTGTATTGTGTTGTTAATAGAAGAAGCTTATGTTATACCGAGTTTTCTTTTATTTATTTATTTTTTTCCATTTTTTTTACTTCACCGAGTTTCCTTTATGTGATTTGTGAATTCGTAAAATTTCGAAGAATTCCGTATTTTCTTTTAATTGTTGAAATTAGATAGATAAAATTGAATTATTTAACTTTTTTTAAAAAGGATGATATTAGATATTAATTTTGGTAATTTATATTATTTTATAGTGTTAACAGAAACAAGAAAAAAAACAATTTATTTTATAGTCATATATATAAAAGTAAGGTTTCACTCTTGATTCATTTAGCATTTAATTTTTTAAAGAAAATTTATTTTTAATTAAACAAAAATGTGATAATACATATTAATCTATACTTTAAACCTATATTTTACTACTAAATTATATCTGAAATTACATAAATTATGAATTGACTATTTTTTTTTCATTCATTTTATTCAAACACACTATAAATTAAAATTGTAACTCCTCTAATAATTTATTTTAGAATGTAACTTTCATCTTTTGAAATCCTATAAATAACCATTCTCACATCATCATCCATCGTATCTCAAATTCTGAATATTTTCTTTGTTTTGTTTATATTCTTGCATGGATTCAAAAATCATAGTAAAAATGTAATTATATATTTTGTTAGATTTCATCACTTGAATCCTATTAATAACCATTCTCACATCATCATCCACCATATTTCAAATTCGAAATATTTTGTTTGTTTTGTTTTTGTTCTTGAATGAGTTCAAAACTCATGGTAAAAGTGTGATTATATATTTTGTTAGATTTATCTTATATTTTGTGCAATTTTTATTTCTTTATTTTTATGTATTTCTTCCTTCCTTCTTTGTCTTCTTATTATTTTTAATTTTCAGTTACATATGTATAATAAATTATTTTAGAAATGTAACTTTTATCCCTTGAAATTCTATAAATAATTATTCTCACATCATCATCCACCGTATCACAAATTCTAAATATTTTCTTTGTTTTGTTTATGTTCTTGCACATGTTCAAAACTTATGGTAAGAGTGTGATTATATATTTTGTTAAATTTATATTATATTTTGTTTAATTTATTTCTTTGTTTTTATGTATTTTTTCCTTCTATCTTTGTCTTCTTATTATTTTTAATTGGTGGCTGTAAAAACAATTTTTCATTCTTTCTATATTGGTCCATTTAGCATTTAATTTCTAAAAATAATATTTATTTTTAATTAAATAAAAATGTAATAATGTACATTAATCTATACATTTTTTTACGTCAAAGTACATTAATCTATACTTTAAATCTACACTTTTCTACTAAATTGTAACTGAAATTACATAAATTATGAATTGACTATTTTTTCCATTCATTTCCATTCAAACACACTATAAATTATAATTGTTTTTATGTATTTTATCCTTCCTTCTTTTTCTTTTTATTATTTTAATTTTCAATTACTTATGTATAATAAAATTTTGGTGGCTGTAAAAAATAATTATCGATGCAAATTCAACAATACTAATTTCAATCAAAGCCCAATGAGAGAATCAAGCTAAAGAAATCATTTTTATTCATGTATATTTATTTTATTTTTAAAGGTATGCAATGTTTTACCAAAATAAACTATTATAATAGAATTATTAAATCAAAATTTTTAACTCTCTTACCTCCAAAAAATTTGTAATACATTAGCTTTTTTGTGTGATTTGAATAAATAAAGTGTATAAACTAAAATGAATTAACATAACTAATACAAAAAACTGCGTATATGCGAAGGATATTAACTAGTATAGAAGAAAAGAAGGCCGAGAAAGAATTTGAAATGCAACCAGTACATTAGATTGATGTCGAATAACTCTTAATCTTTCGAGAATCCTCTTATCCTTGATTCGTCTAATCATTCATTTTTATCGATAATTGTTTATATTTGTAACGCCTTGACCGTCATCTTATTTAGTGGGCCCTCTTTCCACTCTCGACCTTTGATCGCGGCTCGTGGGTCCTTGCATATACGACGGCCGGTTTGTTATGTTCGGGAGGCTTTAAAGACTTGTTTACCGTCCATAAAAATCATCACATGATATTTTCGTGTGTTTTGTTCTCACTCGCACAATTTCTACTCCCAACCTGTGGGTCCACCTTACTTGTAACGCTCTGACCGTCACCTTGATTAGTGGGCCCCATTTCTATTCCCGACCTGTGGATCCACTTTGCTTAGTGGATCCACGTCCAATCGCAGCTCGTGGGGACTGTTTTGCTATTGTATTAGAGTATGAAATCAGTAATTTTATCATTTTATTTTGTTTTCTCCATCAAATCTAAATAAATCTCATTTCAGTCTCATATCAATAATGCACATAATAAGAGATCAATCCAAAAATTGTTGACTCTTACACGGTATTTTCATTTCCAAACTCTTTCCATTGATAATGTCCAATTTATTGGAATACGCGGATTTCTCAGTTTTAGGTTGTTGATCACAGTCGTTCACCACTTGGATTTGATGGAGAAAAAAGTTGGCTTTCAAATAGTACTATGTATACATATCTACTAGAATTTGATTTTATGTATTGTATTACAACATGTAACCAATAAGCTAAGCTTTTCATTGAGTTTGGTGGTTTTCAATAAAATCCATATAAGTGTTATTGAGTTATATATATATATTAGGATAGTACCCGCGCTACGCCGCGGGATTGTTTGTTGTTTTATTATTTTTAATTATTTTGTGGTTAATTTTTGTTATAGCGTTTTTAATTAAAAATCATTTTTTGTTTTTGAACAACAAACTAAAAATCATTGTTAATATTGATTTTAACAATGTTCATTTGTAATATTTTTGTTTTTAAGTTTTTGTCATTAAATTTTGGTGGTTTTTTAAAAAATTATTTTTGCGAAATCTTAAACTTAAATGAATTTTGTTTTTCTTCTTATATTAGGATGCATTGGTGGACCATTATTATTGCTAGATGTTTGGTTGATTTAAATGAAATCAACTTTGATGGTTTCTATTGATTATGCTTTTTATTATTTGGTAGAACAGCTAAATCGTATTGTGTATGTATTGTAGAATACATACTTGTACTTAAAAGAAGGGTTTTTTATATAATATTACAGTCAAGAAATGAGATTTTAAATAGGAAAATATTTTTTTTGGAATAGCTGGGATGTTATTTTTCCTGACTTAATTTTTTTTATTTTCTTGGTAATCTTCACCTGCATTTTATTTTTGTTTAATTTTGGTTAGTATTGTGGAAATTTAATGGGTAAATTATTATTTTTGTGTTTTTCTTTGGTTTGGAAATACATGTGTCTTTGTATCGAAGATTGTCCAAATCAATTCTGGCTCCAAATTGACTCAAACCTCCTACCACCCCATAGAACAATTCTGAGTTTAGCTTTGCGAGCATGTTTGTAGTTCACCTTTCCCTGAAATAATAATATCAAGCAAAAGTTGAGTTCTCGCTACCATCAAAGGGTGACCTTGAAGATCGTATTATTTATTCCACCAAAAGGGTCACTTTACCCCACGCCAACACTTGTTTGCATCTGAAAAGGCATATGCCGACAATGGATTCGTTACAGAGAGGAAGGTTATCACTAAACTCAATAGGTACTGAGGTGTAATTGCACGCAGCAAGTTACACAAAAAAGGCAACGAAAAATAAATTACATATATAATAGTGAAGCGAAGTATAGTAATGATTGCTACCTTAATACTAACATCTCTTCTTTCTCTAATTTAAAATGAAGTCTGTCAAAACTGTATTTGTGACACCATTTGTTCCTGATACGTTATGGCAGGGCAAATAAACCGACCTGAAGCTGAACCATATTCCATCTCGCCAGTCATTGCGCTTGTGCTAGAGGACCATGATTCCAGACGTTTCTGCATTTTCTCTTCATCATGATGCATTTCCTTCTGCCTTATCCTTATTTTGGCTTCTATAACCCATTGCTCTTCCTTCAAAAGGATACAGTGATTTGAAGAGAGAGTGAGTGTTGGCTTAAACATACTCATTCTATAACATGACCGGTTTCCGTATGTATAGCGAAAGATCTGCAACATTTCATTGTTCATTCATATCTGTAAAACAAAAACAACAATGGAATTCATCAAACTCGATAATCAAACAAAATGCCATAAAACTTGATTGTTCGAATCTTCATACTATGATACAACTGAAGCTCAACTGATACCAAACAAGAAATTTACAAAATGCAAAACACTCTCATGACATAACCAATTGGATCCAAACAACTTAACAAGATTCTTCGAAAGGACAAAAAGGATGGTAATCCCTTTACTTAGATAAGAGATTATTTTGAAAACGTTGTCTCTTATCTCTCTCTCTCTCGTTGTAACATCCACGAACCAAATTGGGGATTTGGGGGGTGGGTGTCGATCGACACCAAGAGGAGTGTCAATCGACACCAATGAATTCTGGTTTGACCAGATTGTTTTAATTGTCGATTCTGGTTTGGTTTGATTTAATTGGGTTTTCTAAACCATGTATATAAGCGGAGGAGCGACCCATGTTGAGGGTTTTGAGTGTTTTGTCGCCGTTTGAGTGAGGAAAAGAGAGAAAGGGGAGAGAGATTGTGGGTTGAGATTTTTTGGGCTTGTTCTTGGTGATTTTTGGGAGATATGTTCCTGTGGAGTGGAGATCTAGAGCTAAGGACGAAGGAGAAGCTTCCTAAGGTTTGGGATTCGTCATCTTTCGGTCAGAATCTTCCTGCAAAGAGGTGAGTGCATGACCATGGCTGATCTAAGCCTGAGAATCCTTTGTTTTGGCTTGTTTGATTGTTGTTTGTGTTGTATTCTTGTGTCTTTGTGGTTGGTTGTGGGTTTCTATGAGTTTCCAAGAGTTTTGGATGAGTTCCGAACGATTTGGAGGATTTGGGAAGCGGTTCTTCGACTTTCGGCTTCGTTCAGAATGGGTTGCAGAGTCCGTGTCGATCGACACCAAGGAGGTAGTGTCGATCGACACCAAGGTGGTGTCGGTCGACACCCATTTCTGTCAGCAGCGCTGATGTCTGTTTTTTCTTGGTTTGTCTGTGTTTAGTTGTTATTTGTTAAACATTGGTTTCTCGGATGCTTGTGTGTATAGCCCAATAGATGGGAGGATTGCCTCACTAAATATTTGTGTTAATACTTACGCATCTCAATTGTTGTTTGATGTGTGCAGGTATGTGACGTGGAATCATGGCGATTAGGAGGAGGATGATCTAGGGTCTCGTTTGTGTGATGTTGGTTATATTATTTATGTTGGAACCTTGGTTAGAGTTATCTTAGGTTGTTGGATAGAATGGTTAGGAATGTTATTGTACTGATGATGTATTGTTTCTATATTATTGGTATGTTTCCGCTGTGCATAATGATTGTTGTTGGTTTAATGTTGAGTTGTGGTTTGGGTTGGTTTAATTAAGTAGTATGGGATACTTATATATTGTATTTATTATTATATTATATATTTAGAAAAAAATGGGTCGGGTTGTTTCACTCGTAATGCTTTTGATTTGGTGTGTTGGTTCAGTCGTCTCTTTGGTTATCTATTTCTGCTTCGATTTGATGAAAACAAAGATGCTTCGAAAGGACAAAAAAAAAAGAGAGGGTTAAAAAGGAGAAGCACTTGTTGACACCAGCGGTTAGGAAGGAGATAAAAGGCAACAAGAAGGCGAGGATTAAGATAGTGTGGAAGAGAATTTTGTAAGGGATGAGACGAGATGCGACTTTGATCGAATTAATAAACTCATTGCTGCTCAAAATCATAATGCTTATCATGGTAGACAATATTTAAAGATTCATCCTTCATCGTGCAGCCCCACAATCGTAATCAGATCAATCAAATCAAATAAACCCCTAATTCCACCAAATCTCCAACGAAAAAACATTTCCTCCAGATGACGTGTTCACAGATCTCAAACCCTTTTTCTTATGATCCAACTTGCAATTTCTTGGCTGACTTGTATTAATTCTCTTAATTTGATTGGCAACCAATTTTAACTGATGTGTCAGTTCCTACTTCAACCAAAAAGCTCATGTGTCAATATAGGAAAGAAACACCTTTATCTTTTATTTTATTGATATATATATATGGTAAAATCCCTTTTGAAGTGATTTTTTAACAACCTAATAGATCAGCTCATCTTCTCTTACCTCTATTTACCACAGAACACAAAGATCTTTTAACGATTGGATTCTCTTCAGAATTTTTGGACACAGTCTTAGGGAAGCAAAAAATCAATTCCGCCGAATATCTCCTTTCCACACAGAGTTTGAATCTCTTATTTGGACGATGAAATTTCTACTCTTAAAAAATGATGCATCAAGTCTTTAAAACTGACTGTTAAAACATCATTCAAATGATTGCAAGAACAGAGGAGTACAAAATTTCTCTACGAAACTAAAGAAATTCAGTGAATTTAGGAGTTTATACGTTTTATTACTATATCCCCTCATGAATTCTATTGTTATTTCTAAAGCCGACCATATGGCCATATTATTTTAGATCATTTTAGTTTTTTTGGTTATTCTATTTTTTGTGTGATTAGTTTAAGTAATAATATAATCGTTTAAAATTATAAAAAGTTAATAAATAGGAAAACATTAATCATACGATTTGTATGAAATACATAAGAACACAATGGTATTAAAAAATAAAAATATCTATATTTTTTTTATAGATCATCACAACTTGAATTACTAATATTTATCAAAAAAATATATAAATCTTTACGAATAAGAATTTCAACCATAAAAATCATAATTTATATTTTGTTTCTACTTATTATTATCATTATTATTATCCAAATTCCAAATAAACAATATTACGGTTTCCAATAACAACAAAAAATGAAAATCATAATCTAACTTTTTTTTTAAATAATTTTTTTTTTTGGATGTTGAGAAATATAAATATTATATTTTAAAAATCCGAAACTTTAACGATTTCACATTTAAAAAAGTTATAGAAACTTTTCAGTTTTCTTCCAACTGGTGGTAACAGATTATAGTTTTACAATTTTCACTACCATTATCATATTTTGATATTAATTCTTTTTTTTCATTTTTGCAACTTACAATTTATTGTGTTTGACAAAATTCTGAATGCAAAAATTATGTCTTGGCAAGTGTCATACGGATTCTGATTATACTCACTCTCTGGTCAAATGCATTAAACATCAAAGGATAACATATTGCGTAATGAGGTAACAATTATTTATTTTTGGAATAAAAATGTTTTCAATTTAAAATAAGTGGATGAGGAGTGTTAAGATTTTTAGATGACAACGCACACCAACGTAAGAGGCTGTCACACGATGCTTCATATTCTTTACTAAATTGAGAGTAACAAAACATAATCAGAATGTTTACTTCACGATTCTTATTTTTTTTATATTTTTGCTGAACAAAATTAACATGCAAAAATAGTAGTATATCTTAAGCATCGATTGGTATATCTTAAAGGTGAGGATTATTTTTCAATATTAAATTTTAATTACGATTTTATCTTTAATGTTAGACGTAACACATGTCACTATGACACTATATATTCGTTCTTAATTTGATGTGAATTTCACATATCCAGTATAAATTAAACCAACCTGGTCAAATTCATTATTTATAATTTAACATAATAATAAATATTCTGTTAATTATTTTATAATTACTAAAATAAAATATGTAGCGAAAATAAGTAATATTTAACCATATTACAAGATAATGGTTTAGAAAAAAAAAATAATATAAAGTTGATTATTTAGAGTATAAATGACATTTTAATTTACAAATCACTCTGCACCTATGAATAAATACTAATCTCACTCATATATATCTCAAAACCAATTCTGCAATTTAATTGTTTATTGAGCCAGACTACATATTCTGTTTCCAAGAGGTATCGTTAATATCATAACTTCTAAAATCATTAATGTTTTCAGTCTAAAACAAAACGCAATTTCCAAATAATTAATTTAGTAATATTATAGTCAGGAAATTTCATATTTGAAAATTATGTTTTGGTGGCTATGAAATTCTTTTTCTTTTTTTTTTTTTTTTGGGGTCAAATATGATATATTTTTCTTAACGGAAAAGATTTCAAAGAAAATACAAATAAATGTTATTCTTATTCTATTTGTTTTTAAAATAGTAATAATAACCTTTATTTTCTTTTAAAGAGGTTATTATTATTATTATTTTTAAAATAAAGACAATCACAAATAGGGCCCAAGCCCAAATCCAACCTCATCCGAATCTCTCAGCTCTCTCTCTCCCACCAACTCTCTCCTATATAACGAAGCTTCCTCCCTCATGCAATTCTCGCTAAATCATCCTTCACCAATCTCTCCTTCTTTCACGACTCTCCAGTCTCCACCTGAAATTTTCCCGAGAATCATTCTCAGTTTTTCCCGAGAAAATTTCCTCATTCTCATTTTCTTTTGCTGTTGAACTCAGATTTGGAAATTTCCTATTTCTGTTTTAACCAAATTTTCACAAAAAAAAAAAAAAAAAATTCCTTCTGAACGTTCATAGTGGGGAATTTCGGGTCGGGTCGGGTTGTAAAAGGCGGGTTTCACGGTGGTGATAGATTCACCTTCTGCTTCTTTTGAGGGGGTTAGCCCCGAGGCTCTTCGCCTCGGCGGGTTTCAAATTCCCCCCAATTCCTTCTAACATATTCACAGATTCATTTTTTTTTCTGTTGAAAAATTTTGATTTCACAAAATTTTGTTTTTCGAAACATTCATTTGTAACCGTTCGTTGAAGGAAGAAGAAGAAGAAGAAGATGCCTGCTCTAGCTTGTGTTGATACTCCCATCGATGCCTTCTCCGTTGATTGCTCCGGCGTCTTTCTTCCGTCGTCTGCCACCGCCGCGGTTGTTGACGGTTCTTGCCATTGGTCACCGTCGCTCTCCTCCTCTCTTTACCGTATCGACGGATGGGGAGCTCCGTATTTCTCAGCTAATACCTCCGGGAACATCTCCGTTCGTCCTCATGGCTCAAACACTTTGCCTCACCAAGACATCGATCTGATGAAGGTTGTGAAGAAGGTGACAGATCCGAAAACCTCCGGTGGTTTGGGATTACAGCTTCCGCTTATCGTTCGTTTCCCTGATGTTCTGAAGAATCGTCTCGAGTGTCTTCAGTCAGCGTTTGATTACGCGGTTCAGACTCAAGGCTATGGTTCTCATTACCAAGGTGTGTATCCTGTGAAATGTAATCAAGATCGGTTCGTTATCGAAGATATTGTTGAGTTCGGATCGAGTTTTCGATTCGGGTTGGAAGCTGGTTCGAAGCCTGAGATACTTCTTGCTATGAGTTGTTTGTGTAAAGGTAACNAGAATCGTCTCGAGTGTCTTCAATCAGCGTTTGATTACGCGGTTCAGACTCAAGGCTATGGTTCTCATTACCAAGGTGTGTATCCTGTGAAATGTAATCAAGATCGGTTCGTTATCGAAGATATTGTTGAGTTCGGATCGAGTTTTCGATTCGGGTTGGAAGCTGGTTCGAAGCCTGAGATACTCCTTGCTATGAGTTGTTTGTGTAAAGGTAACACTGATGCCTTTCTTGTCTGTAATGGTTTTAAAGACTCTGAGTATGTCTCGTTGGCTTTGTTTGGGAGGAAACTTGAGTTGAATACTGTGATTGTTCTTGAGCAAGAAGAAGAGCTTGATTTGGTTATTGATTTGAGTCAGAAGATGAACGTGAGGCCTGTGATTGGGTTAAGAGCTAAGCTGAGAACCAAGCATTCTGGTCATTTTGGGTCTACTTCTGGTGAGAAAGGCAAGTTTGGATTGACTACGATTCAGATTGTTCGTGTGGTTCAGAGGCTTCGTCAAGTTGGTATGCTTGATTGTCTCCAGCTTCTGCATTTTCACATTGGTTCACAGATCCCGTCCACGGCTTTGTTATCCGACGGTGTGGCTGAGGCTGCGCAGCTTTACTGTGAGCTTGTTCGTCTTGGTGCTCATATGAAAGTTATTGATATTGGTGGTGGATTGGGGATTGATTACGACGGGTCTAAATCAGGGGAGTCGGATCTCTCTGTTGCTTATACTCTTGACGAGTATGCTGCAGCTGTTGTGGCATCGGTGAGGTTTGTTTGTGATCAGAAATCTGTGAAGCATCCCGTGATATGCAGTGAGAGCGGTCGAGCTATTGTCTCACATCACTCGGTGTTGATCTTTGAAGCTGTTTCAGCTAGTAAACAACATGAAACCCCAACTGATGTTCAGTTTATGCTTGAAGGGTACTCTGAGGAAGTCCGAAATGATTACGAGAATCTTTATGGTGCTGCGATGCGTGGTGATCATGAAAGCTGCTTGCTTTATGTTGATCAGCTGAAGCAGAGATGTGTTAAACGGTTCAAAGAAGGTTCCTTGAGCATTGAACAGTTAGCTGGTGTTGATGGGTTATGCGAGTGGGTGATTAAGGCAATTGGCGCATCGGATCCGGTTCTGTCTTACCATGTCAATCTATCGGTTTTCACTTCGATCCCTGATTTTTGGGGGATTGATCAGCTGTTTCCAATAGTTCCAATCCATAGGCTTGATCAGAGGCCTGTGGCGAGAGGGATCTTATCAGATTTGACGTGCGACAGCGACGGAAAGATCAACAAGTTCATAGGCGGAGAATCGAGCTTGCCATTGCACGAGCTGGAAAACAACGGCTGCAGCGGGGGTAGGTACTATTTGGGAATGTTCCTGGGCGGGGCATATGAGGAAGCTCTAGGTGGAGTCCACAATCTGTTTGGTGGACCAAGTGTAGTCCGAGTCTTGCAGAGCGATGGACCTCACGGATTCGCAGTGACACGTGCTGTGATGGGCCAGTCCTCTGCAGATGTCCTCAGAGCGATGCAGCACGAGCCTGAACTCATGTTTCAGACTCTTAAACACCGAGCCGAGGAGCAGAGGAACAACAACAAAGCTGGTAGTGATAATAAGGGAAACGACAAACTAGTAGCCGCAACGTGTCTTGCTCGTTCATTCAACAACATGCCTTATCTCTCCATGGAAACGTCCACAGACGCTCTCATAGCAGCGATCAACAACCTCGGTGTTTACTACCAGGACGAAGCTGCAGCTGGTGGCGACGGCAAGGGCAAGGATGAGAAATGGTCTTACTTCGGTTGATTGAGACTTGCGAGAGAGACCTGGCATCCTCTTGTCTTTTATCTTCACCGTACGATTCTAGTTCTTATTTGTCTGTAAAATTCAGTTTTTAAGTTTTAAGTTCTTTCCTTGTAATAATAAGACAAACTCTTAGCAAATTTTAATAATATTATCATCGACCACTATATTAACAATTAACAAAACCATGTCAATGAGCAAAATTAAGTCTTTTTCCTAACAAAAATAGGATAATGCATTTGGACTATTGGACAGCTTTTAGAATAAAAACAAAAATTATTCTATGGGAAGACTACTGAGACGAGACAATTTGGGGATTGCCAAGTAAACGTGACGACGCCGGACCAAGAGTATAAGTGAAGATGTGGTTGTTAGCCGTAGAATGTGACACCACAAACACTCACACACACATGCACATGGACACATAGAATAGGATCCTTATTTTGTGGCTCTTCTACATTTGAGTTTTTGGGAGGACAATTTTGGACCATTTCGTAAAAAAAAGGCATATTTTGATACTAAAACTTTAAAAAGTTCGGATTTTATGGTTATATTATGGACCACGTCTCCATGTGCACATCTACTTTGGTTATATATAATTTTTTTTTTGTCAACATTTGAAATCCAAATCTAATCTATAATTTATAGTGGGCTAGTTTCCATTTTAATTCTTCATTTTATTAGAAATTTATTAATTCCACTTGTTAGAGGATATTTTTCCATTTTATTTATTTCCTTTATTAGAAAATTCTCATCATTTACCCATTTTATATAAAAAGTTAAATATTTGTATTTTTCTCCTAAAAAAAATACAATTGTTATTTTCATTATCCATACCATCAATGTTTTTTTTTCTTGTTGTTAATGTTTAAACCTAACATTGACAAAAACAAAAACGTAGACTATACGTATCTTGATGTCGATGAAAATAACATTATAGATAAGTAATTGGAAGATTTCTTCTACCGTTTTATCACTTTGCAAATCCACATTATTATTATTGTTGTTGGTGTCAAGATATTAGAATGAGATTATGAAACAATCCAATCCATTTTTTTTTTATTATCCTACTAATTAATGATTCTATATTCACCATCAACCTACCTCCAATCAACAACAACAGTGGATAACAAATAATTTAACTCGAATAATCAATAATAATTAAAGAAATAACATAATATTAATTCCAACAACAATCCAGAACATAACCAATCATAAAACCAACAACCCTAGCATCCGTTCTAGACCACTAAATTCTACTCTAGCATCCTAACAAAGACACATAACAAACAACCGAACCTCTAGAATATCGTCTCTTCATAGCCTTGATTCCACGATCACACTTTGCATTTACCTTCACCACAACACAAAAGAGAGACATAAGTATTACTAGAAATACTTAGTGAGATAATCTTTTCATCTACTAGGCTATACACACAAGCAATAAGATCTCTTATGCCACAATCAACAAACAATAAAAACAAACCAGGCAATGCACAAAGCAACATGACGTAACCGGTTGCTGTAGAAGGATGTCGACTGACAGTGGTCATCTGGTGTCGACCGACACCACAACTGGTGTCGACCGATACCATGCTCGATATTGCCAAATCCTTAACAGTTTCGACCAACACCTCCACATGGAGTCGACCAACAATCGTCAAGTCCTCGAGTTGGTGTCGACCGACACTGATGTCAAGCATCAATTTCCTTCGAACAGAACTTCTGAATCTCGTCTCCAAGCTTCTCCTTTTCGTCCCACACGATCCCATGAACGAAATCCAAACCTCAGGAACCACGAAAAACTCCCAAACAACCAAGAGAAACAACCAAACAACACACAAAGTCACAGAAACAGAGATCTTAGCACATATAAGCCATGGTCATGCACTCACCTTTGCCAAAAAGCGAGATCTATGCCCGAACGATGAAGCTAGCACCACAGCAACCTTCCCACCACATCCTTAGCCTTAAATCCACACCCTCCGGGAAGAAAACTCACTCATAGGACGAAATATCTCCCAAAAACATCAAGAACAGCCTCTTGAAACTCTCTTTTCTTCTTTGTGTTCTTTAAAAGTGTGAACACGGCTCAAAAGAACGAAAGAAGTCGAGTTCTTCCTTTTAAACTCGAGTCTAGGGCTTTCCTAAACCAACCAAGCGAACCAGATAATTGAAAATGGAACCGATTAACCCATTCGCATCTGGTGTCGATCGACACCACCACTAGTGTTAATCGACACCCTCACCAAATTTCCAAAATTTGGATCACGGGTGATACAAATTCACTGATAAAGTTCTCAAATTTTATGTTAAAAAAAGTTTTTTTTCACATATTAAGTCTGTATAAAATAATACAAAGAAAGTGGACTCAGTGAAAAAAAGAAAAGTGGAGAAGAAGCTTCGTAAATTACAAGAAGTACAAAAGTTCATGAAAAGACCCAACCCATTTTTTTAATAATAATAAATAATAACCTAATGATACCATACACACTAAGAACCTACCCCCAATCAAACAACAATGGAATAACCAAACAAAACCATTAAACTAATAACCAATAAACCAAAGATTCAATCAAACAGGGTCATAAACCAAATAACCAGCAACCTAGCAACATTATAATGACTCAACTCTAGAAACCTAACCGAAACCAGACAACACATCAATAAGCCACTAGATCATCCTCCTCTTCATCGCCTTGATTCCACGATCACACTTTGCCTTACCTGCACCACAATACACATGAGATGTGTAAGTATTTTATAAACACTCAGTGATACAATCCTCCCATATACAGGGCTATACATACAAGCAACTGAGATTTCAATGTTAAACAAGCAACAAACAAACACAAACAAACCAGGGAAACAAGTATCAACCGCTGCTGAAAAGGATTGGTGTCGACCAACACCCTCCTGGTTTCGATCGACACTAGCTCCTGGAATCGATCGACACTGGCTCCTGGTATCGATTGACATTGGCTCCTGGTGTTGACCGACACTGACTCTCAGTGTCGATCGACACTCCTCTTTGGTGTCGACAAACACCCCTCCTCGACCCGGAAACCCTTTATCCGATACTCGCCAAGTCTCTGCACCGTCAACACCTTGGTGTCGACCGACATCCACCTGGTTTTGATCGACACTGAATTCGCACACATTCTGCTCGAAGCCGAAAGTCATAGATCTGTTTCCCAAATTCTCCATAACGTCTAAAACTCACCCAAAGGTCATGGAAACTCATGGGAACCAACAACCAACCAAAAGTGATATGCATATATTTTACACTCTTTCATTATGCATTTTTCATTCATTTTGTTCTCTTAACTCAATTTTTTGCATTGTTTTTAGACTCTTTTGCATAATATACATATCTAGGTAGTCTTTGCATTGGTCTTGCATGTATTTTTCATATTGGAATTGTTTCAGGTGTTTTAGGAGATGTCCAAACCATCAAAAGCAAACATGGAGCATGAAAGTAGTCCAGCGACTCGATCTACACTACCCATCGACCTAACCTTCCACGTATTTGATCGAGTCGTGTGAAGATTTTATTTTAGGATTCAGCTTTCGTCGTCTTCACCAAAGTTGTAGGGAATTGAGTCATATTTCAAATGCCATTTATTTCAAACCAATAGGAGGCGTGGTTCAAGAGTTATCACTGTTTTAGTAGATGCATGTATATCCATATTTCCGATTCGACTTGCACGCAAAGGAGAGCTCCCACTCGATCGGACAAGTTATTTCAACTCGATCAACACTCTCACGACGCGAATCAATCGATGCTCTTAAACCGATATCCTGCTGTTGTTCTGAAGACGCGACCGAGAAGGGTTGCTGAACCGCCTATCTATTTTTTCGTTTTATGTTTTAGGGTTTTTTATATTTTGCTATAAATAGATTCTTATGCATTTACCCAAAAGAGATGACTTTTATCCTAGGGTTTTTCTGTAGCCACCAAAAACGTTTCTGAGTTTGTAATCAAGATATCTCTTAATATATTTAGTTTTTGCATTCGATTTCCTCTACAAAGTTGTTTATCTCATCTTTATCTATCTAGTCATGCTTAATTTAGTGTTTTCTAGGTGTTTGGTGATGATTTTTCTTGAGTAGTGAATTAGGGTTTTTGAGGATGCGATAGATTAGGTGGAGAATCTTAGTCTAATAGGATGCCTAAGCTTAAACTGTTTGATTTCCCTTTTGGATTAGTGTTCTTACTGCTAATTTCTTACTAATCATTTGGGATTAGATCTTAAGCATCTCAACATCCAAAATGTGTTCGATGAGATGCTTGAAGAAACTAAAACCCGAGATTTACATTCATAGCCTAAGAGATTGGATGTCTAGGGTGTTTATTGATGTGAATGAACTTGTTTTTCATGTCTGCTTAATCATGTTTCTCTAGCGAGAGTTAGGTTTAGAAGTGATTGAGTCTAAGTAGCTTCTATCAAGAGATTGGATTAGCTAAGCTATGATGTTTGTTGTCTATGGATAGCTTAATTGTGTTTTGTTAGGCATTATAGGTAGATTTAGAGACTCCACCAAAATCAATAACCCCATCCTTAAGGCCTTTGCTTATTTGATTGTTTCTACATCTTTAAACAAGTTCTTTGTTTTTGTTGCAATAGCTTGCTCTTTTGTCTCTACACGTTTAGCTTGTTTTTGCTCTCTCCGTTATTGCATTTTAGCTCTTGTTCTACAAACTCATTTTGTTCCTACATTTTGATTCCCGGATGTTACAATTCTCTCCCACCAACATAGATTCATCCTCGAATCTTGAACTACCATCGGCCAAGGACTCCTGTGCAACCGTCTCCATGGCCCGCACTTCCTCCGACCGATTTACGAGGTCACCTCTAGGCGATATACTCACGTTCCATATAGTCTGTCAAAACTGTATTTGTGACACCATTTGTTCCTGATACGTTATGGCAGGGCAAATAAACCGACCTGAAGCTGAACCATATTCCATCTCGCCAGTCATTGCGCTTGTGCTAGAGGACCATGATTCCAGACGTTTCTGCATTTTCTCTTCATCATGATGCATTTCCTTCTGCCTTATCCTTATTTTGGCTTCTATAACCCATTGCTCTTCCTTCAAAAGGATACAGTGATTTGAAGAGAGAGTGAGTGTTGGCTTAAACATACTCATTCAATAACATGACCGGTTTCCGTATGTATAGCGAAAGATCTGCAACATTTCATTGTTCATTCATATCTGTAAAACAAAAACAACAATGGAATTCATCAAACTCGATAATCAAACAAAATGCCATAAAACTTGATTGTTCGAATCTTCATACTATGATACAATTGAAGCTCAACTGATACCAAACAAGAAATTTACAAAATGCAAAACACTCTCATGACATAACCAATTGGATCCAAACAAATTAACAAGATTCTTCGAAAGGACAAAAAAGAAGAAGAGGGGTTACTAAATGAGAAGCACTTGTGAAGGAGGTTGCGGAGGATGGTAATCCTTTTACTTAGATAAGAGATTATTTTGAAAACGTTGTCTCTTATCTCTCTCTCTCTCTCGTTGTAACATCCGCGAACCAAATTGGGGATTTGGGGGGTGGGTGTCGATCGACACCAAGAGGAGTGTCGATCGACACCAATGAATTCTGGTTCAAACAGATTTTATTTCAGGATTCAGCTTTCATCGTCTTCACCAAAATTGTAGGGAATTGAGTCATCTTTCCAATGCCATTTATTTCAAACCAATAGGAGGCGTGGTTCAAGAGTTATCACCGTTTTAGTAGATGCATGTATATCCATATTTCCGATTCGAATTGCACGCAAAGGAGAGCTCCCACTCGATCGGACAAGTTATTTCAACTCGATCGACACTCTCACGACGCGACTCGATCGATGCTCTTAAACCGATATCCTGCTGTTGTTCTGAAGACGCGACCGAGAAGGGTTGCTGAACCGCCTATCTATTTTTTCGTTTTATGTTTTAGGGTTTTTTATATTTTGCTATAAATAGATTCTTATGCATTTACCCAAAAGAGATGACTTTTATCCTAGGGTTTTTCTGTAGCCACCAAAAACGTTTCTGAGTTTGTAATCAAGATATCTCTTAATATATTTAGTTTTTGCATTCGATTTCCTCTACAAAGTTGTTTATCTCATCTTTATCTATCTAGTCATGCTTAATTTAGTGTTTTCTAGGTGTTTGGTGATGATTTTTCTTGAGTAGTGAATTAGGGTTTTTGAGGATGCGATAGATTAGGTGGAGAATCTTAGTCTAATAGGATGCCTAAGCTTAAACTGTTTGATTTCCCTTTTGGATTAGTGTTCTTACTGCTAATTTCTTACTAATCATTTGGGATTAGATCTTAAGCATCTCAACATCCAAAATGTGTTCGATGAGATGCTTGAAGAAACTAAAACCCGAGATTTACATTCATAGCCTAAGAGATTGGATGTCTAGGGTGTTTATTGATGTGAATGAACTTGTTTTTCATGTCTGCTTAATCATGTTTCTCTAGCGAGAGTTAGGTTTAGAAGTGATTGAGTCTAAGTAGCTTCTATCAAGAGATTGGATTAGCTAAGCTATGATGTTTGTTGTCTATGGATAGCTTAATTGTGTTTTGTTAGGCATTATAGGTAGATTTAGAGACTCCACCAAAATCAATAACCCCATCCTTAAGGCCTTTGCTTATTTGATTGTTTCTACATCTTTAAACAAGTTCTTTGTTTTTGTTGCAATAGCTTGCTCTTTTGTCTCTACACGTTTAGCTTGTTTTTGCTCTCTCTGTTATTGCATTTTAGCTCTTGTTCTACAATCTCATTTTGTTCCTATATTTTGATTCCCGGATGTTACAATTCTCTCCCACCAACATAGATTCATCCTCGAATCTTGAACTACCATCGGCCAAGGACTCCTGTGCAACCGTCTCCATGGCCCGCACTTCCTCCGACCGATTTACGAGGTCACCTCTAGGCGATATACTCACGTTCCATATAGTATTTCCTCTCGACTTTTGGACTTTCCTTTACTCATAGGTCTCAACCTTGAGTTTTTATTGGCTCCTCATCAGGTCTAAGTCCACATGCCATAATATCTAAGGAAGTCCAATATTCGTCTCTCGGGTTACCACCTTACAGTGCGCCCCCGGATCGTCAACCGAAATCGATATACCAACCATACTCTCAAGCCACAAAGTCTCAGAATATGGCAGNATTAACAAGATTCTTCGAAAGGACAAAAAAGAAGAAGAGGGGTTACTAAATGAGAAGCACTTGTGAAGGAGGTTGCGGAGGATGGTAATCCTTTTACTTAGATAAGAGATTATTTTGAAAACGTTGTCTCTTATCTCTCTCTCTCTCTCGTTGTAACATCCGCGAACCAAATTGGGGATTTGGGGGGTGGGTGTCGATCGACACCAAGAGGAGTGTCGATCGACACCAATGAATTCTGGTTCAAACAGATTTTATTTCAGGATTCAGCTTTCATCGTCTTCACCAAAATTGTAGGGAATTGAGTCATCTTTCCAATGCCATTTATTTCAAACCAATAGGAGGCGTGGTTCAAGAGTTATCACCGTTTTAGTAGATGCATGTATATCCATATTTCCGATTCGAATTGCACGCAAAGGAGAGCTCCCACTCGATCGGACAAGTTATTTCAACTCGATCAACACTCTCACGACGCGACTCGATCGATGCTCTTAAACCGATATCCTGCTGTTGTTCTGAAGACGCGACCGAGAAGGGTTGCTGAACCGCCTATCTATTTTTTCGTTTTATGTTTTAGGGTTTTTTATATTTTGCTATAAATAGATTCTTATGCATTTACCCAAAAGAGATGACTTTTATCCTAGGGTTTTTCTGTAGCCACCAAAAACGTTTCTGAGTTTGTAATCAAGATATCTCTTAATATATTTAGTTTTTGCATTCGATTTCCTCTACAAAGTTGTTTATCTCATCTTTATCTATCTAGTCATGCTTAATTTAGTGTTTTCTAGGTGTTTGGTGATGATTTTTCTTGAGTAGTGAATTAGGGTTTTTGAGGATGCGATAGATTAGGTGGAGAATCTTAGTCTAATAGGATGCCTAAGCTTAAACTGTTTGATTTCCCTTTTGGATTAGTGTTCTTACTGCTAATTTCTTACTAATCATTTGGGATTAGATCTTAAGCATCTCAACATCCAAAATGTGTTCGATGAGATGCTTGAAGAAACTAAAACCCGAGATTTACATTCATAGCCTAAGAGATTGGATGTCTAGGGTGTTTATTGATGTGAATGAACTTGTTTTTCATGTCTGCTTAATCATGTTTCTCTAGCGAGAGTTAGGTTTAGAAGTGATTGAGTCTAAGTAGCTTCTATCAAGAGATTGGATTAGCTAAGCTATGATGTTTGTTGTCTATGGATAGCTTAATTGTGTTTTGTTAGGCATTATAGGTAGATTTAGAGACTCCACCAAAATCAATAACCCCATCCTTAAGGCCTTTGCTTATTTGATTGTTTCTACATCTTTAAACAAGTTCTTTGTTTTTGTTGCAATAGCTTGCTCTTTTGTCTCTACACGTTTAGCTTGTTTTTGCTCTCTCTGTTATTGCATTTTAGCTCTTGTTCTACAATCTCATTTTGTTCCTATATTTTGATTCCCGGATGTTACAATTCTCTCCCACCAACATAGATTCATCCTCGAATCTTGAACTACCATCGGCCAAGGACTCCTGTGCAACCGTCTCCATGGCCCGCACTTCCTCCGACCGATTTACGAGGTCACCTCTAGGCGATATACTCACGTTCCATATAGTATTTCCTCTCGACTTTTGGACTTTCCTTTACTCATAGGTCTCAACCTTGAGTTTTTATTGGCTCCTCATCAGGTCTAAGTCCACATGCCATAATATCTAAGGAAGTCCAATATTCGTCTCTCGGGTTACCACCTTACAGTGCGCCCCCGGATCGTCAACCGAAATCGATATACCAACCATACTCTCAAGCCACAAAGTCTCAGAATATGGCAGTATTAGGAGAAATAAGTCTCCCAAGAGTTTTTCATGACCAACAGTCCCTAGAGCCAAAAATTCTGAACACGTCTGAGCCATATCCCTAACTAGGCTTCCCTCCCGTGACTCGCGTAAAACAACACAATGTCCGAGCAACCACATATCACCTCACTGGAATACCTCATGACCGCACAAGGATCATCAAAATGCCACAAGAGCAGCCACAAAAGCCAATAAATGTCCTAAACATGACCGCCACCAAGGCCGAAATGTCTAAATAGACCGCCACCAAGGCCAAACAAATGTCCTAAAAAGGACCGTCACCAAGGCCAAACGAATATCCTAAATAGGACCATCACAAAGACCACTCGTCCCGAAGGACCGTCATGAAGACCACACATCCCAAAAGATTGCCTAAACAGGCCACACATCCCGAAGGACCATCACGAAGACCACACATCTCGAAGGACCGCCTAAACAGGCAACATTGGCTAAACAGCCCAACACAAAGGCCACACAATTGGCTAAACTGCCGGCCACAATGACCACACAATGTGTCAATAGATCGTCTATCACAGGCCACACAATAACTAAAAAGTCCGCCACGAAGGCCACACAAGCCCCACCAAGGCTCACAACCTCTGAAAATTAACAAATTCTAACTCCCATAAAACTTTCCATTTTTAGCACTTTCCAGTTCTGTCAACTTTCCACTTTTAGAAACTTCCACTTTAGGAAACTTTCCTCTTTTAGAAACTTCCACTTTAGGAAACTTCCACTTTCACGGAAACTCCTATCCCAAAGACCACCTCATCTTGGTACTTAGTCCCACAACCAACCACCCCTAAGCGACCAAGTAACAAGAGAGATGGGGTGGAATACTCCATTTTCGCTCCAACCACAAACTACAACTAAGACCAGGCTAGATAAACTTAAGTCGCAGCCTGCTTCTCGAACCACTTCTTGAACCTTGCCTTCATCCTCGCCTCTGGCTCCCAAGTCTACTCTACAACAACATCACAGTCCCATAGGACTCTAATCAAAGGAATCTTCTTTTTCCGAAGTTCCTTGACTCTCCTCTCGAGAACCCTCACTGGTCTCGCCTCTGGGGTCATGTTAGGCTGAAGATCTTCGAAAATCTTAGCCAACAACCGGTCATCCTCTAACGTCTGAATCATCCTCTTTGACTGCCCATATGCCTGAAATGCAGTCCAGAACACCGAAGTAAGATTGGAATCTCTATTAGACACGATGCTCGCTGGCACCGCATGCAATCTGACTATCTCCTTTACATGTGCCGACTTAGTTAATTGGTCCACAATGACTATCTCCTTTAAATTTGGGTCATGGAATCTATATTGGTCTTCTTTATGGCCAGAAAATGTGCCGACTTAGTTAACTCGTCCACAATGACCCAAATCGTATCAAAGGTCCGAGACACCGACAACCCTACCACGAAATCCATCATGATCACGTCCCACTTCCACTCTGGAATGGGCAAACGCTTCAACAAGCCGTCTGGAACCTGATGCTCAGCCTTCACTAGCTGGCAGACATCACACCTTGATACCCAACTAGCTACATCTTTCTTCATCCCAACCTAGTGATAATACTGCTTGAGATCACAATACATCTTGGTCGCTCCTGGATGGATAGAGAACATGCTCGCATGAGCCTCCCTTAGGATCTCTTGCCTCAACTCCTCATCCTTGGGCACACAGATCCGACCGTGCACAAGTATGGTACCGTTGGTAGAGACAACTCCAAATTAACATCTCTATAGGCATTCACCAGTCCCACATCCTTCTCCTAAGCCAACCGCACGATGCTCATATGATCTGCACGATCAGCCGCCTCCAAACCCAACGGCTCCTGAGTCATAGCACAAAATCTCAATGCACTAATCTCTCGTACCAAAGTCTCCATGTCTTGCTCCTGAGCCGAAACTGCCCGCTTCCGACTCAGAGCATCTGCAACCAAGTTAGCCTTACCAGGACGGTAAGGTATCTACAGATCATAATCCGCTACCAGCTCCATCCACCGCCTTTGCCTCAAAATTCAGCTCAGGATGAGTGAATATATACTTTAGGCTCTTATGATCTTTAAATACATGTATCTTCGCACCATAAAGATAAGATCTCCAAATCTTCCGGGCAAAAATTACAGCAGCCATCTCCAAGTCATGCATAGGATAAATGTCTTCATGTTTTCGCAACTGCCCTGAAACCCTCCTCGCACTCATGTCACCAAAAAATTGAGACATCCTTCCCTGTCAACTTGGTCATCGGCCATGTCCTGCTCGCAAACCCCTGCACAAACCTCCTATAATGATCTATCTAGCGTTCTGCGGTCTAGGCCAATCCTTGATGGCCTAAATCTTCTTCGGATCTACAGAAACTTCCCCTGCAAACAAAATATGACCCAGAAAACCAATCTCCCGCTGCCAAAAAGTACACTTACTCAGCTTGGGATACGAGTTCTACTCCCGCAGCTTCTCCAGAAATGCTCTCAAATGCACTGCATGCACCTCATAACTCTTAGAATATACCAGGATATCGTCGATAAAATGATGACAGACACATCCAGAAACTCTTGGAAGACACTGTTCATCAATCTCATAAACGCTCATGGCGCGTTAATAAACCCGAAATACATCTCCACGAACTTATAATACATATACCTTGTCCTAAATGCAGTCTTCCTCACATCTGCCTCGTCTATCGAGATCTGATGGTAACCCGATGCCAGATCTATCATGGAGAACTGTAACACCCGCGAACCAAATAATTTAATTGGGGGTGGGTGTCGCTCGACACCAGGGGGAGTGTGAAAAAGGAGAGAAGCGTTAGAGAGTGTTTTTGAGATATTTTTGGAGGTTCTAGGCTTGTGGGGTGAGATCTGTTCCTGTGAAGTGGGATATAATGTTGGGATCGAAGGAGAGGCTTCCTAGGGTGTGGATTCGTCGTTTTCGGGTCAGATCTTTCTACAAAAGAGGTGAGTGCATGACCATGACTAATTTAAGCTTGAGGTCTCTTTTTCTTTTTGCTTGTTCTATGTTGTTTGTGGTGGTTTTCTTGCTTGTGTTGGGTGTTTTAAGGTTCCTATAGATTCTTGAAGCTTTTGGTCGAGTTTTGGACGGACTAGAGATGGTTAGAAGCGGAGATTCGACATTTGGCTTCGAGCAGATCGTGTCTATGGAGTCGGTGTCGATCGACACCAGGTGGGTGTCGGTCAACACCAAGGAGAAGTGTCGATCGACACTGAGAGACAGTGTCGGTCGACACCAGCAGTCACTGTTGGTTGACATCAAGCTGGTGTTGATCAACACCCACTTGTCTGATGCTTGTTCTTTGGTTTGTTGTGTTTGTTTGTACTTGCTTAACATTGGAATCTCAAACTCTTGTGTGTATAGTCCAGTAGATGGGAGGATTACCTCACTGTTTATGACAATACTCATGCATCTCAATTTGTGTTTGTAGTGCAGGTAAAAGCAAAGTGTGATCGTAAAATCCAGGCGATGTGGAGGAGGATGTTCTAGAGATTTGATTGATTGTGATCTAGCTATTGTTAGGTAGAGTTGAGTTGATAGAACACTGTAGGATGTTGGAACTTGGTTATGGAATTTATTGGTTTATTGGATTATTTCATTGTTGGATTTTTACTGGTTTAATGGTATTGTTTGGTTATTCGTTGTTGTTGTAACATCCGCTAACCGGAATCCTTGTTTGGGATGTGCATTGATCGATGGAAGAGTGGTGTCGATCGATGCAAGGTCAGTTTAAGTGAGACGTTGCATTTTGTGGTTAGAAAAATCTTGAAATTGTGTATAAAAGGAGGAACTCGAGGGTTGGTTGTTTCTAGAGATAAAGAAGGAGAGAAAGAAGTTCTTGAGCATTCTTGAGAGTTCTTGGTGATTTGTGGTCGTTCCTGTAGAGATCTGTAGATGGGATCATTGTAGGAGCTTGGTAGGAGTGTAGATTTGTCGTTGTAGAGTCAGAATCTTCTTTGGCTAAGGTGAGTGCATGACCATGGCTTATCTAAGCTTGAGATTTCTCTGATTTGTCTGTTTATGTTTTTATTTGGCTTGTTAGAACGTTGTTGAGTCGCTAGAGACTTTGGGAAGCTTCTTTATGGCATTGGTTGGTGTTTTGGTGGTTTAGGGACGGAGATCAGGCGAGAAGCTTCGAGGAAGAACGATGCTCGACATGTGCAGTGGTCGATACACATTATGTGTCGGTCGGTGCAATGCGAGGGCGACACGGTTTGACCTAGGAGCATCGGTCGATGCCATTTGGAGGCGTCGATCGATGCAAGTAGGGATTTTGTGCAATGTCGAGCATGTGTCGGTCGATTCAGTGTTAGTGTCGGTCGATGCCTGTGAACCTTGTATCGGTCAATACAAGCTTGTGTCGGTCGATGCAACCCCAGTTGGTCTCGGTCGATGCATGGGTTGGTGTCGGTCGATGTAGTTGTTTTGGTTTGTTTTTTGGTTATTGATTGTTTTTTTGATGGTTAGAGATATCTCAATTGCTTGTGTGTATAGCCCAGTAGATGGGAGGATTGCCTCACTGAGTGTTTATAAAATACTCACGCAACTCATATGTGTTGTGGTGCAGGTAAAGGCAAAGTGTGATCGTGGAATCAAGGCGATGAAGAGGAGGATGTTCTAGCAGCTCATTGATGTGTTGTCTAATTCAGTTAGGTTGCTAGAGTTGAGTCAGTAGAGCATTGATAGGTTGGTGAAGTTATGTTTTATGAGTTGGTAGAATTATTATTGTTATTTGTTATTTAATTATTGTTTATTGATTTAATGGTATTTGTTGATTAATTTCCGCTGTTTGGTTTGATTGTGGTTAGATGGCTAGTGGGTATGAGACAACTAGTTAATTAAATAATAATAATTATTATTAATAAAAAAACGGGTAGGGTCGTTTGATTTGTATGGGACCACTAGAGATTATATTATAATAATAAAAAAAAAGGTTTGTTTCATTTTGGCATCATAGCCCTTACTGTTCTAGGTCTAGGGTTCACTGTAGCTTTTGTTGTTGGTGTTTATGATTTCATGCTAGAGTTGATTATGTGAGTTAGTCAATTGTGTGTGGCATGGGGTCCTAGAACATCCTCTTCGAGCCTGCTTTGTGATTCCAATGTGAATTATTTTCTTTGTGTAGTGAGAGTTGTTTTGTTTTTGCTTAGCTTTCTGTTCTTGGTTGTACAGATGGTTAGAGGTGATGGTGCTGCTGGTCGCTGGCGCGGGCGAGGTCGTGGGGATGGATTCCTAAGGCCAGTGTAAGTGTGACACAAAGCATGGCCAGTGAGGAGGTGGCAGAGTCACAGATCTGCCACAGGTTCATCCTAGAGTGTCTGGAGACCAGGCTAGATGAGATTTTTATGATCTTCCTGACATTTGTGATCATTAGCACCTTAGCCTTTACGGAGATCACCTCTTCAACTACAGCTTCCACGACTAACAAAACTAGTCAATTTCATCTATATCATCTATTTCATCTTTGGAGCTTGTTTGATCAACCACACTACATCATATGTACATGTATGAATATAGTCTGATGTAAGTTAATAGTCGGTTGCATATTTAAACTAAAAGTCGGTTTCCCAAATGTAATTCCTCGACTTCCACCTATTAATGGGCCCCATGTCCACTCTCGGTCCGTGTGCTTACCTAAATCTGACGGTTGGTTTACTATGTCTGAAAGGTTTTAAAGACTTGTTTACCATCCCTATAAATTACCACATGATCTTTCCTTATGTTTTGTCCTCACTCGTACAGTTCCGACAATCCGGAAGGTCACCCATCCTCAAACTAATCTCTTATAAGCACGCCTAAATCTTGAGTTCTCTCACACCCTTCACCGAAAAGATAATTACACTTTGATAATGTAGATGTCCAAATCAATTCTTTTAAACCTGTACGAAAAACGGGTGTCACACCAAATTCCACATTTTAGTGTCTAATATTTTCCTTGTATATATATATATATATTAAGATATATATATATATATATATATATATAAATACACTCTAATATTAACTAAACATGAAAATGTAAATTTTGAAACGAACATTTTAGTTTCTCTAGCCAACTTCAGAACCACCTAAGGTGTGTTTCACAAAGAACATAATACTTATTTTTCCAATTCTCTACAGGGACGAAGCACGTTGTATTCAGGGCGGGTCCTATTAAATTTGGGGACAAAACAAAACATTTTTTTTTTTAAATGTTTTTGTAGATAAAAATTCAAAAACTGAACCAAAATTAAAATTCTTGAAAAATGAGGCCTACATATTAATATTTATCTATTACTTTCTGGTTAAATTTGAAGTTTTGTTAGCGTACTATTTATTGAATAGTACATGATGTTATATATTTTTTTGTCAACCGAACATTAATTAGAAGAGAACTCCATGATTAGAAGTCCAAACCGGAGGATAAGAGTTTATAAAGGAAGTTTCCGAAATAAGGAATCTGGAAAACCACGCCAGAATATCCGCCTGCAAATTAGATGAATGAGGAATCTTGGACTGAGTAAAGAGTGGAAAGGAAGCCTAAAGAGAGTGAAGATCATAAAGGAGGTTGGAAAACGCTGGTCAATCTTCAGAAGCCTGCACCATCGAAAGAAGTTCCACACTGTCTGTCTCAAAGCTTTGACAATCGATACCACTAAGAAGAATATACACCATAGCCAGAGGAGAACTTCCAATCCTGAATGGAGGGGAGAAAGGCTACGTCTACAGCATTTGTCTCACAACAGAACATTCTGATCGTCCTCAGTACAACACCACAAACCCAAACCGTAGTGAAGGTCTGATGCTTTCCATGAACCATCAATCCGACAACTAGGAAACTGACCATGAGTTATCAAAGAATCTAAGAGACCCAACGAGGTCCCTGACACGATTTGCACCTCTTCCCATAGTACATTTTCGGTATTACACTTGTAAAACACCATAATCCCACATCTATATATCAACAAACCTTGTAGTCTTTGATCACTTGGCAGGGATGACCTTAGCTTCTGTTGTGACCATGACGGTAGCAGGGATAAACTCAACTTCTGTTGTGACCATTATGATAGCAGGGATGACCGCAGCTTCTGTTGTGATTGTAACGGTGGCAGGGTCGACCTTAGCATATGTTTGTGACCGTAAGGGGATCCATTATAATAACAAAGGACGTTGGATCTACAAGATAATTATTTAATTTTTTTATTATTATATCTAAAAATGAGAAATCAAGATCTAAGAGGGAAATTAAAATTGAATATAATATTGTATTATTATAATAAATATTTAAGAAGGAAATGAACAAATGAAACAAACTCATTCTATATACGTTAATGTGGAAGTTATGTTTGCTAACATAACATGAAATTTTGGATAGATGTGTGTAAATAAGTTGAGACCTGATTGGTAAGAGTAGATGCACCGAAGAATAGAGAGATATCGCCGGAAGCTAAGGAGGAGGAGGAGTCAAAAACACTCTCTTTTTATTTTATTTTTTAGGTTTCTCACCAACTTTTGTTATCTACATCAAAGCATAGCTCACTTTATATATACAAATTTATTTGTATTTTACTAGTCAATATATATATATATATATATTAATGTTATACAAGGTATTAAAATACTCAAAAATAAAAAGTAAATTATATAAGTTAAAAGTGTTTTGTATCTATGACTAATTATATTTTTAGGTAAATATATAAGTTAGATTTGTCGAATCTATGAGTTAGATGTGTTGGATCTAGATGGATTAAAATAGAGCAATTCAACTGTTAAGGAGCGTAAACAGTTTTGTCATCTGTAAACTACAAGGTTGTCCCTTTAGATAGTATGCTACTAAAAAAGGAAAAAAAAAAGCATACAAAAAACCACTCTCACTTGATAGGGAGGTGTCCTTATTGACGGGGGCAAGTGAGGTCCTAAAACAACAACATTTAAAAAAAAACAGAAATGAGACTTAGCTTTGTTTTCTTAAACATTATTTGTTGCTCAAGTCATAATAAAAATAAGCCCACACGATTAGTCAAATTAAGAATATAATGCCCGAGAAATAGGGTGTCAAGTACTTATGGAGATTAAAATCAATGTTTGAGTAAACAAGTAGAGTTTAAGGCGTAGAGACATTGAAACATTTTAGAAAAGCATGTACGGCTAGATAAACATGAGCCATGCCACAAAAAATGGTCTGATGGATGATGAACGGAACAAGAATCTAGTTTGACATCGTTGGTCATGTATGGCCGTGTGGGGAGACACAAATGTATGTAATATAAGAAAAGTATCATCCTCCCCTTTTCTAGACCCATCAAAAGGATATTTATAGTAAATACTTGATGGAAGTTTTTATATTATAGTATCAAGGACTGTTGGATAGTCGGATCAATTTGTCTAAGCTAGTTTTTGGATCCTCAGCAATTGACTTCATAATGCTTTTGGAGTAAGAGAGATGACTTGTAACTTTGGTATTGCTTGCCGCTTATGTAACACGTCACATACTCACAATCTCTCACATCTATCAGCACTCTTGACCTAAAACATATACATGTTAACTACAATGTAACATTTTTTGTACCACTGTTTTGGTCAGTTCCACGTAAATCATATACATGTTAATTAACAATTATTTTCAATGATAAAGAAACACATTCTTATTATTGTACTAATAAGTGTTTTCAATGACAATATTAGAAAAAAAAAACTGTTTTATTATTTTTAAATAATTCGACGGTTTACAATAGAAGAAGTAAAGTCTATTTCGCTTAGGGCATCAGCTTTCATATTTGCTGCCTTTGAAATAAAATGACTTTGTTGAATTAAAGTTGATTTCGCTAGTGCAACAACCATACATCTTGTTTATGCTTGATTGAACTGTTTTAAAATAGTCATTTCTTAATTTGATTGATTTTACTTAAAACATTTATATTTTGAAATGAAGGGAATATGTTTTTAAAACAAAATTTCCTAGTTCAAAGTGTATTTTATTTAATGGCTTCCAATGGATCTAAGAAGGCATGAGACGAGTTATAAAAGTGAGAGGCAGTAGAATTAGTGACAAGTATATTCTTTTCGATTTAAATTAATTGTTGTTTAATGTTTTTACACAGATATAAACAAAACAAACAAATTTTGTGGTTTACCCTTTATTAATATATATCTTTTACAAACTTTCTCAATGGTACATTAAAACTTTTTTGATCAAAAACTTTTTAGGCTTATTATAAAATAAAATTTATGTCGTAAAATAACACTTAATTTAAAATTATATATATATATATATATTTATTTTGTTACTATATAAATATTTTTTTTTATTTTCCAACCATTGCTCTACATTGTTTCTATTTAGACCCTACATCATATTATTTAGCTGTCATTCTAACATTTCTTATATATGATCACAATATTAAAACCTCATTTGCAAAATAAAAGGACCATTTAAAGGTTTTTCTTTTTGTTGACTTAAAAATAGATTGTTATGTAGGCAAAATGGATTTGAATATTTTATTCTATTTCATGAACATTGACCAAAATGGGAATCCAATATTTCTGTAAATATATATTTCCCCTCAGATTTTTTTCTAAATGTAAATAATTGAACAACCTAAAGTGGTGTATAATAGTGTGATTTTTATTATACTATTATCACATGATTTTTAATTGAGCAGGCAATTTTTTGTAAAGATCAAAATTATTTTCTCCCTTTTATTCCTTTTCCTTAATTAGATGCTTAGTTCCTTCAAAATTTTTTGTTCTCATGCTACACTCGCCTAATGCAGTTTGTTTTTTATGTCTGCATACTTATCATCTTACTAATATTAAAAGAGTACACATTATAAAAAAGTTACATAAGAATTTTATTATGTGTAAAACAAATCCAAAAAAACATTTTTTGAGTATAAATGTCTAAAAAATAAGATATATTATTCTTAATATAAAACATTGTCTTCAAGTTTCATCCTACCATCAGTCTAACAAAATAATTTTACAACAGTTTATTGGCTTCAAATATATATACTTAGAAACAAAATCTTAATAAAAAGTAATTCACTATTTTTTTCAAATTTATTTATAGAGTTCAAAACAATATTTGTTATTTTTTATCAAACACAAGTTGATTAAAATAAATCTTCATGGTTGGTTGTCCAAACAGGAAGAAAAGATTCTACAAATTTCAAAACGAATTTAAAAGTGAAAAGATGGAATTAAAATATTTCTCTCCGATCCAAATACTTATGCTAAATAAAACATGAGAAATCATAAATATGAAAATTTAGATATGGTTTTACAACTAACCAATCTTTTCTCAAAATATGAAATAATAAAATACAAAAATTTAGCACATTTTCAGTGTCGTAAAATTAAATGTATAATTACAACCCCGGAAGTTGGAGCCATCGGAGATCATTGATCAGGCTTCATGTAAGCTAATACTATGGGAAGAGGGAAACTCATGTTAGGGACCCCATTGGGTCCTTCATATTCCATGGGAACCTATGGTCAGTTTCCTTGTTGTCGGGTTGATGGTTCGTGGAAAACATCGGATCGTAACTATGGTTTGGGTTAGTGGTGTTGTACTGAAGACGATCATACTGTTCTGTTGCGAGCCAAATTCTGTAGACGTAGCCTTTCTCCCCTACATTCAGAATTGGAAGCTCTGCTCTAGGCTATGGTGTGTATTCTTCTTAGTGGTATCGATTATCAAAGCTTTGAGACAGACTGTGTGGAATTTCTCTCGACGGTGCATGCTCCTGAAGATTGGCCAGCGTTTTCCAACCTCTTTGATGATCTTCACTCTCTTCAGGCTTACTTTCCGCTCTTTACCCTGTCCAAGATTCTTTTCCATCTACTGGCGGATATTCTGGCGCGGTCTTCCAGATCCCTTGTTTCGGAAATTTTTTTTGTAAACTCTTTTCTTCCGGTTTGGGTTTCCAATCATGGAGTTCTCTTCTAATTAATGTTCTGTTGACAAGAAAAAATGTATATCATCATGTACTATTCAATAAATAGTAGTCTAACAAAATTTCAAATTTAACATTGAGCAATAGATAAATATTAATATATAGGCCTTACTTTCAGAAATTTTAAGATTTTAGTTCAGTTTTTGAATTTTATCTACAAAATCATTCAAAAAAAATTGTTTTGTTTTGTCACCATTAACAGGGTCGGCCCTGAATACAACGTGCGTCGACCCTGTAGAGAATTGGAAAACTAAGTATTATGTTCTTTGTGGACCACACTTTAGGTGATTCTGAAGTTGACTAAAGAAACTAAAATGTACATTTCAATTTCTATTTTCATGTTTAGTTGATATTAGAGTGTATACACACACACACACACACATATATATATATATATATATATATAAGGGAAATATTAGACACTAATGTGTGGAATTTGGTGTGACACCCCGTTTTGCGGACATGTTTAGAAAAATTGATTTGGCCACCTAAGTTACCAAAGTGCAATTATCTTTTCAGTCAAGGGTCCTGAGAGAACTCTAGTTTGAGGATGAGTGACCTTTCGAATTGTCGGAACTGGGCGATTGAGGACAAAACACAAGGAAAAATCATGTGGTGATTTAAAGAGACGGTAAACAAGTTTTTAAAGCTTTCTAGACATAGCAAACCGACTGTCGGATTTAGGTGGGCACACGGACCGGGAGTGGACATGAGGCCCATTAAAAGGTGGCAGTCAGGGTATTCCATTTGGGAAGCCTACTTTTAATTTGAATATGCGACCGACTTATTACTTTACATCAAACTATATTCATACATATATATATGTGATGTAGTGTGGCTGATCAAACAAGCTCGAAAAAATGAAATAGATGTGTAACGTTTGTATCCCAAAAAAATATAAAATATTAAAGTTTATATCGAGAATTGGAGTGGAGTCGGTTTAATTTCCGGTTTGTTTACTAAGCTGATCGATTTTTGATTAAATCAAAGGATGGTTTAATTAATTCTGGTTTAGGTAAATCTTGGTTTAATTTAATTAAACCAGAAACCCTAGTTTATCAAGTGACGCCTCTCCTCTGTTTTGTGTGTGGTTGTCGACATGTTCTGAACAGAGAGAGGGAGAGAAAGAAAGAGAACTCTTGGTGATATGGTGGGAAGAAGAAAGAGATCAACAAAGCTGTGTGTTAGAGAGAAGGAGGAGCAGAATCGTTAGGTTTTTGGAGGAAACAATTTCGACATATCAAATCATTGTTAAAGGTAACGAAATTTGGTAGAGTTATTCCCAAGTCTTTCATCATAATTCTCTGTTTTACATAAGTGGATTTCGATTTAAGCTCGATTAAATAGTGACAGTTTTGTGAGACACGTTTTCTCACACGCGAGTTAGGACCATAGAGGATTGTAACTGAGATCGTGGTCTTATTTGGTTTCCGATCGGCACGAGATCTTGTGAGAAGCTTTGTGACGTTTAGGGCTATCTTTTCACCGGAGGGATTTGATAGTTAACGGTTGGTTTTTATTTCAGGGTTTATCTCTGAGACTGTTCTTTTATGATGTTTCTGTCCAGTTTTGCTATAAAGTCGTTTTTGGTTGTGTGGCTTGTTGTAGGGCTTTTCTGGGCTGTTGCAGACATTAGGAGAGTCTCAACTGGTTTTATTTGTTGTTATAATCAGTTTGATAAGGTGAGTGCGTGACCATGACCTTATCTGAGCAATTGGGTTGCATGACTTATTTTGTGTGATAATGTGTAGGTGTGGGGTGAATATGTTATTGGGTGTTCAGTTTAATGGATGGTTTGTTATGTTTTATTTGTGGTTGTACTCTTGATTTGCTTGTGTGTATAGGTTGTAGATGGGAGGATCATCTCATTGGGAATTTTTGGTAATATTCACGCATCTCATTTTGTTTGTGGTGCAGGTAATGCATGTGTAGTGTGGAATCATGGCGATGAGGAGGAGGATGATCTAGGATCTCGGTTGTTGTGTTGTGTTTATGTTATTTTGTTGTTGGAACTTTTTTTAGAAGTATGCTAGGTTGCTGGTTTATATTGGTTATGATTGGTATTGTATTTATATTAAATTGGAGTTGGTTTGGTTTGTCTTCTGCTGTACATGTTGATTTGTTGTTGGTTTATTGTTTGGGCTGTAATTAAATATTATGGTTTATTTAATTATATTATTATTATTATTAAAAAAACACATGTCGGGTTGTTTCAGTTTGGTATCAGAGCTCTTACGGTTCTAGGATGGTTAAGTGGATGGTTTAGAGCGCTTTAGGAATTTAATTGGTAGAGTTATTTTTCTGTAAGTTGGTGCATGATATTGTGAATCGTTGTTTTGTGTTGGAAATTGATTATGAGTAGTTAGTCAATTTACGTGAGTATGGAGTCCTATAATCATCCTCTTCGTTCCTTCAATGAGATTCAACGGTAAGTTGTTTTGTGTGTTGTTAGTTGTGTAGTGAATTTTTAGCTTATGTGCGGGAAGTGCAGTTAGCTATTGAAAAGTTTTTGGAAAGTGGTGGATTACGTCGGTATTGGCAAATACCGTTAGCGGTGATTTGTGAAAGTGGATTTGTTGGAAATGGATTTTCGAGAAGTTAAGATGGAGATTTATTATGGATTTTTCTTTTGCGACTTGTGTGTCATGAGGAAAAGGAAATAGCTCGGAAGTTCTATAAATAGAAAGTTGTCATAAATAGAAAGTTACTAAAAATAGAAAGTTTTAAGAATAGTTAGAACTTGTCTATTTTTGGAAAGGGTGCGTATGAACAGCAAAGTGTTTGAGATGCTTTGGAGTGAGGCTTGGGGGTGGTCATGGCAGTTGTGATATTCTGGGAGAGAATATGGTGTTGGTAGGACATTGCGATGTTCTACGCGGATCACAAGGGGTGGTCCCGGTTGGAGAAATGCTTATAGACGTTATGACCGTTTGCTATAAGGTCAGAGGGTCCTAAACAACTTATGAGGAGATGGGGGTTCTCCTAATACCGAGATCTCGAGGGTGACGACCTGAGGATGAGACGGTATGGCTCGAAGACGGGAGGTCTGAGAGTGAGATTGGTATGGCTTGAAGGTTGCAACCTAAGAGCAGATGAGTTAGGGGCAAAAGTGTCAAGGACGTGAGGATAAGCAATGTGCCCAGATGCAGATTTAGGGGATTGATAGGGGTTCAATCTCAGTTTTTTTTTTTTTAGTGTGACATTAGAATTCATACATGTACATATGATGTAGTGTGGTTGATCAAACAAGCTCCAAAGGTGAGATAGATGAAATAGATGATATAGATGAAATGGACTAGTTTTGTTAGTCATGGAAGCTGTAGTTGTAGAGGTGATCTCCGTGAAGGCTAAGGTGCTAATGATCAAAAATGTCAGGAAGAACATACAAATCTCATCTAGTGATCTCTAGTGGGATAATTTCCATTTTATTTCTTCCTTTTATTATGAGATTTTTTTTTCTATTTTATAAGTTCCTCTTATTAGGGGATTTTTTCCATTTTATTTATTCCCTCTATTAGGAGATTCCCCTCCCCCTCCCCCATTTTATGCAAAAAGTTAAATACATATATTTTTCTCCTAAAAAAATAATACATACTTGTTATTTTCATTACTGTTAAACATCTATATCATCAATTTTTTGTTGTTGTTAATATTTGAACGTACCGTTGGATAGTCAGGAACATTGACAAAAACATAGACTATATGTATCTTGATGTCAATGAAAATAACATTAGAGATAAGTAATTGGAAGACCTCTCCTGCCGTTTTATCACTTTGCAAATTACAAGAAAAACAAAAACTCATAATTAAAAGATAATTAAAACTAAAATGTTGAGTGATTGTTACATGGATATGAATTTTGGGTCAAACATTTCGACATAGCCTTTTAGAAAGAAAAGTGATTAAACATACATTTAATCTTAGATTTGGAGAAACAACATAAACTTAAAAGTTATAAAACAAAAAAAGATGGAACAAAAGAACTAGCCCACTAGAAATCACTAGATAAGGTTTCCACGACCGCCTGAGCCTCTTCAACCACGACCACCTCGGCCTCTACCACCACGACCTCTACCACCAAGACGTTTTTGGCTACTACTTCCACGAGTAAGGAAAGTATTTTGTTTTGTATTTATCCACGAGTAAGCCACAGCCTCATTGTCGTCTTCATTATCGCTATCTCGTTCAGAGAGTACTTCATCAAGTGTCATAGGCTTTGTAACAAAATAAACATGCAGGTTTTTTGGTTAGTGACAATAAAACGGAGACAACATGGACACAACTAACCAATATTCAAATTTGAATGGGACCAATTAAGTATATACAAAAGTTCATGAGAAATATCATAACTTGCAAGTCAAAGAATATTCAAAAGAAGTTGGTAAAGGAACTCAAATCACCTGACCGGTACGAGAGTGATAGAATTGGCGTCTATTAAGAGGTAATTTGCTGCAAAAATTTTTACACCCGGTTAATATATAAAGGCAGTTCATATGATGGTAAAATAAAATAATAGGCTGTATGATTAGAACATATCCAGGACCGTTGGTGGACACTTAAGGCAAGATTCAAAATGAGAACCCTAGATTTATTAGCTTTTGAACAAAACTTCAAAGAAAGAAAAAAATATACAGAAACTAATGATATATAGATATATGAAATCTGATGATGATATATTGAAATATAGTATAATAGTGTTATAAGGGATATAACATTTGTTTTTGGTCTATACCACTATACCAAAAATAAAAAAATAAATACATTTAATATTGTGTTATCTATAAATGATTTTTTTATTTAAAATACATCGAAACTAATAACTGTAAAGTTTTAAAAATATAAATAAAATGAATTATGGAAATTGTATTTTAAATATAATAAAAATGAGATTTTTAGAAGAAGAAAAAAAAGTTTTTGTTCAAGATTAAAAATAAAAAGGGAAAAAAAGATATTCAATAAGAAACAATGTTACAACAAAGAAAGAGCAATATATTAGACTAGGCTACCCAAAACAAATTTTAGAAAATCATTGTTGGAGTCATAACAATAGAGACCCATAATATAAAAAATTTTGAACAATATAGAGACATATGAAATTGAGGATCTAAAGTTCAGTTTCAAAAACAGGGTTTTTAGAACACCATAATCCCACATCTATACATCAACAAACCTTGTAGTCTTTGATCGCTTAGCAGGGTTGACCTTAGCTTCTGTTGTGACTGTGATGATATTAGGGGTGACTGCAGCTTCTGTTGTGACCGTAACAGTGGCAGAGACGACCTCAGCTTCTGATGTGATTGTAAGGGGATCCATTATTATAACAAAAGATGTTGGATCTACAAGATAAATATATTTTTTATATTATTATATCTGAAAATGAGAAATCAAGATCTTACAAGAAAATTAATATTGAATATAAATATTATATTTTATGATAAAATTTTTAAAATAAAATGAACAAATGAAACGAACTCATGCTACATACTTTAATGTGGAAACTATATTTGCTAACCTAACATGGAATTTTGGATAGATGTGCATAAATAAGTTGAGACCTGATTGGTAAGAGTAGATGCAATGGAGAACAAAGAGATAATCGTTGAAAGCTAAGGAGGAGGAGGAGTAAAAAAATCTCCCTTTTTTTTATTTTATTTTTTAGGTTTCTCACCAACTTTTGTTATCTACACATCAAAGCATAGCTCACCTTATATATACAAGTTTATTTGTATTTTACTGGTCAATAACATCAAATATATATTTTAATGTTATATAAGGTATTCAAATATTCAAAAATAAAAGTAATCTATATAAGTTAACAATGTTTTGTATCTATGACTAATAATATTTTTTAGTAAATATGTAAGTTAGATTCGTCGAACCGGTTAGTCAGATATGTTGGATCTAGATGGATTAAAAGAGAGCAATCCAACTGTTAAGGAGCATAGAGAGCTTTGTCATCTGTAAACTACATGGTTGTGCCTTTAGATAATATGCTACTAGAAAGAAAAATAAAAATAAAGCGTACAGAAACCACTCTAACTTGATACAGAGGTATCCTTATTGATGAGGGAAAGTGATGTCCTAAAAAAACTACATTATTAAAAACAGAAATGAGACTTAGCTTTGTTTTCTGCAACATAATTTGTTTCTCAAGTCATACTGAAAATAAACCCATGCGATTAGTCAAATTAAGAATCTAATGCTCAAGAAAGAGAGTGTCCAGTACTTATGGAGATTAAGATCAATGTTTGAGTAAACTAAGTAGAGTTTAAGGCGTATAGACATTGAAACATTTTCGAAAAGCATGTATGGCCAGATAGACATGAGTCATGCCAAAAATAATGGTCAGCTGGATGATGAACGGAACAAGAATCTAGTTAGACATCGTAGGTCATGTATGGCTGTGTGGGGGAGACACAAATGTATGTAACATAAGAAAAGTATTGTCCTCCCCTTTTCTAGATACATCAAAGGGATATTTACAGTAAATACTTGATGGAAGTTTTTATACTATTGTATCAAGGATTGTTGGATAGTCGGATCAATTTGTCCTAGCTTGTTATTGGATCCTGAGCAATTAACTACATAATGCTTTTGGAGTACGAGAGATGACTTGTAACTCTGGCATTGCTTGCCGCTTATGTAACAAGTCACATACTCAAAATCTTTCACATCTATCAAGATATAGCGCCGTTAGCACTCCTAACCTAAAGCATATACATGTTAACTACAATGTAACATCTTTTTGTTAATAACAACTATTTTCAATGATAAAGAAACAAATTTTTATTATTGTACTAATAAGTGTTTTCAATGATAATATTAGAAAGAAAGAAATTAAACTGTTTTCGTTTTTTAAAAATAATTCAACAGTTTAAAATATAAGAAACTAAAGTCTATTTCGCTTAGGGCATCAGTTTCCATATTGGTATTATGTAGATACTAAATGACTTTGTTTAATTAAAGTTGATTTCGCCAAACAAAAACCAAACATCTTGTTTATGGTTGGTTGTACCTTTTTAAAATAGTCATTTCTTAATATGTTTGCTTTTACTTAAAAAAAATAATATTTATAAACGAAGGGAATATGTTTTTAAAACAAATTTTTCTAGTTTAAAGTGTACATTATTTAATGGTTTCAAATGGATCTAAGAAGGCGTGAGACGAGTTATAAAAAGTGAGAGGCGGTACAAACAGTGATATTATATTATTTTCGATTTAAATTAAGTATTGTTTAAGGTTTTACACAGATATTAACAAAATAAACAAATTTTATAATTTACCCTTTATTAATATATATCCTTTACAAACTTTCTCATTGGTACATTAAAACTTTTTTTTATCAAAACATTTTAAGGCTTATTATAAAATAAAAATTAATGTCCTCAAATAACACTTCATTTAAAATTATACATATATATATATATATATATATATATATATTTGTTACTATATAAATATTCTTTTCTAGTTTCCAACCATTGCTCTACAATGTTTCTATTCATATCCTACATCATATTATTTAGTTGTCATTCTAACATTTCTTATACTTTATCACAATATTAAAACCTCATTTGCAAAAAAAAAAGGCCATTTAAAGGTTTTTTCTTTTCCTTGACTTAAAAATAGATTGTTATGTAGGCAAAATGGATTTGAATATTTTATTCTATTTCATGAACATTGACCAAAATGGGAATCCAATATTTCTGTAAATATATATATTCCCATCAGATTTTTTTCTAAATATAAATAATTGACCAACCTAAAAATTTATAGTGTATAATAATGTGATTTTTATTATACTATTATCACCTGATTTTTAATTGAGCCGGCAATTTTTTGAAAAAGAAAAATATTATTTTCTCCCTTCTATTCCTTTTCCTTAATTTGATGCTTAATTCCTTAAATATTTCATTCTCATGCTACTCTTTCGCCTAATTCAGTTTGTTATTTTATGTTTGCATACTTATCATCATACTAATATTAAAAGAGTACACATTATTAAAAAGTTACATAAGAATTTTATTATGTGTAAAACAAATCCAAAAACAATTATGAGTAGATATGTCTAAAAAACTAAATATATTATTCTTACTGTCAAACATTGTCTTCAAATTTCATCCTACTATCAGTGTAACAAAATAATTTTACAACAGTTTATTGGCTTCAAATATATATACTTAGAAACAAAATCTTAATAAAAAGTAATTCACTATTTTCTTCAAATTAGTTTATAGAATTCAAAACAATATTTTTTTTTAGTCAACCACAAGTTAATTATAATAAACCTTCATGGTTGGTTGCCCAAAAAGGGGGAAAATATTCTACAAATTTCAAAACGAATTTAAAAGTGAAAAGTTGGAATTAAAATATTCTCTTCTGTCCAAATATTTATGCTTAATAAAACATGAGAAATCATAAATATAAAATTTTAGATATGTTTTTACAAATAATCAATCTTTTATCTAGATATGAAATAAAAAAATAAAATCAAACTTAGTACATTTTCGGTGTCGTAAAATTAAATGTATAACTGCAACCCCTGAAGTTGGAGCCATCAGAGATCATTGATCGGACTTTATGTGAGATGGTACTATGGGAAGAGGTGCAACATGTGTCAGGGACCTCGTTGGGTTCCTCAGATTCTTTGGTAACCCATGGTCAGTTTCCTAGCTGTCGGATTGATGGTTCATGGAAAGCATCAGACCTTCACTACGGTTTGCGTTGGTGGTGTTGTACTGAGGACGATCATACTGTTCTGTTGTGAGACAAATGTTGTAGACATAGCCTTTCTCCCTTCCATTCACAATTGGAAGCTCTCCTTTGGGCTATGGTGTGTATTATTCTTAGTGGTATCGATTGTCAGAGCTTTGAGACAGACTGTGTGGAACTTCTTTCGATGGTGCAGACTCCTGAAGATTGGCCAGCGTTTTCTAACCTCCTTGATGATCTTCACTCTGTTTAGGCTTCCTTTCCACTCTTTACTCTGTCCAAGATTCCTCGTTCATCTAATTTGCAGACGGATATTCTGGCGCGGTCTTCCAGATTCCTTATTCCGGAAACTTCCTTTATAAACTCTTATCCTCCGAATTGGGCTTCCAATCATGGAATTGTCTTCTAATTTATGTTCGGTTGACAAAAAAAATGTATAACATCATGTACTATTCAAGAAATAGTAGTCTAACAAAACTTCAAATTTAACCAGAAAGTAATAGATAAATATTAATATGTAGACCTCCTTTTTCAGGAATTTTAAGATTTTGGTTCAGTTTTTGAATTTTATCTACAAAATCATTCAAAAAAAATTGTTTTGTTTTGTCCCCAAATTTAATAGGGCTCACCCTGAATACAACGTGCTTCGAACCTATAGAGAATTGAAAAATAAGTATTATGTTCTTTGTGAAACACACCTTAGGTGGTTCTGAAGTTGGCTAGAGAAACTAAAATGTTGTAACACCCGTAAACCAAAACTGTGCGTTTTGGGGGAGGGTGTCGATCGACACCAAGGGGGGTGTCGGTCGACACCATTGATTTCTGGTTTGACCAGTTCGATCTAATTATCAATTTGGACCGGTTTGGTTTAAGGAAACCATTGAACCAAGGTTTGAAAGGGAGAAAACGACCTAGGGTCGTGTTATGTTTTTGTCTCACGCTGCTTTGAGAGAAAACAAAGAGAAAGTGTGTTCTTGAGCTTTTTGGTGATTTCTGGGAGATTGGTTGGCTTTTCTTGGGAGATTTGAAACTAGGAAGAAGCTAGAAGGTTGCTGGGAGTGTGGGATTCGTCATTGTTTGTCAGAATCTTCCTGCAGAGAGGTGAGTGCATGACCATGGCTTATCTAAGCTAAGATCTCTAGCTTTTTGTGATTTTGTGCTTGTGTGATTGTTTCTTTTGAGTTTCCTTTGGATTTTCGTGACTGTTGTGGTTGGGTTTTGCTTCTGGGAATGCTTGGAGCGATTGGAGGAGCTTGGAGGCGAGATTCGGAGTTCTGATCGAAGGGAATCGATGCTCAGCATCGGTGTCGATCGACACCAGTTGGGGTGTCAGTCGACACCAACGCGAGGACAGCTCAACAACTTTAGCGAGTGTCGATCGACACCACTTGGTGTCGGTCGACACCCTTCCTGAGTTATGACGATGACGTGATTGTTTTGCATATTGCGTGGTTTGTTTGTATTGTTTGTTGTATAGGGCATGTAGAGATCTTATTGCTTGTGTGTATAGCCCAATAGATGAGAGGATTGCCTCACTGAGTGTTTATCAAATACTCATGCATCTCAATTTGTGTTTGTGGTGCAGGTAAAGGCAAAATGTGATCGTGGAATTAAGGCAATGAAGATGAGGATGTTCTAGGGACTCTATTGGATGTTGTCTGGCATTGCTAGGTTGCTAGAGTTGGATCATTAGAAACATTGCTAGGTTACTGGTTTCATGTTTCCTTTTGTTTGGTATTTGGATATTGCTTATGTTATAATATTGGTTTATTATTGGATATTTATTGGATATTGGTACTGCTTATTTTTCGTTGTTGGTTGTGATTGTGGTTAGGTGGCTAGTGGGTATGGGACCATAGGTTGTAGTTTGTTTATTATTATTATGATTATTATTATTTACTATTTAAAAAAAAACAGGTCGGGTCGTTTCAGTTTGGTATCAGAGCCCTTACGGTTCTAGGTTTGGGTTCACTAGGCTTCGTGCTGCAGATGTTTAGGATTGCATGTCTTGATTAATTATGTGAGTTAGTGAATTGCGTGTGGCATGGATTCCTAGAACATCCTCTTCGAGCCTACAAAGTGATTCCACGGTGAGTTTATGTTTTTGTGTTATGTAGTTGTATGCTTAGCCTTCTGTTCATAGTAGTGCAGATGGTTAGAGGGGGTGTTGTTGCTGGTCGTGGTCGAGGACGCAGACGTGGTCGTGGACGCGGACGTGGTCATGGTAGGGGCAGAGTCCCAGCGGTTAGTGAGACTGCAAACCAGAGTGTGGCCGGAGGGGGCAGTGTTGATGCTCCAGTGGTCGGTGATGCTAGGGTTCCGGGTGTGGGAATCCCAGCGGGAGGAGTCCCTGGTGTTGATCTTGCGGGCTTGTTAGCACAGGTGTTGGAGCGGTTACCAGAAGTGGTATTGGCTCAGGCTCAGGTAGTGCCACCAGTGGTAGCGGAGGAGCGGCAGCCATTGGCTGCGGATGTGGGAGGGCATAGTCGTTATTTGTCTATGCTCAAGGAGATGCATGGCATCAGTACTGCATGGTTTTCGGGTGGTACAGACCCTACTGCTGCAGACGAGTGTGGAACGAGTGTGGAACGTAACTTCTGCACTCTGAGATGACCTGAGGAGTTTTGGGTGGACATAGGGGTCCACCACTTGTTTGGTGATGCTGAGGTGTGGTGGAGATCAGTGGCTGCTAGGAGAGTGCAAAGGGAGATGACTTGGGTTGACTTCGTGGGGGAGTTAAACCGCAAGTACTTTTTGAGAGAGGCATTGGACCGGTTGGAGGTGTAGTTCCTTCAGTTATCTCAGGGGACGCGGTCAGTGCGGGAGCTGGACTTAGAGTTCAGTTGACTTCTATGTTATGGAGGTCGGGATACGGAGTTTGAGGAGGCTCAGATCAGGAGGTTTATGAGGGACCTACGTGACGACTTGAGGGTTCACTGTAGAGGGTGGAGCTATGCTATGCGTGCAGAGCTGATTGAGACTGCGACAGAGATTGAGGAGGATATCTGGGCACAGTCAGTGGCGGTTAGTCCAGCAGTTCAGCCTAGTAAGGCTCAGCATCATGGAGGTTCTAGCAGGTGCGGCAAGCCTGCGCAGGGAACCAAGAGTAGGTGATCGAGAAGGGCCGTGAGGCTTATTTGGTTACTATATCTATGCCAGAGTCAGTGGGGAAGTCTACGATTAGCGGTATTCAGGTTGTGGAGGAGTTTAAGGATGTGCTCCAGTCATTGCAGGGATTACCACCATCTCGGTCTGATCCTTTTACGATTGAACTGGAACAAGGAACGACACCGTTATCCAAGGCTCCTTACAGGATGTCTCCAGCAGAAATGGCAGAGCTGAAGAAGCAATTAGAGGATTTGTTGAGCAAGGGATTCATCCGTCCTAGTGTATCACCGTGGAGAGCGTCGGTGTTATTCGTTAAGAAGAAGGATGAGAATTTCCGCCTGTGTATTGATTACAGGGGTCTCAACCGGGTCACTATGAAGAACAAGTACCCTCTTCCCAGGATCGATGAGTTGTTGGATCAGTTGATGGGTGCTACTTAGTTCTCCAAGGTAGATCTGGCATCGGGTTATCATCAGATTCCGATAGATGAGGCAGATGTGAGGAAGGCTGCTTTCAGGACGAGGTATGGGCATTATGAGTTTGTGGTGATGCCGTTTGGGTTGACTAACGCACCAGCAGCGTTTATGAGGTTGATGAACAGCGTGTTTCAGGAGTTTCTCGACGTGTATGTCATCATTTTCATCGACGACATCCTGGTTTATTCTAAGAGTCTTGAGGAGCATGCAGTGCATTTGAGGGCAGTTATGGAGAAGCTGTGGGAGCAGAAGTTGTTTGCTAAGTTGAGCAAGTGCTGTTTTTGGCAGCGTGAGATGGGTTTTCTGGGTCATATTGTGTCTGCAGATGGAGATTCTGTAGATCCGGAGAAGATTCAGGCTATCATAGATTGGCCTAGACCGCAGAATGCCACAGAGATCAGGAGTTTCCTTGGTCTGGCAGGTTACTACAGGAGGTTTTTTGTGCAGGGATTTGCGAGCAGAGCACGTCCGTTGACTAAGTTGACAGGGAAGTACGTTCCTTTTGTGTGGTCACAGGAGTGTGAGGAGGGCTTTGCAAGCCTTAAGGAGATGTTGACTACTACGCCAGTGTTGCCTTTGCCCGAGCAGGGAGAACCCTATGTGGTTTATACTGATGCATCTAGAGTTGGTTTGGGGTGTGTGTTGATGCAGCATGGGAAGGTGATTGCCTATGCTTCGCGGCAGTTGCAGAAGCATGAGGAAAACTATCCTACTCATGACTTGGAGATGGGTGCTATAGTTTTTGCTCTGAAGATTTGGAGATCTTATCTTTATGGTGTCAGGTGTTTACAGATCATAAGAGCCTGAAGTACATATTCACTCAGCCCGAGCTGAATTTGAGGCAGAGGCGGTGGATGGAGTTGGTGGTGGATTATGATTTGATGATAGCCTATCATTCTGGTAAGGCTAACTTGGTTGCAGATGCTCTGAGTCGGAAGAGGGTAGCTTCGGCTCAGGAGCAGGAGATGGAGTCTCTGGTAGGAGAGATCGGTGCGTTGAGTTTGTGTGTTATGTCTCAGAAACCGTTGGGTTTGGAGGCGGTTGATAGAGCAGATCTTCTGAGCAGGGTGCGGTTGGCTCAGGAGAAGGACTTGGGGCTGGTGAATGCCTCAAAAGATGTGGATTCAGAGTATCATGTCTCAGATAATGGTACTATCTTGGTGCAAGGTCGGATTTGTGTGCCCAAGGATGAGGAGTTGAGGCAGGAGAATCTGAGAGAGACTCATGCGAGCAAGTTCTCGATTTATTCAGGAGCGACTAAGATGTACCGTGATCTCAAGAGGTACTATCACTGGATCGGGATGAAGAAGGATGGAGCTAGTTGGGTCGCGAGGTGCGATGTGTGTCAGCTAGTGAAGGTTGAGCATCAGGTTCCAGGAGGGTTACTAAAGAGTCTTCCCATTCCAGAGTGGAAGTGGGATATGATTACTATGGACTTCGTGGTGGGTTTGCCAATGTCCAGGACGTTTGATGCTATTTGGGTCATTGTGGACCGGTTGAATAAGTCGGCACATTTTCTGGCTATTAAGAAGACTGATGGAGCAGCGGTCTTGGCTAAGAAGTATGTGAAGGAGATAGTCAGGTTGCATGGGGTGCCAGCGAGCATTGTGTCTGATAGGGATTCTAAGTTCACTTCGGTGTTCTAGAGAGCATTTCAGGCAGAGATGGGCACTAATGTGCATATGAGTACAGCTTATCATCCCTAGACAGATGGACAGTCGGAGAGGACGATCCAGACAGTGGAAGATATGTTGAGGATGTGTCTGTTGGATTGGGATAGCCTTTGGGCAGATCACCTGAACCTGGTAGGATTCTCCAGCGTCTTCAGCAAATCCTCCAGCGTCTGGATTGTCCTCTCCGACTGTCCATCTGTCTGGGGATGATAAGTTGTACTCATATGCACCTTAGTGCCCATCTCTGCCTGAAACGCTCTCCAGAACACCGAAGTGAACTTAGAATCCCTATCAGAAACAATGCTTCCTAGCACCCAATGCAACCTGACTATCTCCTTCACATACTTCTTAGTCATGACCGCTGCTCCATCAGTCTTCTTAATGGCTAGAAAATGTGCTGACTTAGTCAACCGGTCCACAATGACCCAAATAGCATCAAAAGTCTGAGACACTGGTAATCCTACCACGAAATCCATAGTAATCATATCCCACTTCCACTATGGAATGGGAAGACTCTTCAGTAACCCTCCTGGAACCTGATGCTCAGCCTTCACTAGCTGACACACATCGCACCTCGCGACCCATCTCAGACTCTTATGATCTGTAAACACCTCCACCTTTGCACCATAAAGATAAGATCTCCAAATCTTCAGGGCAAAAACTACAACACCCATCTCCAAGTCATGAGTACTGCAGACACAACATGACCCAAAAAACTACTGCAGACACAACATGACCCAAAAACTACTGCAGACACAACATGACCCAAAAAACCCATCTATCGCTGCCAACAACTACACTTGCTCAGCTTAGCAAACAACTTCTGCTCACGCAGCTTCTCCAGAACTGCTCTCAAATCCACTGCATGCTCCTCAGGACTCTTAGAGCAAACCAGGATATCATCGATGAAAATGATGACAGACACGTCCAGAAAGTCCTGAAACACACTGTTCATCAATCTAATAAACAATGTTGGCGCGTTAGTCGACCCAAAAGACATTACCACGAATTCATAAACCCCCTACTTTGTCCTTCTACTTGACGAACAACATCGACGCTCCCCACGGTGAAATGATAAGACGAATGAATCCCCTACTCAACAAATCCTCTGGTTACTTCCTCAGCTCTACTAGACTAATGATCAAGTATGCCGACATCGACTCACCACCATCCGAATATCAACCCCTCTTGCCTGTCCAAGAGCCTTTAGTAACTTGTCTCTTCGGGAAACTTCCACAAGATAGCTTATTCCAAAAAAAAAAAAAAAAAAAA
>NC_025703.1:22469615-22472607 GCF_000633955.1 Camelina sativa | reverse complement strand
ATATCTATGCCAGAGTCAGTGGGGAAGTCTACGATTAGCGGTATTCAGGTTGTGGAGGAGTTTAAGGATGTGCTCCAGTCATTGCAGGGATTACCACCATCTCGGTCTGATCCTTTTACGATTGAACTGGAACAAGGAACGACACCGTTATCCAAGGCTCCTTACAGGATGTCTCCAGCAGAAATGGCAGAGCTGAAGAAGCAATTAGAGGATTTGTTGAGCAAGGGATTCATCCGTCCTAGTGTATCACCGTGGAGAGCGTCGGTGTTATTCGTTAAGAAGAAGGATGAGAATTTCCGCCTGTGTATTGATTACAGGGGTCTCAACCGGGTCACTATGAAGAACAAGTACCCTCTTCCCAGGATCGATGAGTTGTTGGATCAGTTGATGGGTGCTACTTAGTTCTCCAAGGTAGATCTGGCATCGGGTTATCATCAGATTCCGATAGATGAGGCAGATGTGAGGAAGGCTGCTTTCAGGACGAGGTATGGGCATTATGAGTTTGTGGTGATGCCGTTTGGGTTGACTAACGCACCAGCAGCGTTTATGAGGTTGATGAACAGCGTGTTTCAGGAGTTTCTCGACGTGTATGTCATCATTTTCATCGACGACATCCTGGTTTATTCTAAGAGTCTTGAGGAGCATGCAGTGCATTTGAGGGCAGTTATGGAGAAGCTGTGGGAGCAGAAGTTGTTTGCTAAGTTGAGCAAGTGCTGTTTTTGGCAGCGTGAGATGGGTTTTCTGGGTCATATTGTGTCTGCAGATGGAGATTCTGTAGATCCGGAGAAGATTCAGGCTATCATAGATTGGCCTAGACCGCAGAATGCCACAGAGATCAGGAGTTTCCTTGGTCTGGCAGGTTACTACAGGAGGTTTTTTGTGCAGGGATTTGCGAGCAGAGCACGTCCGTTGACTAAGTTGACAGGGAAGTACGTTCCTTTTGTGTGGTCACAGGAGTGTGAGGAGGGCTTTGCAAGCCTTAAGGAGATGTTGACTACTACGCCAGTGTTGCCTTTGCCCGAGCAGGGAGAACCCTATGTGGTTTATACTGATGCATCTAGAGTTGGTTTGGGGTGTGTGTTGATGCAGCATGGGAAGGTGATTGCCTATGCTTCGCGGCAGTTGCAGAAGCATGAGGAAAACTATCCTACTCATGACTTGGAGATGGGTGCTATAGTTTTTGCTCTGAAGATTTGGAGATCTTATCTTTATGGTGTCAGGTGTTTACAGATCATAAGAGCCTGAAGTACATATTCACTCAGCCCGAGCTGAATTTGAGGCAGAGGCGGTGGATGGAGTTGGTGGTGGATTATGATTTGATGATAGCCTATCATTCTGGTAAGGCTAACTTGGTTGCAGATGCTCTGAGTCGGAAGAGGGTAGCTTCGGCTCAGGAGCAGGAGATGGAGTCTCTGGTAGGAGAGATCGGTGCGTTGAGTTTGTGTGTTATGTCTCAGAAACCGTTGGGTTTGGAGGCGGTTGATAGAGCAGATCTTCTGAGCAGGGTGCGGTTGGCTCAGGAGAAGGACTTGGGGCTGGTGAATGCCTCAAAAGATGTGGATTCAGAGTATCATGTCTCAGATAATGGTACTATCTTGGTGCAAGGTCGGATTTGTGTGCCCAAGGATGAGGAGTTGAGGCAGGAGAATCTGAGAGAGACTCATGCGAGCAAGTTCTCGATTTATTCAGGAGCGACTAAGATGTACCGTGATCTCAAGAGGTACTATCACTGGATCGGGATGAAGAAGGATGGAGCTAGTTGGGTCGCGAGGTGCGATGTGTGTCAGCTAGTGAAGGTTGAGCATCAGGTTCCAGGAGGGTTACTAAAGAGTCTTCCCATTCCAGAGTGGAAGTGGGATATGATTACTATGGACTTCGTGGTGGGTTTGCCAATGTCCAGGACGTTTGATGCTATTTGGGTCATTGTGGACCGGTTGAATAAGTCGGCACATTTTCTGGCTATTAAGAAGACTGATGGAGCAGCGGTCTTGGCTAAGAAGTATGTGAAGGAGATAGTCAGGTTGCATGGGGTGCCAGCGAGCATTGTGTCTGATAGGGATTCTAAGTTCACTTCGGTGTTCTAGAGAGCATTTCAGGCAGAGATGGGCACTAATGTGCATATGAGTACAGCTTATCATCCCTAGACAGATGGACAGTCGGAGAGGACGATCCAGACAGTGGAAGATATGTTGAGGATGTGTCTGTTGGATTGGGATAGCCTTTGGGCAGATCACCTGAACCTGGTAGGATTCTCCAGCGTCTTCAGCAAATCCTCCAGCGTCTGGATTGTCCTCTCCGACTGTCCATCTGTCTGGGGATGATAAGTTGTACTCATATGCACCTTAGTGCCCATCTCTGCCTGAAACGCTCTCCAGAACACCGAAGTGAACTTAGAATCCCTATCAGAAACAATGCTTCCTAGCACCCAATGCAACCTGACTATCTCCTTCACATACTTCTTAGTCATGACCGCTGCTCCATCAGTCTTCTTAATGGCTAGAAAATGTGCTGACTTAGTCAACCGGTCCACAATGACCCAAATAGCATCAAAAGTCTGAGACACTGGTAATCCTACCACGAAATCCATAGTAATCATATCCCACTTCCACTATGGAATGGGAAGACTCTTCAGTAACCCTCCTGGAACCTGATGCTCAGCCTTCACTAGCTGACACACATCGCACCTCGCGACCCATCTCAGACTCTTATGATCTGTAAACACCTCCACCTTTGCACCATAAAGATAAGATCTCCAAATCTTCAGGGCAAAAACTACAACACCCATCTCCAAGTCATGAGTACTGCAGACACAACATGACCCAAAAAACTACTGCAGACACAACATGACCCAAAAACTACTGCAGACACAACATGACCCAAAAAACCCATCTATCGCTGCCAACAACTACACTTGCTCAGCTTAGCAAACAACTTCTGCTCACGCAGCTTCTCCAGAACTGCTCTCAAATCCACTGCATGCTCCTCAGGACTC
>NC_025703.1:22458142-22466813 GCF_000633955.1 Camelina sativa | reverse complement strand
AAATCATCAATACGAGCGTAATAAAACAAACAAGTACCACACGTTCGCATATTCTGATTCCCCGCATCAAATGCTTTGCAGGCCGCTAACTCAAACCACTTGACTTATTCCCTCCAACAAGCTTACCAAAACCTTGAATCTAGCAACCCTGTCCATCTCGAATGAACTTCATCCAACATCGTCGCAACGATTAATTTATCCTGCCATGAAGGCTTCTCTTGAACTTATGTATCTGGCAAACATGCCTTTCTCGGCTCATACCTGCTGCAACTCCCCTTCCCGGAACTCCAGCACCACCGGCCGCACAATCCTGACGCAACAACCACACATTCATGACCGCTCCGGTCATAAAACCCTGACCCACTGGACAACACCTCCAAAACCCGAGATTAAACAACCAGCACTCTCTCGAGGTCTACATTCAGTCATTATGTTTATACTCACGTCCTAGGCATTGCTTGCTCCCCACTCTTCCACCCTTAGGCCGCAACCTTCGAGCCATACCGATCTCACTCTCAGATCACCGTCTTCGAGTTATATTGTCTCACTCTTGGACCATAATCCTCAAGATCTCGGTATCAGAGGAACTAATCATCCCCTCAAGAGAACATCATCCCCTCTGCCACTCTCGGAGCCCACAGCCCCTGAAGCTATCGGTATTCAGGGAAAACCACCGTCCCCTCAGGAGCAACAATCCTTAAAGACTATAAACATCTTTTGACCAAAGATACTTCACGTGGTACGAGTATAACATTACAATGTTACACCTACCCACTCAACTTCTAATATCCAACTGGATTACCCACCAAACATAGAAATATCTGCTCCAACTACATATGTCCATATCTCCGCCTCTCTAGGATCGATACCTCTCGCGAAAAATCTCACACCGATCATCTACCACTGCTCCATCCTCCTAACATAAGATGGAAGCTCCTCAACATCCGCAGCCCTTGGCTGCACCCCGCCACATGCGGTACAACTGGAGCCTGCACTGGTACCCCTCTCGGTAACCGCTCCAACAGTACGCCAACATATCCGCTAAGCGATCATCTCGACCCTGGGCTCCACCTGCTGCAACCCCACATCTGGGTTCCCAGCACCCCCAACACGCTCACCGGCTAACCCTCTCTGGTCCCTCCTGATACTCTTGCGATCCTCTGACGTAACTCCCCGTGGAACTCTGGACCACACACTCGCTGGCCTCGGGACCCGCCCGACCATGACCACGACCACGTCCCCGTCCACGACCAACAATTCAAGCACCTTTAGCCACTGCACTTCCAAGAATAGAGGCTGACAAGCAATCTTAACATAATAGAAAAACACAAAAAACCAAAATTCACCGTGGAATCACACTGTAGGCTCGAAGAGGATGTTCTAGGACTCCATGCCACACACAATTGACTAACTCACATAATCAATCAAGACATGCAGTCCCAAACATCTACAACACAAAGCCTAGTGAACTCAAACCTAGAACCGTAAGGGCTCTGATACCAAACTGAAACGATCCGACCCGTTCTTATTTTTAATAAATAGTAAATAATAAATAGTAATAATAATAATAAATAAACTACAACTAGTGGTCCCATACCCACTAGCCACCTAACAACAATCACAACCAACAGCGGAAATAACCAAAACTAATATCCAATAAATATCCAATAATAACCAATCTCATAACATAGACAATATCAAATAACCCAACAAACAATAATCATAGAACTCTAGTCACCTAGCAATGCCAGACAACATCCAATTGAGTCCCTAGAACATCCTCCTCTTCATTGTCTTGATTCCACGATCACACTTTGCATTTACCTACACCACAAACACAAATTGCAATGCATGAGTATTTTATAAACACTCAGTAAGGCAATCCTCCCATCTAATGGGCTATACACACAAGCAATAGAGACATCTCTAACCATCAACCAACAATCAACAATAACAAACCAGGGCCAAGCATCGACCGACACCAACATGCATCGACCGACACCAGTACGGGGTTGCGTCGAGTGGACTCACACTGTCGAGGGTGACGGTCTTGGTGTGTAACGAGGTAGTTACGATCTGTTAGTGAGGGTTAATTGTGACATCCCGGTTTGCGGAGAGGTTTATAAGATCTCAGCTATAGATCTCTACAGAAACAGCCTCAAATCACCCAAAATCCTCAAGAACACTCAAGAACCTTTTCTCTCTTTTCTTTTCTCTCAAAAAAACGGCCAAACTCGCCGAATGAGATAAAATTCGAGTTTAAGGGTTTTCCCTAAACCCAAAACGCAGCGTTTAACTTAAACTCGTCCGCACATAACCGGCCTTGCATCGACCGATGCAATCCCTAAACCGGGATTTCGGTTCGCGGATGCTACACTCCGTAACATGACCACCTCGACCTCCACCACCACGACCTCTTCGGCTACTACTTCCACGAGTAAGGAAAGTATCCCGTTTTGTATCTCTCATTTCTTTCATCTTTGGAGTTGGTTTGACTGGCCTTTTTCTTAAGCTCCTTTGAAAAAGTGTGGTCATGTTCACAACTTGCGAAGATTCAGTGTTGAGGGCTTTGACACCCACATCCATTTCATCTTTCTCCTTATTTCTACACATACTAGATTCACTATGTGATGCATGTGTAGTAGTTTTTCTGTTGTCCTCACTAGCAAAAAAGAAAAGAAAAAACATAATAATTAAAAAAAATGGTATATGTTTTTGCTCCTAAATAATAACAATTACATTAAGTTGCAATCTAATAAATGTCATTTAAATCATTGGAAATTTTTTAATTACTTCTTATTACTTTTATGATCATTTTTCTCAACATCTATAATAGGCCTAGGCGTTCGGTTCGGGTCAGGTATTTCGGATTTTTGGGTATTTCGATAAAGGGGACCTAGACCCATTCGGGTATTTCTAGTATTTGGATCGGATTTCGGATAAACACCCATCGGTTCGGATCAGGTTCGGGTTTTACCTAATACCCAAAATATATTTCAGATTTAGGTTCGGTTCTGAATATTTACATCTTAAGCTTAACAAAATACTCGAATTCAAACTAAATTCCAAAAAAATCCGAATTCAAATCTCTCCAACTGAAGAAAATTTATGGAAAACACCTTTATTATTGAAAATGTTCTATTTGTTTTCTTTCTCGTCTTTGTATTTTTTAATATCTAGAAATAATATTTTAGTATATAGAATGTAAAATAAATAATGTAGTTAAGTCTGTATAAAATAATTATAACCTTTTATATCTAAAATTTCAAAATACGTTATAGATTGTGGGGACAACTGCATGTATTAATATATAAATACTTGAAGTTTTAATAATAACAAAAAATATTAAAGTGACAAAATGGTTATAGTGCACCCCTTAAATACTTAAGGTATTGGGTTCGAGTACTGCTAGTGACTATTTTGCCTTGGCTTAAGGGTTATGTCGGGTTAGTTCAGGTACCCGTTCGGATATTGGATAATACCCGATCGGATTCGGGTATCCAATTTTAATAAGTACTAGACTCATTCGGGTATTTTAACATTTCGGATACGGATTTGAGTCGGGTTTTTCGTATCGGGTTCGGGTCGGATTTTTGGGTTCAGGTATTTTTGCCAGGGCTATCTATATCTGAGGTGCGAGCACCTGAAAATATTAATTAAAAAAGAATCCAATAAATGTACCAAACAAATTTTATGTATATATATGTGGATGTATTTATAGAATTTTGGAGTTATAATACTTACATGTCAAATTTTAAGTTATTGTGCAACTATTTCTTGTATAATTTTGTGAATTCTTTACATGTCCAAGGAATATGAGCATCTGCCAGAACCCTGCAACATAATTTCTAATTTTTATTTGACCAAAAAGTTTTTAACCAAAACCATTAATCAAGACATAACAATGGACGTTATAAGTTCTACCTAAAAGTTAATGTTATTTAATACTCAAGAAAGAGAGTGTCAAGTACTTATGGAGATTAAGATCAATGTTTGAGTAAACTAAGTAGAGTTTAAGGCGTAGAGACATTGAAACATTTTCGAAAAGCATGTAGGCCAAAAATAATGGTTAGAAGGATGATGAATGGAACAAGAATCTAGTTTGACATCGTAGGTCATGTATGGCCGTGTGGGGGAGACACAAATGTATGTAATATAAGAAAGTATCCCCCCCTTTTCTAGATCCATCAAAGGATATTTACAGTAAATACTTGATGGAAGTTTTCATATTATAATACTGAGGACTGCTGGATAGTCAGATCAATTTGTCCAAGCTAGTTATTGGATCCTGAGCAATTGACTACATAATGCTTTTGGAGTATGAGAGATGACTTGTAACTCTGGCATTGCTTATCGCTTATTAACACGTCACATAATCAAAATCTCTCACATCTATCAAGATATAGCACAATTAGCACTCGTAACCTAAAGCATATACATGTTAACTACAATGTAACATCTTTTTGTCCACTGTTTTGGTCAGTTCCACATAAAGCATATACATGTTAATAACAGCTATTTTCAATGATAAAGAAACAAGTTCTTAATATTGTACTAATAAATGTTTTCAATGATAATCTTAGAAAGAAATAAATTAAACTGTTTTATTGTTTTTTCAATAATACAACAGTTTACAAGGAATAAACTAAAGTCGAAGTCGATTTCGCTTAGCGCATCAGCTTACATATTGGCTGCCTTTGAGATAAAATGACTATATTGAATTAAAGTCGATTTCGCTAGGACAACCAGCAAACTATTTTTGAAAAACAAAATTTCCTAATTTAACGTATACATTATTTAATAGTTTCAAACGGATTTAAGAAGGCACCAGACGAGTTATAAAAAGTGACAGAATGTACAAATAGTGATACTATATTCTCTCCCATTTAGATTAAGTGTCGTTTAAAATTTTTACACACATATTAAAAAAATAAACAAATTTTATGGTTTACCCTTTATTAATATATATACTTTACAAACTTTCTCATTTATCAATACATTAAAATTTTAACTTTTTATCAGAAACAATTAATGCTTATTATAAAATAAAATTTAAGTTCACAATATGTGTAAGAAATGTAAGAAATGTAAGAAATAATTTTTTTTTAAATGTAAGAAATAATTTTTTTTTAATTTTGTTACTATTTATGACATTCCGGTTTGCGGAGAGGTTTAAAAGAATTGATTTGTTCATCTATGTTACCAAAATTCACTTATCTTTTCGGTCAAATGTCCTGAGAGAACTCCAGAATTAAGCTTGCTTATGCTGGAGTAGTTTCAGAATGAGTGACCTTCCCAGAAGTAATTGTCGCAACTTTGCGAGTGAGGACAAACACAAAGTGATTTGTAGGATCGGTAAAAATGTCTTTAAAGCCTTTCGGACGTGGAAAATAGGGTCATTGGATATGGGTGGACCCACGAGTCGGAAGTGGACATGGGCCCACTAAGCAAGGTGGCGTTAGAGCGTTATAAGTGGTATTAGAGCTGTCAGAGGAGTGTTGAGTCGAGTGGACTCACACTGTCGAGGGTGACGGTCTTGGTGTGTAACGAGGTAGTTACGATCTGTTAGTGAGGGTTAATTGTGACATCCCGGTTTGCGGAGAGGTTTATAAGAATTGATTTGATCACCTATGTCACCAAAATGCACTTATCTTTTTGGTCAAGGGTCCTGAGAGAACTCCAGATTTAATCCTGCTTATGCTGGAGTAGTTTTAGGAAGGTGTTGAAGACAATATTTGATAGTGAAGTAAAGACAAAACACAAAACAAAAATCGTTGTCGGAACTTTTACGAGTTAAGACAAAACACAGGAAAATATCAAACGGTGAGTTGTAGGGTCGGTAAACAAATCTTTAAAACCTCTCGGACGTGGCAAACCGGCCATTGAATATGGATGGGTCCAAAAACCAAGAGTGGGTATGAGGCCCACTACCATGGAAATGGACATGAGGCCCACGAAGCAAGGTGGCTTGTCGTAGTTTTACCTGCATTACACTATTTAAATATATCCTTTTGTATTTTCCAACCATGACTATTTAGACCCTACTTAATATTATTTAGTTTTCATGATAACATTTTTTATATTTGATCACAATATTAAAAACCCATTTGCATAATGACCTTTTAAAGGTTTTTCTTTTCGTTGACTTAAAATTTGGATTGTAATTTAGGCAAAATGAATGTACATATTTTCTTCTATTTCTTGAACATTGACCAAAATAGGAATCCAATATTTCTGTAAATATTTATTCCCCTCAGATTTTTTCTAAATATAAATAATTGACCAAACTAAAGATTTATGGTATATAATAGTGTAATTTTTATTATATTAATATCACATAATTTTTAATTGAGCAGGCAATTTTGTGTAAATAAAAATATTACTTTCTCTCTCTTTTTCGTTTTTTCCTTAATTATATGCTTAATTCCTAAAATTTGTAATTTTCTTGCTACATTTACGTCATGGCTAATTCAGTTTTTTTCTATGTCTGCATACCTATCATCATACTAATATTAAAAATTTAAAAGAATACACATTATAAAAAGTAACATAAGAATTTTATTATGTGTAAAACAAATCCAAATTTCATTCTACTACCAGTGTAACCAAATAATTTTACAATAGTTTATTGCCTTCAAATATATATACTTAGAAACAAAATCTTTATAAAAAGTATTTCACTATTTTCTTCAAATTTGTTTATAGAATTTGCAACCACATGTTGGTGAAAATAAACTTTTATGGTTGGTTACCCAAACATGAGGAAAATAGTCAACAAAATTCAAAACGAAAAGAGTGAGAAGATGGAATTAAAATATTTTTCTCTGATCCAAATATGTATGCTTAATTAAACATGAGAAATCATAAATATGAAATTTTAGATGTGCTTTTACAAATAATCAATCTTTGATCTAAATATGAAATAATAAAATACAAAAAAAGTTAGTACATTTTCAGTATCGCAAAATTAAGTGTATAACATCATGTACTATTCAATAAATAGTAGTCTTACCATAACGAAACAGAAAATAATACATAAATATTAATATATATTTTTAACCACAACTTTTTAAATAACAAGCTTTGTATAGAACTTTCACAAGGAGCTTTTATTACATAGATTTGTATAAAACTTTCATTACACCACCTAGATTGTTGATTAACTATTTTTCTTACCCATTTACAAATTAGAGAGAGTTACCCAGTTAGATGCTAAAAAATATTAATATAAAGTTTTGTAAAAGGCATTTCTAAATCTTTTATTTTGTTGTTAATCTTTTCTTTTGTTGTTACTAGGATGCCGGCCCGTGCGTTACCGCACGGGAAAGTGAAAACTTGAAATGACTAACATTGTTATTTTCTACATTTCGAGTGAAAACTTTATGGTAATTCTTTAACTGCATAATATAAAAGTCATAAATAATGACTACGATGAATCAACCAAATTAGTTAAATAAAATATTAATTGTATATATAAAAATGAAAAATTGATTCAGCGACAATAAGATAATAATGTTAAAGATATATAAATCTAGGTTTACTGAATCATACTCAGATAATCAACTTTGAAAGATATTCACATAAAACAATTAAATCATTATTCTATCAAAATTTATAAAAAAATAATAAAAGAATCAGGGAGAAAAAGTTCATAGCTGCAATTGCAACCAACCAAATTGACTAAAAAGATAGATCTATGAAAAATCTTAATTAATTACTTAAATTAATACTTGGAAGAGATAATCAATAAGGGTTAGATGGAAAACGACACCAAACAAAAGTTAGATGAATGAATCAATAAATAAACACAATCCAAGTTTTTTAACAAAGATGAATGAATCAATGTTGATTAATAAATTGAAAGAAAATAATATTCAGAATTTTTAAATTTGGAGGTGTTAAACAATACTCAAAGAACAAAAACTTTTTTCAAGGTCCATAAATATATATATATATATATATATATAAACAAAAAGCTGTGAAACAAAAATATGCGAAAACTAACAAATGTGAATATTGAAAGCTGAGAGCACGACGGAAAAACACAATTGTTGGATCAAAATATTGTAACCTTTAAGATTATTAACAAATCTAAACAGTTAGAGGAGATAATAAAAACAANTTTTCTACATTTCGAGTGAAAACTTTATGGTAATTCTTTAACTGCATAATATAAAAGTCATAAATAATGACTACGATGAATCAACCAAATTAGTTAAATAAAATATTAATTGTATATATAAAAATGAAAAATTGATTCAGCGACAATAAGATAATAATGTTAAAGATATATAAATCTAGGTTTACTGAATCATACTCAGATAATCAACTTTGAAAGATATTCACATAAAACAATTAAATCATTATTCTATCAAAATTTATAAAAAAATAATAAAAGAATCAGGGAGAAAAAGTTCATAGCTGCAATTGCAACCAACCAAATTGACTAAAAAGATAGATCTATGAAAAATCTTAATTAATTACTTAAATTAATACTTGGAAGAGATAATCAATAAGGGTTAGATGGAAAACGACACCAAACAAAAGTTAGATGAATGAATCAATAAATAAACACAATCCAAGTTTTTTAACAAAGATGAATGAATCAATGTTGATTAATAAATTGAAAGAAAATAATATTCAGAATTTTTAAATTTGGAGGTGTTAAACA
>NC_025703.1:22455520-22457856 GCF_000633955.1 Camelina sativa | reverse complement strand
CAACCAAATTAGTTAAATAAAATATTAATTGTATATATAAAAATGAAAAATTGATTCAGCGACAATAAGATAATAATGTTAAAGATATATAAATCTAGGTTTACTGAATCATACTCAGATAATCAACTTTGAAAGATATTCACATAAAACAATTAAATCATTATTCTATCAAAATTTATAAAAAAATAATAAAAGAATCAGGGAGAAAAAGTTCATAGCTGCAATTGCAACCAACCAAATTGACTAAAAAGATAGATCTATGAAAAATCTTAATTAATTACTTAAATTAATACTTGGAAGAGATAATCAATAAGGGTTAGATGGAAAACGACACCAAACAAAAGTTAGATGAATGAATCAATAAATAAACACAATCCAAGTTTTTTAACAAAGATGAATGAATCAATGTTGATTAATAAATTGAAAGAAAATAATATTCAGAATTTTTAAATTTGGAGGTGTTAAACAATACTCAAAGAACAAAAACTCTTTTCAAAGTCCATAAAAATCTGTATATATATATAAAAAAAAAGGTGTGAAAACAAAGAGGTCTGAAACAATAAGGTGTGAAAAAAAATGTGTGAAAACTAACAAGTGCAAACATTGAAAGCTATGGGTACGACGAAGAAACACAACTGTTGGATCAAAACATTGCAACTTTATATAAACAAAGAAGTGTAAAACAAAAAGTTGTGAAAACTAACTCGTGCTCACATTGAAAGCTGAGGATGCGACGAAGAAACACAATTGTTGGATCGAAACTTTGCAACTTTTGAGATCATTAACAAAGGGTGGTATCATTAATAATATAATACCCAAAGAACAAAAACTTTTTTGAAAGTTCATAAGAATCTATATATATATATATATATAAACAAAAAGGTGAGAAAACAAAGAGGTGTGAAACAAAAAGGTGTGAAAACTAACATGTGCAAATATTGAAAGATAGAGGTACGACGAAGAAACACAATTGTTGTCTCAAAACATTGCAACTTTATATAAACAAAGAGGTGTAAAACAAATAAGTGTGAAAACTAACGGGTGCCAACATGAAAAGCTGAGGGTGTGACGAATAAACATAATTGTTGGATCTAAAGTTTGCAACTTTTGAGATCATTAACAAAGGGTGAGATCATTAATAATACTCAAAGAACAAAAACTCTTTTCAAAGTCTATAAAAATTTGTATATATATAAAAACAAAGAGTGTGAAAACAAAAATGTGTGAAAACTAACAAGTGCAAATATTGAAAGTTAGGGGTATGACGAGGAAACACAATTTATATGATCAAACATTGCAACTTTATATAAATAAAGAGGTATAAAACAAAAAAGTGTGAAAACTAACGGGTGCCAACATGGAAAGTTGGGGGTGTGACGAAGAAACACAATTGTTGGACCAAAGCTTTGCAACTTTTGAGATCGTTAACAAAGGGTGAGATCATTAATAACTCAAAGAACAAAATCTTTTTAAAGTCCATAAAAATCTGAATATATATATAAAAACAAAGAGGGATAAAAACATAGAGGTGTGAAACGAAAATGTGTCAAACTTAATAGGTGTAATTTATAAAAGATGGCGGTAAGACGAAGAAACACGAATATTGGAAAAAAAAACTTACAACTATTGAGATCATTAATAATTCTAAACTGTTAGATGAAATAATAGAAACAATTTCATACATTAGATTAAAGTTGACCCTAAAAATGAGTTTGCTATTATATATAGATTTAAAAAAAAAAAAAGCATTTCTAATAAACTCTCGTTTAATAATGCTTTTCAAAAAATCATGTTTACAATGAAAATTAACCTTTAGAGATGCATTTGACCCAAAAAAAAATAAGAAATATGGAAACAAAATTGATAACGTGATGTTGCTAGGAACAAAAAAAAATTGCCTACTCGAATCGAACACGAGACTCATTGGTACACACGTCTAAGCCAAACCAACTAACCTACATGGAACACTTACGTATAAAAGAGTTTAAACATTTATATATATATATATTGCTTATAATATAGCTGCAGCTGAGAATGTTCTTGTCCTCTCTCCTACCTCTTTCAGTCTTTTATTTAAAAAAAAAAAAAAAAAAAAAAAAAATTTTTTATCCATTTTATCACCGAAAACAAAATCATCCTCAAAACCCTAAAAGCTTCAAAAGCTTTCAGATCTTTCTTAGGGTTTTCTCGTTTTTGTTCCCAATTTCCCAAATTTTTAATTTTTATGGACGAGTGTTGTATCCTGCGAAGAAGCTGATCCCTTTTTCTCGCCTCATGGATTCTGACTCGCCGAGAGCTTCTCTTGAGTCGTTTAAGGATGATGATTCTGAATGTGC
>NC_025703.1:22436630-22448034 GCF_000633955.1 Camelina sativa | reverse complement strand
TTTAAAAAAAAAAAAAAAAAAAAAAAACAGTTTTTATCCATTTTATCACCGAAAACAAAATCATCCTCAAAACCCTAAAAGCTTCAAAAGCTTTCAGATCTTTCTTAGGGTTTTCTCGTTTTTGTTCCCAATTTCCCAAATTTTTAATTTTTATGGACGAGTGTTGTATCCTGCGAAGAAGCTGATCCCTTTTTCTCGCCTCATGGATTCTGACTCGCCGAGAGCTTCTCTTGAGTCGTNAGACTCCTCAGTAGCTGATATTGAGCAGGGAAGGGAAGATCATGAAGATATGGGACTTACAGAGATGACAGAGACACAGGAGGAGACTGCTATGGGTAAAGTAGACGGAACAAATATTGCTGAAGTGTCAGAAGAAACAGAGACAAGGATTGAAGATAGGGGTCAGGGGAAAGATGATGTGATGACTGATGTGGCGGAGGATGTGGTAACACATGGAGACTCCTCACTAGCTGATATTGAAGAGGGGAAGAAAAATCATGAAGATATTACAGAGACACAGGAGGAAAGTGTTACGGCTGCCTCAGGTGATGAAGATCCTGAGGATGTTGATGAAGAAACTAAGAGTGCTGGAGGAAAGAGGAAGCGGGGGAGAAATACAAAGACAGTAAAAGGGACGGGAAAGAAGAAAGAAGAAGATGTTTGTTTCATGTGCTTTGATGGGGGTGATCTTGTCCTTTGTGACCGCAGGTGAACTTGTAATTTCTGGCAATTACATGAACTTGTAATTTAAAGTTGGTCCCTTCCCCTTAACAGATGATAAATTTTGTTGTTTTGAATGTATGATATTGTTGGCTTGCAGGGGATGCCCAAAAGCTTACCACCCATCCTGTGTAGATCGAGATGAGGCTTTCTTCCAGTCAAAGGGTAAATGGAACTGTGGTAAGTTTTTTCTGCTATGCTCTCATTAAGTGTCTGCTTGAATTACATCTAGTTTGGAACAACATGATACATCATCTGCTAAGCACATATTTTATTTCAGTAGTGTATGTAGTGGTGAATACTTTTTACCATAGATATTTATAGTGTCTTTTAACATTGCATATGTTTTTTGAACCTTTAGTTGAAAGTTCTGTCAAAGCTTTTTCTATTGCTTTGCACGCCATCTTATTTCGTGTTGTTCCTTATTGGTTCTTACTTTAGTCTTGTACCACTGTCCAATGCTACACTGGCAATGACAGTTGTAAATTGGATAAGTCTGATTACTATCAAGGCTATGCTAACCCTTTTTTTGTGTACAGTCATGACTCTTTAAGTTTCCACAAGAACTTGTCAACGGTAGCTTTTAGTTGATTCTCCGTTGTTCAACGTAAATACAAGTAGCAGCAGTGGGATCTGCTGTGTCATTTTTTTAGTATTATAAACTCTGAATTGTAAATTCACTGGTATTGATGCTTTTATATACTTTGGTAGTTTTCTGTCCTTGACTATTGGTTTGGCGTGGTGACACCATCCAATTTTTTCATACTATAAATATACACCATTTAAACTTGGTAATATAAGATTGTGATATGATGAGAAACATTGATTCTTAGCTATCTTCTAGGCACCATTTAATGGTTCTCTCTAAGCTATTTTTGTGCTGCACCGATTTGTAGATGATTCTTGCATTTAGCGAATCATAATTATTTTTGGTACATATGGTAATAAATTACACAAACTAATAAGATGCAGGAGCCCAAAAACACCGTAGAGCCTCTTAGTATAATACTACTGTCCCTCCTACTTTAGAAGACATGTTTCTAACTTTCAAGATAGTACACAGTTTTAGGTCCCCCAAGTTTCTTCAAACTAGAATTAATTGGCACTCTGCTTCAATTATGCTGTATTTTCAGTTTCTGTCTGTGTATGGTCATACTTTTCTCTGGTTACCTCTCTCTGTGTATGTATGTATTCTGTGAGCTTTCATCATTCCCATGTCTTTCTAGTAGAACCTTACATGATTTTTCATTTTTGTGAATAGGATGGCACCTGTGTAGCAAATGTGAAAAAGCTGCAACCTACTTGTGTTGTACATGCATGTTTTCATTATGCAAGGGCTGCGCCAAGGATGCTGTCTTCTTTTGCATCAGAGGTAATAAGGGTTTGTGTGAGACATGCATGGAGACAGTCAAGTTGATAGAAAGAAAAGAGCAAGAAAAGGAGCCGGTATGCCTGACATACTCTTGTAGCTTTTTGCTTACCGAAGTTTTCTTCTTTTCTTGTGATAATGAGCTGATAAACTGATCATGTTGCAGTACCTCATGATCTCATTTTATCTGTTTCTCTCATAAAACATGTTGTGTACTAAGCATAAAAAGTCTGATGATCAGCCTTCTATTGTTTCTCTTTTCTCCGTTACGATTGCTCTATAGCATGATGCACATGTTTATGAGCTTTCAACCTGGCTGACGCATGATAAGCTTACATTTCTTTGTTTTCACTTTATAATGTCACTAACTAATTATGACTTTGGTCAGTATCCCACGCTGGATAGTTGATTTTCACTTCTGCCTTAGTTTTCACTTGTTAAATGACGGTCTTCTTTTCTGATCTCTCCCTTATGTCGTTTTGTTTCTTACAGGCGCAGTTGGATTTTGATGACAAGACCAGCTGGGAATATCTCTTTAAGGATTACTGGATTGATTTGAAAACCCAGCTATCTTTAAGTCCAGAGGAGCTTGATCAGGCTAAGAGCCCACGAAAGGGACAGGAGTCCAATGCTAGCAAACAGGGAACAGCCAGCGAGACTGACTATGTTACAGATGGAGGATCAGATTCAGATAGTTCTCCAAAAAAGAGGAAGACCAGGAGTCGATCAAAGTCTGGTTCACCAGCCAATAAGAATTTTTCTGGTGAAACTACGGAGTGGGCTTCCAAGGAACTTTTGGATGTGGTCGTGCATATGAGACGTGGTGACAGATCTTTCGTACCTGAGTCAGACGTACAGAATCTCCTGCTGGCCTATATAAAAAGATACAATCTTCGTGATCCCCGTCGTAAGAGCCAGGTTATCTGTGACTCCAGGCTTCAAAATTTGTTCGGAAAATCACATGTTGGGCACTTTGAGATGTTAAATCTCCTTGATTCTCATTTGCTTAAAAAAGAGCAAAATCAGTCGGATGATATTCAAAGTGACATTGCTGATACAGAAGAGCCCAATCATGTGGATGTTGATGAAAACTCTGACCATCCAATGAAAAGTGGGAAGGATAAGAAACGTAAAACACGCAAAAAAAGTGTCAGGAAAGGACGTCAATCTAATCTTGATGATTTTGCTGCTGTTGATTTGCACAACATTAATTTGATATACTTAAGGCGGAGCTTGGTGGAAGATCTACTTGAAGATTCTGCAGCCTTTGAAGAAAAAGTTGCTAGTGCATTTGTTAGGTTAAGGATATCTGGAAATCAAAAGCAAGATATATATCGACTGGTTCAAGTTGTTGGTATGTTTATTTTTTATTTGACAGATTATTTCTATGGTTAATACAATGGTTGACTAAGATCTCTTTTGGTTTAAAACACAGGCACAAGCAAATCTCCTGAACCCTATAAAGTTGGGAAAAAAACAACAGACTTTGTTCTTGAGATACTGAACTTGGACAAAACTGAAGTGGTATCCATTGACATTATATCAAATCAAGATTTTACTGAGGTGACGTATATCCGATGTCCTTTTCTTGTCAGTGGAATTGAGAGAACACACTCTTAATTTTGGTCCTTATATAGTATTTTCTATTGCACGTGCATATGTTGACAGGCCATAGAGGCTTGGTTGCTGTTGTCACTATTTTCTGATTGATCTTCTCCTGATTGTTCAAGATGCTATATGTTTGACCTATAACTTCCATTTAATAATTTCAGGATGAATGTAAGCGTCTAAAGCAGAGCATAAAGTGTGGATTAATCAACAGGCTGACAGTGGTATGCTTCATATTACTTGAAGTCTTGCGTTTGATTATGCCTAATATCTGTGGACCAGTGTGCTTTTGCATTTTTGGTATTCTAATGTCAATTTTCTTAGGGTGGTATACAAGAGAAGGCCATTGCACTGCAGGAAGTGAGAGTCAAAAACGTAAGTTGCTTTTTTCCTGCTGACAGTATTTCCTGTCTCTAATTCTCCTTTTGTTCATATACTATATGTTTGGTGATTGAGCTTACTGGATTGGGAGATGGAAAATAACTGCATAATCGTTCTAGGGAATGTGCATCATTCTAGTTCTTTCGTCTCTCTGAGATTTTGGGTTTTCAGGTTTCTTAATAATGCAAAATCATGATAGTATTTGAATAATATAGCTAAAAGATAAAAATATATGTATGACTGCTTCAGTATTGAAAGTTTTTACTTGGTGAATGCAGTTGCTGGAAGCAGAGATCCTACGTTTCAGCCATTTGCGTGATCGTGCTAGTGACATGGGCCGCAGAAAAGAATATCCTTATCTGTTGAGATTTACAAGTTCTTGTCAAAAATAATGATTGTCCATACTTTTGAAATGCTCCTCTCTGTGCATGTTTTTGTACTTCAGGGAAAGAACATTAGATCTATTTGTAGTGGTGGAAAGCATATAATTTCATTTGTTTTATTCACTTCCGTTATTTCTTAACTATGGTTACGCTACGAGAGTGCGTGGAGAAACTGCAACTGTTAAAATCTCCAGAGGAACGGCAGCGGAGGCTAGAAGAAATTCCAGAAATACATGCTGATCCCAAAATGGATCCAGATTGTGAATCAGAAGATGAAGATGAAAAAGAAGAAATGGAAAAAGGTATATTTTATGATTCAAGTTTTTATTTGCAATTAAACTAAAATGTGAAGTTTGTTTAATCTTTTGTTTGGTATATCTTCTAATGTTTTTGATGTTTGGTTGTTTTAATGCATCTAGAGAAACAACTGAGGCCGCGAAGCAGTAGCTTTAACAGAAGAGGAAGGGATCCAATATCTCCACGAAAGGGAGGATTTAGTTCCAATGAATCATGGACTGGCACAAGTAAATACTCAAAAACAAGTGCAAATCGTGAATTAAGCAGAAGTTATTCGGGTAGGGGTTCTAATGGTAGAGGGGATTATCTTGGTACTTCTGACGACATGGTTAGTGAAAATATGTGGCCATCAGCTAGAGAAAGAGAAGTGCAACCATCTTTAGGCTCTGAGAAGCCAAGACCTGTTACAATTCCTGAAACTACTCCTAGAAGTTCTCGTGCTGTTGCGCCACCGGAATTATCTCCTAGGATAGCGCCTGAAATTCCAACGGCACCCCCTGCTGTTGTTCAGCAGCCTGTTCCCAAGTCAAATGAGTCAGAGAAAATATGGCATTACAAGGACCCTTCTGGTAAAGTTCAAGGACCTTTTTCGATGGCGCAGCTCCGTAAATGGAACAACACTGGGTACTTCCCTGCTAAGTTGGAAATCTGGAAAGCGAAAGAGTCACCGTTGGACTCTATTTTCCTGACTGATGCATTAGCTGGACTATTTCAGAAGCAAACCCAGGTGGTGAATAGTAGCTATACGAAAACTCAGGTAGCAGCTTATTCTGGTCAATCAAGCCAATCTGATTCCAATTTAGGTTCTACTGCTAGGACTGCTCCAACCATTGAGATACCTAGGAATTCCCAAGATACTTGGAGTCAAGGTGGTAGTCTTCCATCCCCTACTCCAAATCAAATCACTACTCCAACAGCAAAAAGGCGAAATTTTGAGAGCAGATGGTCTCCAACCAAGCATTCTCCGCAGTCACCTAATCAGTTGATGAATTATACGGTAGCACAATCTGGACAGAGTCAAGCTTCTAGGATAGATATCCCTGTGGTTGTAAATTCTGCTGTTTCTCTACAACCTCAAACGTACCCTATTCCAGCATCAGACTCGATGAACGCTTCTGTTATTCACCCTGCGACTCTTCCATCTCCAACACCAGCAGGTGGAAAGCAAAGCTGGGGGAGCATGCAGACAGATCATAGAGGAAGTGATGCTCTCTCTTCTCAGAATAGCTCTACGTCTTATGGCACCACAAATCCTAGTGTTCTCCCGTCACAGAGTCAACCAGGCTTTCCTCCATCTGATTCTTGGAAGGTTGCAGCTCCAAGCCAGCCGAATCCACAAGCTCAAACTCACTGGGGTATGAACATGGTGAACAACCAAAACTCAGGACAACTTCAGGCTCCAGCAAACCAGAACAGCAGCTGGGGTCAAGGGACCGTAAATCCAAACATGGGATGGGTTGGTCCTGCTCAAGCTGGAGGGAATGTAAACTGGGCTGGATCTTCTGTTCCCTCGACTGGTCAGGGAATCCCTAATTCTGGCTGGGGCGGGCCTGTCCAAGGACAACCACAAGCTTATCCAAACCCAGGGTGGGGTGTTACAGCTGTCCCTCAAGCTCAAGCTCAAGCACAAGCTCAAGTTCAAGCACCAGTGAGTACCACGGGCGCGGGATGGATTCAACCAGGTCAAGGGATGCAGTCTGGGAACAACAATCAAAATTGGGGAACACAACATCAGATGGCGATCCCAAGCGGTGGGTCAGGAGGGAACCAAGCCGGTTACTGGGGAAACCAACAGAACCAGAATGGAGATTCTGGGTATGGTTGGAACAGGCAGTCAAGTGGAAGTGGTGGGCAGAACAACAACTTCAAGGGGCAAAGAGTGTGCAAGTTCTTCCGTGAAAATGGACATTGTAGGAAAGGAGCATCCTGCAATTACCTCCACAACTAAAAGAAAAAAGCTTCTCTCTCTGCTTTTGGATGATGTCTACATCCTAAAAAAAAAAGCAGCTTTTAGGCGTTTTTAGCCATATAGTTTTTTTTTTATGCACTTCAGTCTTTTGTTGGGAGCCTTTCACTCAGAAGTAGCTAACATGTTTTTCTTTATTTTTGGGGGTTTAGGGCTTAGTAGTATTTAAATATTTGTGATAGTGAATGATGATGATAGTTTATATCCTCTTGCATATAATATTTGCTAGGCCAAACAATATGATGTCTATACTCGAAGTCTCTTTCTTTCAAGCAGAGCTTCTGTCCGAGACAAGTTGGGTTGTGTACTATTTATTTATTCACTCATACATGTTTCAATTTTCAACGTACTAAAAGCCATATAAACCCCACAAAATGTGTATAAAGTAGAATCTTTATAAACTAATATACGATAAATTAGTAGACAATATAAAATAATTTTAAATAGTTTTGGTGTAAAAATTAACAAAATAGTACATAATGTAATAAGATTTTTTAGAATTTGCTCTCATTATTGTTGTAAATTTACACACATATATATACAAGATGATGTTTTAGTGTTTGTTTTTATTTAATTTTTTAAAAACTCGTTTCTAGAGGTCAAAAAAAAAAAAAAAAACTCGCTTCTAGTTTTTATTTTATCACAGTTATTATCGATTTAAAACTATTGAATTGTTATTCTTGTCTATAAATTTGTCATAAAAATAACTAAAAATTTATATAAATTTTAACTTATAAATATGAATCATTTTCATTTTGATAATTTTAAAGCTACCTCGAATATTAAAACTTATGTATATTGTTTATATAAGTGAATTCATCTATAATTTTTGTTATTTATTATCAAAAGTATTATTTTCTAAATACGAAATTTTCTAGCTAATCCAAAACTACAAATGTTGTAACATCCAAAACATTGATATATTATGTAGATCAAATTGTCTCAGTTCATAGTTTTCTAAAACAAAATTTTTATAAATAAACAAAATCTCTCTAATAAATTTAAGAGAAATACCCTAAACTAGCACTAATTTAAGTTTTTCTTCCAAAGTTAGCACACATCCTCAAATATTCCAAAAGTAGCATTAGTGAATTATTATCTCAAAAACAAAATAAATAATAAAATTTGCATTAATTTATTGATTTATTAAATTTTACGATCTTGATAGCTTCTGTTCCGACGAAACTTCTGGTGAAGGCGGAGCTTCCCGATGAAGGTGGATCTTCCGGTGAAAGCAAAACTTGTGGTGGCAAAGCTTCTTCTTCTTCTTCTTCTTCTTCTTATTTTTCTTTTTCTCTATGTATCAATTTTGATCTCAAATTTTAAGTTTTCATCACCAATTGGATTCACATTTTTATTCGTAGCTCCATCGTTGTTACTATCGTCGAAGATTGTGATGGTTATTGGAAGAAGAATAAAAAGAAGGACAGCGATGAAAAAAGCAACGACAAACATCGTTGACGAGATTGCCACCACCACTCATCGATACTAATTAATAAGAATCACAGAATTTTGTTCTTACTTTTGAGACCACCACCAGAGCTTTTGAATGTAAAAGAGAAAGTAGAAGCGGAGATGTCGTGTTGGATGAAGGAAGTGAACGAGAACTTGAAGCTTATCCTCCGCTCAGATCTTTGGGCTTTTGTCTTCTAGTGAATGAAATGTTGGGTATTGGAATTGTTGGTTATTGAATGAAAAACTGTTGAGAATTGTGGAGTAATGAATGAAATTTGATTATGAGTGGTGGCTTAAATTGTTGGGTATTGGGATCTTAACTGTGAATGAAGTAGAAAAACATGGGTAATCTTGAAGCTGAAATGTGTATTTGAGTTATATTTTATCTTATTTGGATACCAAAGTAGTTGCATATCAAGTGTTTGATATAATGTCATTGGGAACAAAGTAGTTAGTAAAGAGTAAAAATTTCATCATTTCGATGTCTTCGGCTTATACTTCGTCTGTTATTGAGTTGACTAGTAGTGCTGAAGAGGCGGAGTATGATCATCTAGTTCGGTCATCACCATTAATGGGATTTCTGAATATTTAGGAAAATCTTCCTAAATATCAATGAAGTTTTCCTAAACATTATGAAATCCTTCCTAAATCTAAAGAAATGAGTGTAGCACATATTACTCCATTTAGTGAGGTATATTTGATTTTATTTTGTGCAAATATCTATATATATATATATATAAGATATACAAGAGTAATAATTTGATTTTGTGTCTTCCAAAAATATTTTATGAAGGCTATCACAAAATTTAAGTTTTGCTTCATAAATATTACCGTATCCTTCCTAAATATTAAAAAAATGTGTTTCTAAATCTCTTTTTGGTGTTCTACCTCAATATGTGCAAGATTACTCCATTAGTGAGGGGGTAATGATATCTTTTTGTGCATATAATGGTGTTTACTAATATCCAGACTTTTTGTGAAGGTCATCTTTAGGTTCATTATGAAATTCAAACGTATTAGAAAGGTCATCCTGAAGTTCAAGAAATCTTTCTTTAAAATCATGGAATCCTTCCTGAATTTCGTAAATCCTTCTTGAATTTCTTGAAATTAAAGAGAACTTGTAGCAAACTCAATCATAATTACCTCAACAACTATTAGCTTGTCTAATAGAAACATGTGACACTCTTATAGTGAAGAAACATTATACAAGTAACAAAATAATATAAAAATGTTTCACAACCATCATACATGTCTAACAACAAATAAAGAAAGATAGTCCTATGTAATGTCAACACACTCCTTAAAGATGTCCAAAGAAAACTTGCATCTTGTGTTGTATGTAGATACATTGCTTTGCGATTGCTTGAACTTGTTCTTCCAAAAGATACTTGTCATCTTCAAGAATCTTAACGAGTTCACCTGTGAAATGAGGTGTTCCATCATGATTCTTTATTTCAACATATAGGTGCAAGCATCGTAAATCAGTTCTTTAGATTCTACAAACCACAATGAGAAAATTACTAGGGAAAACTCAGTGGCAACACATAACTCGTGCATTAGATCAAACGTGCATAAATATCAAAGAGAAGCAACAAAGAAAGACGCTTTTTATGAAGGTCATCATGAATTCATGAAAGCTTTCCTGAATTTCTGAATTTTGTATTCAAGGTCATTGTTAAGAGCAGTTCAAATCAAACAAATCAAATGCTCTGAACATATATGATACTACATAACAAAAAGCTAGAGGATTACACTATTGTCTTCGAACTTTACTCAAATTCAACCTACAATGAGGTTGCTTTGGCATACTATAAACTAGCCTCATTATGAAAACCTACTAAGGTGAGACATTCAAGGAGGAAACAGAGCGTTTGAGCACCCTTGAAAAACTTTACACAAATTCAATTTCTCAATCAATAAAATGCTATAAACTAAACCAATTAATACACACACATAAAATAACACAATCATTTGTCAAAGAGACAAACTTACCCAATCATTTGTTACATGTATCATTACAAATAGTCAGAATCACATTTCGGATTTACCACTCGAGAGGATGTCTTCACCATCTTGGAATCAACTCGCCTCTTTTGCTGGAATTAAATTACAGGAACAAGTGTATATTTTCCTTTGATCAGATCCTATTAATAGATTGAGCCAAATTAGTCAAACTTAATCATTCATTCAGTCTACAGAACAATACGAACAAACAAACCTCTTGAGTGTTAGAAAATATGAAGATCAAAGCAAAATCAGAGACCAATTACAAATACAACTTTCTCTGTCAAGCTTCGTGCTCCCAAAAAGAAAAAGAAAACATGAAATTGAACATTGACTATTTGAGAAATTACAAAAAATCAACCTAAACATAAAAGATTGGTTACCTTAGTTTATTGGAGCCATTAGGTCCACCCAATCTCATGTGTCCTTTGTCGGTTTTGTTCGCTCTTCTTTCACTCATTTCACAGACTCCATCGTATCAATCAAATTCACAAACAATAACACGAGACGACGAGATCGATAACGCTAGAACAGATTTGCGGTGAGAGTACGGCTACGCAAACACGGCGACGACAACACGGCGACAAGAACACAGTGACAACAATCGTCGATGAGAATCGATTGGCGAAAAATCTGGGATACTTGCTTTGAGCTTAGTTGCTAGTGTAACTGGTTCATCGTTCTCCGATGAGAGGTCGTGGTGAAAGTGAAATCTCATAAATCTCAATTTCTGCAGATGATACTCCTCTGGTCCTTTCTAATCAACCCAAGTTCTGTTCAAGCGAAAGAAATAGTTGTAGTATTATGGGTAGATTTCTGAATCCTGAGAACAAAGGATGTCTAATTGGATATTGGATATGCCAAGAATTTGGAGACTATATGATAGGGTTCGGGGTATTGCTCTATCAAAAGACAAGTTTCAATTTTTCTTTAAGTCTGAAGAAGATTTAGAAGGAGTTTTGAAACAAGGAGTTTGGACTCAGGATGATTGGTGTGTAGTGATGGAGAAATGGATCGAAAAACCTCCGCATGATTATTTGATGCTACTCCCGGCTTGGATTCGTCTTCGTAATATTCCAGTTAACTACTACACTAAAGACACGATTCAAGAGATTGCGGAGTGTGTGGGACAAGTCTTGCAAGTAGTCTTCGATCAGGAGAAATCTCAAGTTCAAGACTATGTTAGGGTGCGTGTGTTGTTAGATGTCTCAAATCCTTTGC
>NC_025703.1:22433291-22435390 GCF_000633955.1 Camelina sativa | reverse complement strand
AACTCAATCATAATTACCTCAACAACTATTAGCTTGTCTAATAGAAACATGTGACACTCTTATAGTGAAGAAACATTATACAAGTAACAAAATAATATAAAAATGTTTCACAACCATCATACATGTCTAACAACAAATAAAGAAAGATAGTCCTATGTAATGTCAACACACTCCTTAAAGATGTCCAAAGAAAACTTGCATCTTGTGTTGTATGTAGATACATTGCTTTGCGATTGCTTGAACTTGTTCTTCCAAAAGATACTTGTCATCTTCAAGAATCTTAACGAGTTCACCTGTGAAATGAGGTGTTCCATCATGATTCTTTATTTCAACATATAGGTGCAAGCATCGTAAATCAGTTCTTTAGATTCTACAAACCACAATGAGAAAATTACTAGGGAAAACTCAGTGGCAACACATAACTCGTGCATTAGATCAAACGTGCATAAATATCAAAGAGAAGCAACAAAGAAAGACGCTTTTTATGAAGGTCATCATGAATTCATGAAAGCTTTCCTGAATTTCTGAATTTTGTATTCAAGGTCATTGTTAAGAGCAGTTCAAATCAAACAAATCAAATGCTCTGAACATATATGATACTACATAACAAAAAGCTAGAGGATTACACTATTGTCTTCGAACTTTACTCAAATTCAACCTACAATGAGGTTGCTTTGGCATACTATAAACTAGCCTCATTATGAAAACCTACTAAGGTGAGACATTCAAGGAGGAAACAGAGCGTTTGAGCACCCTTGAAAAACTTTACACAAATTCAATTTCTCAATCAATAAAATGCTATAAACTAAACCAATTAATACACACACATAAAATAACACAATCATTTGTCAAAGAGACAAACTTACCCAATCATTTGTTACATGTATCATTACAAATAGTCAGAATCACATTTCGGATTTACCACTCGAGAGGATGTCTTCACCATCTTGGAATCAACTCGCCTCTTTTGCTGGAATTAAATTACAGGAACAAGTGTATATTTTCCTTTGATCAGATCCTATTAATAGATTGAGCCAAATTAGTCAAACTTAATCATTCATTCAGTCTACAGAACAATACGAACAAACAAACCTCTTGAGTGTTAGAAAATATGAAGATCAAAGCAAAATCAGAGACCAATTACAAATACAACTTTCTCTGTCAAGCTTCGTGCTCCCAAAAAGAAAAAGAAAACATGAAATTGAACATTGACTATTTGAGAAATTACAAAAAATCAACCTAAACATAAAAGATTGGTTACCTTAGTTTATTGGAGCCATTAGGTCCACCCAATCTCATGTGTCCTTTGTCGGTTTTGTTCGCTCTTCTTTCACTCATTTCACAGACTCCATCGTATCAATCAAATTCACAAACAATAACACGAGACGACGAGATCGATAACGCTAGAACAGATTTGCGGTGAGAGTACGGCTACGCAAACACGGCGACGACAACACGGCGACAAGAACACAGTGACAACAATCGTCGATGAGAATCGATTGGCGAAAAATCTGGGATACTTGCTTTGAGCTTAGTTGCTAGTGTAACTGGTTCATCGTTCTCCGATGAGAGGTCGTGGTGAAAGTGAAATCTCATAAATCTCAATTTCTGCAGATGATACTCCTCTGGTCCTTTCTAATCAACCCAAGTTCTGTTCAAGCGAAAGAAATAGTTGTAGTATTATGGGTAGATTTCTGAATCCTGAGAACAAAGGATGTCTAATTGGATATTGGATATGCCAAGAATTTGGAGACTATATGATAGGGTTCGGGGTATTGCTCTATCAAAAGACAAGTTTCAATTTTTCTTTAAGTCTGAAGAAGATTTAGAAGGAGTTTTGAAACAAGGAGTTTGGACTCAGGATGATTGGTGTGTAGTGATGGAGAAATGGATCGAAAAACCTCCGCATGATTATTTGATGCTACTCCCGGCTTGGATTCGTCTTCGTAATATTCCAGTTAACTACTACACTAAAGACACGATTCAAGAGATTGCGGAGTGTGTGGGACAAGTCTTGCAAGTAGTCTTCGATCAGGAGAAATCTCAAGTTCAAGACTATGTTAGGGTGCGTGTGTTGTTAGATGTCTCAAATCCTTTGC
>NC_025703.1:22419245-22431508 GCF_000633955.1 Camelina sativa | reverse complement strand
TTCCCTTACATATCTTTTCTTACAAGATATGCTAAAGTCTATTTCCTTTATCTTATTATTAGTTTTTCATATATCTTATTTTACGTTAACCTCTTACGATATATATTTACTTTGAGTGGGTAGAGAAACACAATCTCCTTTTTGCTTTCCTGTTTCTCTAAATTATGGCGGATGAATTATGGGATGAGTTACAAAATTTGGCTATGCGTAGAGAAGATCCAGAATTGTTTGTCCCTCATGAGGCTTATGCAGCTACGGTGGCTCGCAATAGGCTAAGTTTGATAGCTAGACCCCTTAACCCGAGAGCTCAAAACCTCTTTACTGTGATCTCTTCGCTACCAAGAATTTGGGGATTAGCAGCAAGAGTCCATGGAAGGGTTCTGGATGATACTTTTGTTCAGTTTCTATTCCAATCTGAGGTGGATCTTATTTCAGTTCAAAGAAGGGAACCATGGATATTCAACAATTGGTTTGTGGCTTTTCAGAGGTGGGAGGACCTTCCTGACTTTGATTTCCTCACAACAATAGATATCTGGGTTCAGATGAGAGGAATCCCTCTTCCTTATGTTTGTGAAGAAACTGTAACACAAATAGCTGAAGCGCTTGGTGAAGTGGTGGAATTGGCCTTTCATGATGCTACTACTACTCAGTAATCAGGTTTCAGTATGAACGTCTAAGAAGATTTTGTAGCAGGTGTTTGAGGTTCACTCATCTCAGGAACTATTGTCCTTTTCTCCAACCTCTACCTNTTGTGATCTCTTCGCTACCAAGAATTTGGGGATTAGCAGCAAGAGTCCATGGAAGGGTTCTGGATGATACTTTTGTTCAGTTTCTATTCCAATCTGAGGTGGATCTTATTTCAGTTCAAAGAAGGGAACCATGGATATTCAACAATTGGTTTGTGGCTTTTCAGAGGTGGGAGGACCTTCCTGACTTTGATTTCCTCACAACAATAGATATATGGGTTCAGATGAGAGGAATCCCTCTTCCTTATGTTTGTGAAGAAACTGTAACACAAATAGCTGAAGCGCTTGGTGAAGTGGTGGAATTGGACTTTCATGATGCTATTACTACTCAGGTAGCTTATATCAGAATCAGAATTAGATTTGCCATAACTGATCGTCTAAGGTTCTTCCGAAGAGTTAGGTTTGATTCTGGGGAGACTACAGTAATCAGGTTTCAGTATGAACGTCTAAGAAGATTTTGTAGCAGGTGTTTGAGGTTCACTCATCTCAGGAACTATTGTCCTTTTCTCCAACCTCTACCTGTCACAAACACTGGTACTGCAGATAATTTGACTGATGGGAGAGAAAGATTTGCGTTGCATGATGAGCTCCATAGGTCAGACATGAATTTGCAAGCTCATAATTCTGATGATTCCCTTCCGGTACCTATCCGTCCACCTCCAAGAGTTGATACGCCACCTCTGAACCCAGATGAGATTGCAGCTGCAAGTCCTTATTTTCATCCTTCAAGAGATGAAAAGTTTCTGAATTTTGCTGTACCAATTCCTCAGACTCCTTGGAGACGCAATCAAACATCAATAGGCTCTAATATAACTCCAATAAGTGAGTATGAGATAACTTCCAGAGATGCAAGGAAGTTTGAAGTTGGAGAATGTTCCAGAAGACATGATGAAGATGAATCTGGTAAGAATTATGAAATGGAAGAGGATTTAAAGCGCAAAATCTCAGCAGTTGATAAGAATGAGGAAGAACGAAGGAAGCAAAAGCAAAAGGTTCATGAGCATAATGAGGGAGGGATTCTGAAACCTCCAAAGAAACGTTAAAGCTTTGACACTCTACTGATTCTGTCAACAATTTTTTGGAAATGTTGCTTAGGTTCAAAGAATGCAGCCAAGGTCTTGAATAAGTGGATATGGTCTGAAATTTTTTTGGTAAGTGCATATCCAAGATGAGCAATATGGTGTTAACTCTTAGTTTATCTTTAAATCAGAAGTAAAAGTTTGGAATGGCTTGTACTTTTGTAGTTTAGAAAAATGGATTAGTGGAATCTGTTTGATCTAATCCATGGTTGAAAGTTTAGAAAGTCTATAGAGCTCTGTAAGTGGAAGTTTCCACTGTTGTAACACTTGCAACACTTTGTTATATATAAAATGGTAACACTTATGAGAAAAAAAAAATGGAAGTTTTTATTAAATAATATAGTTAATAATTTAGTGGTTTTAGTATTTAATTAGAGCATGTGTGCTAAATTTGGAAAAATGAAGTGTGTGTTAGGTTTGGAACAAAAACTTAAATTTGTACTAGAGAATTGCCCTAAATTTAAATGATTATAAATTTTATTATATTATTAATTTATGGAGATTTTACTATATATATATATATATATAATAGAGCTTGAGATGATAACACGTTAATCATATCAATTGGTAGATTTTGACAGGTAAGATATGAGATTACTGTTTCATTCATAAATGATAAATCTATGAAAATAATAAAAATGAGAATTTTACTTCATAACCAAGAAAAACATATATATAGAATATTTTTCACTTTCCTTTCATTCTCACTTTTCATTTATTTGTTAAGTCATCTTCTGCACGGTAGACTTTGTTCATATAAAAAATAAAGTGTTCTCTCTTGGCAAAACAGTAAATCAGTAATAGACATTAGACAATGTTCAATCCCACCGCCCAAGAGCCACCGCATAAGAAAAGGGAAGAAGAGGAAGCTCTGTTATCTTCGATTCCAGATGCGGTGGCTCTGAGCATTTTTGCCCGAGTCTCAAGATTGGACCATGCAGCCTTATCTTTGGTCTCCCCTCGTTATAGGTCTCTCGTGGTTTCGCCTGACTTGTACACGACGCGATCGCTGATGGGTTGCACTGAGATGTCCCTATATGTATGCTTAAGCTCCCCTCCTCCTGGACCAGTAACCACACGCTGGTTGATCTGCCGCCTTGGAAAACCCCGAGACGCCAAGAATATGACTACTAACCGGCTGTGTCTCCTTCCCTCGTCCCCCTCTCAACCTTCGGAATCTTCAGTCGTGGTACTCGAATGGGGTATCTATGTAATCGGTGGGAAAATAAACGGTAAGAACACGTCAAGCGTGTTGGTTTTGGATTGTAGGACTCACAAGTGGCATCAGGTCTCCTCTATGGGAGTGGCTCGCGCTTCTGCAGCGGCTGGTGTTGTAGACGGTAAAATATACGTGTCTGGAGGATGCAAGGACATGGACTCGTGGGACCCGAAGACGCAAAGTTGGAATATTCTACCAAGTCCAGGTTGGAATCAAAGCCATGATTTGATCCGTGGCAGTGTGGTGGTGGATGATAACCTTTACGCGGTGAATAAGGGGGGTAATAGCGTCTATTACTCGCCGAATGAAGGTAAATGGGGAAAAGGTAATTATGATTCTCTTCTAATAAACAAAAAGTTTTGTTTGATAGGTGAATTGTTGTACTGTTGTGATACAATGGGATATTTGTTTTGGTGTGAGGCTGAGAAGTTGAAATGTCATGAGTCGGAGGGCATGGTTTGGACAAAAGTGAAGGGTTTGAAAACACTGCGGAGGAATGTCTCCGGTTATGATTCGCGTTCTAGAACGGTACCTTTTGATGGAGAGATTGAGGAGTTGCCCACTTCGTATACGTTCGAGGCCGGTGTTAGCAAGTTGAGCAACTTTGGTGGAAACATTGTGGTGTTCTGGGATATTGTTGTGGTTGGTCTTAATGAGGGTTTGGAGATTTGGTGCGCGGAAATTTCTTTGGAGAGACGTGAACCGGGCGAGATTTGGGGGAAGATTGAGTGGTCGGAAGCCGTCATGACAACTGATCCTCTCTTATATAGCCCTGAGGTTTTACATTCAGTTTCCGTTAATATTTGAAATAAATAGATCCTCACTTGTGTTTAGGTGCATTTTATTGTATAAATCAAACTGGTCATATGAGAGAGATGTGTGTATGCTACTATGCTCTTTTCTTTGATCTCCGAACTATATAACTTTGAGCTTCATATGAAGATCTTTTAAGAGGCATCACTCATATGAGAGAGAGATGGTATGATCTTATCTTTCAACTCCAAACTATATATCTTTGTGCTTCATTTGAAGATCTTTAATAAGAGCCTTCACTCATCTTTTCTGGAATGAAAATAGTGTAAACAGTTCTTTAATTTTCTCGTATCATTTTTCTTTTTCTTTTACAAGGCTAACTTGCTAAGCAACTATAAAATAAATCAAGGGCCATTTTATGCTTTGACGGTTTTATGACACTCTCTTCCCAATCTCTATTTTCATTGCAATTTTTCTCAAAACCTCTAATTCAAATGTTTATGTTCCTCATGAGTCATGGCTTCCCATTGGGTTATGCAATTCTTGTTTATGGACAACTTGAACTTGCTCGCTTGCTTGTCAACTTGTGTCATTTGCCACCACCACATCTTGCCGTGTTCTTTGTTGCACTTGCTCCTCATTTACTCCCTTTATTTTTATAAGTTGTTGGTTTAATTTCATGTCCCTTATGTAGTAATGAGAAGCTGTGAGAGACAGAAAATGAGAACTCAAAAATAGCCCAATGTTCAGGTCCATTACAAAGCCCAACATATAAAAACCCCAATGAGAAATCAAACCTGTCGTCTTCTTATGAAACCCTCTCTTCACGCACTCAACACTCTGATTCCCCAATCTGTGTCTCCTCCTTAATTTAGAGCGGTTTTGACTTGATTGATTTCACTTACCGGTCTAATCGATGGCCTTTTCGAAGCGTCTGGCTCTGTTAGGGGCTCAATCCGCGCTTTCTGTAGCTAAACCTCGAGGTCATGGCTCCTCTTACAACTTGATTCATTGTCGCCAAGTTTCTAAGGTCACTAAAGAATCTAAAAGTTCTCAGGTAACACATACCTTGTTCGCTTGTTCGCAAGTTTCAGACAGAACCTTGAAACTCTTGTGCGGTTTGATTTAATGCTGATTAATGCTTCCCTACTCTTTATTAAATTCCTATTTTTGAAGGCTGTTGATGATTCTAAACTCGAGATAGAAAAATTACAAGGCAGAAGCTCCATGTTGCATGACAAGAACAGGTCTGTTTGTGACCATGTTTTTTCTCAACGTTACTGAGTTTATTAACCTATCGGAAACCTAAGAAAGAACTTTCGCTTAATTGAAATAGGGTTAGCTTTGAAATGTTCTTCAGCGATCATGGCCGGGTATAGCTTGATTCCTTTACTCAAAATTTAATATTACACTCTTTTCACTGCCGTAAATGGTTTTTGTTTTGGTGGTTTCATATATATGCAGCATCGTTACGTTTTTAGAGTTCAATTAGAAACTGTAAAAAAAAAAGAGTTTAGCATATTCAGCCTACCTGCAATTTTCTGCATGTCAATAATAATAGCCGCCATCATCTCGCACGAGTTGGATTTACTAGAAGCCAGACGCACTCATGATCCAAACCAAATAGGTAACTTCAAGAAACCCAAATATTAATTTTGTCTTTCTTGGCTAATAGAAAATGGTTAAAAAAAAAAAAAAAAAAAAAAAAAANAAACTTTAATCTTACACTCATTTCACTGCCATAATATGGTTTTTGTTTTGGTTGTTTCATATAAATGCAGCATCGTTACGTTTTTAGAGTTCAATTAGAAACTGTAAAAAAAAAAGAGTTTAGCATATTCAGCCTACCTGCAATTTTTTTCATGTCAATAATCATAGCCGCCATTATTTCACACGAGTTGGCTTTACTAGAAGCCAGACGCACTCATGATCCAAACCAAATAGGTAACTTCAAGAAACCATAATTTTGTTTTTCTTGGCTAATAGAAAATGGTTTAAAAAAAAAAGCAGTGATATTGTTCCATAACCTCTTATATATGCTAGTAGAGGAAAAAGACTTGAGATACAAGCAACTGGAAAAGCAGAACGAAGAGACCCGTCAGTCGCTCATCCTTCTACAAGAATTCATGGAGAAGCACTTCCCGGGATCTTTTCCGCCATCGGCCTGATCGATCTTACTACGTGTGTTTCTCTTTCTCAAACTACATTGCATTTGTGTCTTCTTCTTTCTAATAAACAATCTTCTCTTTTATGTTTTAAACAATTAGTAATTATTATTCATATATGTAACTCTGCCGACCTTTTCCAATGAATTTCCGACATTTCGCTCTAGGAATATGATTAATTTCTTGCATTTTCATTGATAATTATCCACAACTTAGTTTCTTATTATAGGATTGTTTAACATGTTTTGTGGGTTGTCAATTGTGATGAATGTTAGTTTGTGTGTCTCGTAACTTCCTAGAAAAGATTCATCATTCACCTCACATCTTTTTCCTCTTCTAAAGTGTGCATGTGTTCAACTAGATCAAGTTAAGACCAGTTGAGTTCTAACGATACGAGAAAAATTCTCATCAGTGCAGGATTTTAAGAAGGGAGTGTGTATTTAGTTTCTTGAAATGACCATGTCTTGTATTTTCTAATTATGTTTGGATTGTTAGACTATTGGTTTATTCTTTGTATCGTTCAGTTGAAACACTGTTTGTTGTTCGTTTCTTTTATAATGACAAATGAAGACGATTTTAGAATTTTCTGAATTATGATTCTTTACAAGGTGTGGTTTTATAAGTTCTGGTTGTTACAAGGTGTGTCTTAAGCGCCAGCTGAGTTGTTTCGGAAGACTGGGACTCCCCAAACTTATTGTTTAGCATTAGCATGTAGTATCGTTATCTACATGTTGCTTAGTCAATTATAGGTTTTGGCTTTTTGGGTATTTGGGTCGGATTTGAGTTTGTGTCGGGTTTTTCGGGTTCAAAAGTTTAGGATCCATTTGGATATTTTAAAAATTTTAGTTAGGGTTCTATTTGGATCAGAGCTTACCCAAATATCCAAAAATAAAAACATTTTGTATCCATATGATATCTTCTAAATTATTTGAAAATATCAAAATTCCTTACATAAATCTACCTAAAAATAATCGAATATACCTAAAAATATCCAAAATATTTGAAATACTCATAATATTTTGGGCACTTAGCTTATTATATTTAAATATATTAGCAACATATGATTACTTTATTAGCATGCACTTATATTTCGGATATGTTCGGGTTCAGATTTTTGGGTCGTATCCATTCGGATATTTTAACATTGCTTTTTTGATTCGTGGTTGTTGTTTTTTTTTTTTTTTTTTTTGAAAAAGAAAAAGGGTTTTCTAGGTTGTTGTTATTGAGATTTCCGATGAGCATGTCTAGGCGTCTGGCTCTGTTAGGGGCTCAGTCCGCGCTTTCGGTCGCTAGACCTCGAGGTCTTAGCTTCTCCTATCGTCTTCCATTCCCGTACCGCCAAATTTCCGATCGAGTTCACTAAAGATACAAACCAGTTGAAGAATTCTCAGGTAACGTATATATACATTTGTCAATAGTTTGGTTTTTGGTAAAATAGTGCTTATATGTGATTATTACTATGGGTTCATATTTCATAACACACCTTGTGAAGGAACAGGATTCTACTCTTGTGCAACAAGAGATAACAAAAATTACGACAAGATATGGTGAAGATTGATAAGGTATATTGCTTTCTCTTTTATTCGGGAAACTTCAGTTTATAAAATTCACCTCAGATCATAGGTCATAATATATATGTTTTAAATTGGTGTTTCAGAAAATTGTAGATGTGAAGATCATAGTATTCGTAATATGGATAGGAACAATACTCATCCGTTGAATCACTGGGTTCTTAGTTCTAACATAATCCCCTAAGCTAGTTTAGAATGAAATACTATATGGCTTATCGGTCCGGGATATGGGAATGCATGTTTACATTGTTTAAAAAGACTTCTTTTTGATTTTTTAATACCCAAAACAAAAGACTTGTTATAGTAGTTCTGGTCCTTTTTATTGAGTTTATGGATGGACGAAACAATTATGTCCAAATATTGCGTTTATCATCAGTGTGATTTTATGATATTGCACTTCGTTAAATACAAACACCTAAGTTGTTAAAGTGACGTACGAACGTTGAACCAGCTAGCAACTTGATCATGTGCACTGATATGCTCAAATTAAACCCTAGATAAACCCTAGATCTACTCTCTCAAATTAAGAGATCACTGTAGTACGAATTAAAAAGCCAGGTTTAGGAAATTTCTCAGGAAATTATGGAATATTAAATCAATAAATTAATTAGGATTTAAACAATTAAAAATCATATCTAGAACTCTAAACACTTTTGTAAAATAAATCAGTTCTCACTGCAAATATTATCTAAATTTTAAACTAGAAATCCAAATCTCTTTGTAAAATTTTCGGTTAAAAATCAGCTTTAAAAACATGTTTAGATTGTTCACAAAATTACTAAATCAAATCTCTTTGCAAGAAGTAATTTTGCTCATCAAAAAGTTTTCTCCGTTTATTAATTATATTCTCATATCAATTTATTTTCCTAGGTTATTAATTCTAGATGGCCAATAAAGAATTAATATGAAGAACAACCTATAATGAAGATCTAGAAAGATAATGAATCCTAAATAAACAGATCTAATAAATCATAAAATCCCTGTGAAAAACCTTGAACCTAACAAGCAAACTACTCAGACATGTTTAATGAAGAACAAGACATAATTCTGAATAACATGCAATATATATTAAAAGAGTAAAGGGGGAGTTTATGAATTCTTCTCTCAAAGCAGTTCAGATCTATCTCTCCCAAAAGCTCTCAAAATCTCACAGGGTTGCAGAAAATAAAACTTGCTAGAAAATAACTTGTGGGTTTCTAAAAACTAAAAATACTATATATATGTCCTATAACACGTCAGGGACTTGTGCTGCAATTATGGAAAACATCGGGCAACTTTGTAAACCTTCCAAATTTGAAGACTTGTCTCGACTAAACATGGGTGTCGACCGATGCTCATGTGGTGTCGGTCGATGCTCTTCGTATAATCAGACTCCAAATTGATTTCCTCCGGTTAAATGCTCCAAAATCATCCAAATTACTCTGTTTCGCTCCATCCGTGCCAAAATTCTAAAAAACATGTTAAGACTCTAAAACATCAAAAGACTCAAAAAACACACTTATATCATGGTTAAAGACCGTAAAAACCATATATCACACTATTATTAAACCACTTGACTAAAACCATTATTAATGTACATGTGGAGACGACGTTGCTACTGATTTTATATAATTCCTCGGCTCTAAGATAGGAGAGGTTCAAGGGGTTATCTAAGGTTAAACCAGGTTAAAGAACACTTGAAGCATTATCAGTATATATACTTTATATATTGGTTGAGTAACCAATGCCACAAAAATTAAACAATTAATTCGATCGTTAATGGCATTGGTTACTCAACAAAGTAAGAGAGGCAATGGATGGTACGTACGTAGTAATTGGTCATGCGATAACCAAATCTTTCACGGTGGACGATCGTTTAGATCTCATGCACAACGAGAGCTTGAGAGTGATCACCATATGAACGATGAGGACGTTTGACTTGCATATTTATTCAATCTCTTGTAATTTTTCCTTTTTAAAAAAAAATAAAAAATCCTTTAAAATTGTCTCTTCATTTTTCCTTGAAATGTTAAATTTATTAATCAACAAAAAGAAAAGTAATTACAAAGATTTGGTAGATGTTTTTAAAAGCAGAAAAAGATGAAAAACAAAATCATGAGCTTGTGAAGAAGTATTATCGCTCGCTATTCAGTAATCAGTAGCAAGTTGATTTTTTTTATTTGGGTCGGAAACAGAGTCCAATTGCTGACGTGGCATGCCAAGTTTGTCAAAGCTTGCTTACGTGACATGATATGATGACGTGTCCCAATATCGCTATTCCCTGAAAATTAGAAAAAAAAAAAGAACTTTGCCCGCACGTAAATGGGGTTGTGATGTGAACTTGTGATTTGGTATGTCTAAAGAAACTGGTCAAGGGTAAATCTGTCATTAAACACCAAAACCATTGAGAGAAGAGAAAGAAATCAATCTATCAAACCCCAGAGAGAAGTAGAAGAACCCTTTCGTCGTCCTAAGCTTCTCAAATCCTATCTCTCTCGATTCTCCGGTTACCAAACCGCCGTATCCTCCGTCCCAAATCTGTTACGCGATTAGGTATTTAAGCCGTTGTTTTCTGAATTTTCCGGTTAATTCAATTTTCTGATCGATGACATTGTCCAAGCGTTTGGCTCTATTGGGAGCGATTTCTCTCGCTAAACCTCGAGGTCTCGGCTCCTCTCTCGGATTAATTGATCGTCGTCCGTTCCCGTACCGTTCATTTTCCGAACTCACGAAAGCTAATGGGAGACGTGCCTTCCTCGTTGATACATTGGCTCTGGTAATTTTTCATCTGTTTTCATTCTCTCTATGTAGCCTAGATCTATAACTTGCCATGAATTTTTAGTATTAAGAGTGTTTGGAACCTCTAGTATGTTAAGTTGCTCCACGAGAAAGCAATGAATTGAATATTATAGTTAGTTTCCTTGGGTTTGTTTTGATGTTTTCATTTTTCTTGGTGGTGAAAGGTGAGAAGTCTTGAAGCTCAAGGTGTTCCATCGAAACAAGCTGAGGCAATAACTTCTGCTATCACTGAGGTTTTGAATGATAGCTTGGAAAATGTATCTGAGTCTTTTGTGTCAAAAGCAGAAATGCAGAAGGTGAGATAGTTTTAATTACTGTTCATTCATTTGTGGGACATTATTGTTTATGTTATCTGAAACTCACTTTTTCTTGTGGTTGCAGATTGAAATGATTCAAGATTCAAATCTGTCAAAATTTAAGTCTGAAGTAAAAAGTTCTCAGGTAACATCGACACCTGTTAATAGTTTGATCTTGCATACATTAGTGGTTGTTTTTGATTAGTAGTGGTTCAGAACCTTGAAAACCTCGTGGCTGTTTTGTGGATTGATGTGCAAAAGTTTATGTTCTGTAAAAATATATCTTGGAGTGTGGTATTTGCGTTTAAAGTTATTCATCTTCTGCATCTTTGTTATGCTCTCTTTATGCCCGTTATGGATATGGATTAGTTTGAGAGGTTGTGTTACTTTGAAAGTAGAAAATTTAAGGTACTTCTTGGGTTATATTGTGGAGGAGTTCAGGACGATAACACATGAAAAGCTGTGTTTTTTTCTCTGAGTAATTTAGTTTTATGTAGGAAGAAGGTCTGTGTAGTGTTTCTTTCGAACTCTTTTTGTTGCAGCCGTTTATGAGTTGGAGTCTTAGGCATGTGTAGCGAGAATACTCAGTAAAAATGTGTTGATTGCATCCCATTATACTGTACTTTTTCATGTCATGTTGTGTTAAACTATGTAGCACCAACATTTACTGTAAACATTTTATGCACGATAGCATTGTCTGTGCTTCCCTGTACCACAAAGTAAAAAGGAGTTATGATTCCAACTCTTATCCATTCTTTGTAAAGGAGCATCATTTTACTGTATTGCAACGTGAGACAGAAAAATTGAGAGGCGATATAGAGAAGATGCGAAGTGAGCTAAGGTTTGTGACCATAGTTCCCCTTGTAATATGCTTTTAACCAATCTGAAACCAAGACGTAAAGACCTCTCACTTGAAACAGGTACGAAATTGATAAGGTCACAGCTGGACAACGCTTGGATTTGAATCTTGAAAGAGGGTAAGAAAGCTCTAAATTTTGCATTGTACTCTCTTTCTTTGAATATTTACCAAACGTAGCCATCTGCAAATGGTTTAGGGCTTGACTTAGATTATTTGGTAATCTGGTTTTGGCTGTTTTATAACTCACAGTCGAATACGTGACGAGCTAGCTAATCAGAATACGGAAACAACAAACCTCACAAACAAACTTGACAGGGTACATAGCAACAGTTTCCTTTACTCATGAACTTCACTATACACTGGAACTTAGGAAGATGAGAAGACATAATATGTTTTGCTTTTGCAGGAGATTCATGCGCTGAGAGCTCAATTAGAAGCTTCAAAGTACGAGGTCATCAAATATTGCATAGGTACACTTGTGTCCATATCAGCAGTGGGACTTGCCGTTCTTCGTATCATGATTTAGGACGATCCCAACACTCAACAGTCAACACTGCTCTGTGCTTACAGCCTTAAACCAAATTGGGAACTTGTCATTTTTTTACTTGAAACCCACCAATATGCCATATTATTTATTTATGGCGATCAGAGGATATTATTGTTTCTGTGATCTAGTTTGACATCATCCTTACTAGGACAGGTTATAATTTGCACCGAGAATTATGTCAATCCAAGGATTATTGATTTCTTCCATTTGCATCATTTAGTTTTCTAACGTCTGTCTAATATGATATGCT
>NC_025703.1:22397865-22419184 GCF_000633955.1 Camelina sativa | reverse complement strand
TAGCAACAGTTTCCTTTACTCATGAACTTCACTATACACTGGAACTTAGGAAGATGAGAAGACATAATATGTTTTGCTTTTGCAGGAGATTCATGCGCTGAGAGCTCAATTAGAAGCTTCAAAGTACGAGGTCATCAAATATTGCATAGGTACACTTGTGTCCATATCAGCAGTGGGACTTGCCGTTCTTCGTATCATGATTTAGGACGATCCCAACACTCAACAGTCAACGCTGCTCTGTGCTTACAGCCTTAAACCAAATTGGGAACTTGTCATTTTTTTACTTGAAACCCACCAATATGCCATATTATTATTTCTGGCGATCAGAGAATATTATTGTTTCTGTGATCTAGTTTGCCATCATCCTTACTAGGACAGGTTATGAAATTTGCACCGAGAATGATGTCAATCCAAGGATTATTGATTTCTTCCATTTGCATCATTTAGTTTTCTAACGTCTGTCTTATATGATATGCTAACGTCAGTGTAACACAATGCTACAGAAAGTGTGAAAAGTAGTTGTCGGAATTTTTTTGTTTGTTTCCGTGAGTTTAAACTTTAAACCCATAAACCCAATTCTCCAAATTATATAAACAATCAAAGATTTAGAGGGTAAAGAAAGTTAAATTGATTGAAGATTTCTGAGCCAAAGAACAACACTTGCAAAAGAAGAAGTCATCAGGCACAACGCAAACATATGATTAGCAATCTAACATTTAAATTTCGTAATGAGAATAGTCTAATGCTTCCTCTTGTGACCTTGTCAATTTGCGTAATTATGAGTTTCAAGAGTGAAACAAACATAAATACATTAGTGGGACGACATGACTTTTCTTTAGACTACATCTCGTTATGAGTTTCTACAAGAGAGTTGCATGACGTTTTCTTTGGTTATAAACAGCACGCATGGTCAGTAAGAGGATACAGACGGCAAGACCGCAAGAGAGATTTTAAACTACATTTCGTTATGATTTTATCCAAGAGAACTTCATGACGTTTTATTATATTACAAACAGCACGCATGTATAGAGTCTTCCTCTTCTTCCTCAAGAGTAAAAAAAAAAGAAAAAGAGTTGAAACTGAAACAAACAGAGTCTGTAACAAACTTCCTCCGGCGAATATCAAATCACAAAGAGGGTGAAAATGGCGAATCAGGAAAAAGACGATCTCGTCCTCGATCTCCCGAAGTTTCTCAATTCCTCCGCCGTCGAGAGTCTCTCCGATGACATCATCTCCTCGGACGTTTCGCGCTCTCTGATTCCGCCGCCTCGCACGCTCACGTTGGAGACTGATTCCGATGATCTTGTCGCGGATGGTTTAGTTCTCGTCGATGGCAACGTAACTGAAGAAGAAGAAGATGATGGTATTGTTGTTCGCATTCTTGATGATTCGTTTTGTCGCCAGCGGATGGGTCTCTTGGTGAAGGTTCGCGTTACTGTATTGGAGATTGTATCAATCAAGATGACTACTACAATGATCTTGATGATGATGAAGATGACTACTACAATGATCTTGATGATGGTGATACTGATGATGAAGATGACTACTACAATGATCTTGATGATGAGCTTGTTCCAAGGATCGTGAGCAATAAGCTTAAAAGACAGAGGATTCAGAAATTGGGAAAGAGATGTTCGTCGTATTCACAGTTGAAACCTGGGTGTGTTCATGGCAAGCATGGGTTTGGCATCAATTTCAGATGATGATCCGTTCGATTTCTTGAAAAAAATTCATCAATGAAACGGTTTAGATTTCTCATTTTTTTTTGTGTGTGTGTAATTGGTAGCGTTGGATCTTTGCTCATTGATTTGTTCTTGGATAGTTCAGTTTCTGCAATCTTGTAAAAATCGATCTTTAGGTTGTACATGAATTGTGTCACCTCTTTCTTTTGTAGAAGAATCAATGTAGAACAGTTTACTTCAACTAACACTCTTTAGTCCATGAACAGTTTCTTCAACCAACACTCTTTAGTTCATTTGTGGATTTAATCTCTACTCACTAACACTTTTTAGTCCATGAAGATTTGGGAATCTCTTACTCAACGAAACTAACAACAACTCTTTATTAGTCTCAGAAAAAAAAAAAAAAAAAAAAAAAACCCNCCCGGTTAAAAGATTTGGGATCAATAGGCATTCTAGACGCAATAAATTAGAGGCCCATTTAAAGCCCATGTAACAATGGCGCCAAAATCGAGTGAAGTGTCCCGCCTAATTCATCTCTACTCACTAAGAAGCGCCGAAAGAAACCTCTCACTCCGTCTCTCTCAGTTTCCCGATCAGCCATGGCTTCCGACTCTTCTCCCGGCAACCCCAACGACGGTACTAGCTCTACTCCTCTCTCTCTCTCTCTCTCTCTCTATCTCTCTTTCATTCTGAAATTGTTTTATGATTTTGACGAATCTCACTACTTCAGGTCCTTCTTCTCCCGGAGAAAATGCTTCAAGCCCTTTCGGAAACACTTACTCTTCCCCCGCCGCTCTCCGCCGTCTCCACCGAGGAAGGTCCTCTACTCCCACGCAGTTCGCTACTCCTCCACCACGTGTCCCCTCATCCAATTCCACTCCTCCGACATCTCGTCCTTCCGCCGCCAGATCTAAAGGAAGAAAAGTACGCGGCAGCGGAGGTGGCGGCGGCGGCGGAGACCCAGGGACACCATCTGACGAACCGATGCCTTCTTCAGATGACGGTGAAGAAGACGGTGCCGACGATGCTACTCCGACTTTCGTTTGGGGTACTAACATCAGTGTGCAGGATGTTAAATCTGCGATTGAATTGTTCGTTAAGCATTTTAGAGAAGCTAGAGAGAACAGTGGTGATTTGTTTAGAGAAGGGAAGTATATGGCTTCCATACGCAAAGTGATTGAAATTGAAGGAGAGTGGATTGATGTTGATGCCTTTGATGTGTTTGATTATGATCCTGATTTGTACAACAAGATGGTTAGGTATCCCTTGGAAGTTCTCGCCATTTTCGATATTGTGCTGATGGATATTGTTTCCACGATTAATCCTCTGTTCGAGAAACATGTTCAAGTGAGGATTTTTAACCTCAGAACATCTACTTCAATGAGAAATCTCAATCCATCTGGTTAGTATAGTTCAATTTTTTGGTTTCTTGGTTTCCTATAGTAGCTAGCTTAGCTTATGTTTGGATGTGTGGTTTTGTTTCGTTAGATATCGAGAAGATGATCTCTTTGAAAGGTATGATAATTCGGAGCAGCTCTATCATTCCTGAAATCAGGGAAGCTGTGTTTAGATGCCTTGTTTGTGGATACTTCTCTGACCCCATCATCGTTGATAGAGGTAATTTAATCACTTGGACTTATCGTTTTCTGTATATATCTGCATGGTTTCTCCTAATGTTTGTTTGATTGTTAGGCAAAATAAGCGAGCCTCCAACTTGCTTGAAACAAGAGTGCATGGCCAAGAACTCCATGACACTAGTGCACAACAGATGCAGGTAAATTCTAGCCATATAATTTGTCATTTTGTCTGATTCTTTTTATAATCCTGTTACTTACCTTCTTCATTTGTGTATCAGGTTTGCCGATAAGCAGATTCTGAGGCTTCAGGAAACGCCTGATGAGATTCCAGAAGGAGGAACACCTCACACAGTTAGCTTGTTGCTGCATGATAAGCTAGTTGATAATGGAAAGCCTGGTGATAGAATTGAGGTAAGTGCAGTAATTTTATGAGGGTAGTACATGTGTTACTGTGATTCTGGTTGACAAACAAAGCTTGTTATCTGGATAGGTCACTGGAATTTACAGAGCAATGACTGTCCGAGTGGGGCCTGCTCACAGGACTGTGAAATCTGTGTTTAAGGCATGTCATCTTATTTTTCTTCTGATATTAATTCCTGTTTATTCTTATTACGTTCTGACATTATCATTATGCTTTCTTATGAACGTTGAGTACAGACTTACATCGATTGCCTTCACATAAAGAAAGCAAGTAAGTTAAGAATGTCTGCTGAGGATCCTATGGATGTTGATAATAGTCTGCGTAGAGTCGATGAAGATGTCGAGTTAGATGAGGAGAAGGTTCGTCATCTTTTCAACTAGATAGATGTTTTTTTCTGTAACTTATTCCTCCGCCCCTCTATTCCAACCAAGTTTCATGTTAATTTCAGCTGAGGAAGTTTCAGGAACTCTCTAAACAACCAGATATATATGAGAGACTTAGTAGATCACTAGCACCAAACATCTGGGAGTTGGATGATGTTAAAAAGGGTCTTCTGTGCCAGGTTCTGCAATGCTTTTGATATTTTCTTATGGTTTAGCAAAGTCCAAACAACATTGGTTCCTTTTACTGAGACAAATTCTAATCGTGAAGCTTTTTGGAGGGAATGCTTTGAACTTGGCATCTGGTGCCAATTTTCGTGGTGACATTAACATCTTGCTTGTTGGTGACCCTGGTACAAGCAAGTCCCAGCTGCTCCAGTACATTCATAAGCTTTCACCCCGTGGAATTTATACAAGTGGGCGAGGTAGCTCAGCTGTTGGTTTGACAGCTTATGTAGCTAAAGATCCTGAGACAGGAGAAACTGTATGTTAATCTTGTCTTCAATCTTTTTGTACTCAGCTGGCTTTCTCGTTGCATTTTCAGTGTCTTCGTAAACATGACCTTTTAACGTGAATGCTACCTTGTTTAGGTTTTGGAGAGTGGAGCTCTTGTTCTTAGTGACCGAGGTATCTGTTGTATTGATGAATTTGACAAAATGTCTGACAGTGCGAGGAGCATGCTTCATGAGGTTTGTTACCTTATCTTTCTTAACCTTGCTCAAAGTCGTAGCTTACAGTTTCTGGGTGCCCCTTGTTAATGGAGTATCTTGTACATAAGATTTGCACTACTGATAAATATTGTTTATCTGTCAGGTGATGGAACAGCAGACTGTTTCGATAGCAAAGGCTGGTATTATTGCATCTCTAAATGCCAGAACCTCTGTGTTGGCTTGTGCAAATCCTAGTGGCTCACGCTATAATCCCCGGCTTTCTGTTATTGAGAATATTCACCTTCCTCCAACCTTGCTTTCTAGGTATGCTGCAATCCTTCAAACAACGTGACATTATTTTTCTGAAGTCAAATTATTCCCTCATCTTCATCACCGTTGGTTTTACTAATTTTATCTCATTTTGCTTCTTAGATTCGATTTGATCTACTTGATTCTTGACAAGCCCGATGAGCAGACTGACCGAAGGCTTGCGAAGCATATTGTGGCCTTACACTTTGAGAATGCCGAGGTCTTATATTATATCTTTTGTCAGTGTGTATTATATGTTGTCAGATAGTTGTGTTTTGCTTTGATCTTCCTTCAATGGTACCATTTTGTGTCAATCTGCAGAGTGCTCAGGAGGAAGCTATAGATATTACTACACTGACAACTTACGTTAGCTATGCCCGCAAGAACATTCATCCTAAACTATCAGATGAAGCTGCAGAGGAGTTGACCCGAGGATATGTTGAGCTGAGAAAAGCAGGGAAGTTTGCCGGTAGTAGCAAAAAGGTGTGCCCTCAGAAACTTCAATATGTTTCCTACGTTGTAACCAAAGCTCATAAAAAGGCTATGATTAGTCTAACGCCTTGAAACTCTTTGAATCTTGGCACAGGTCATAACAGCAACTCCTAGGCAGATTGAAAGTTTGATCAGACTTAGTGAGGCCTTGGCTCGGATGCGCTTCTCCGAATGGGTTAGTTAAAAACTCGTATTTTAAGTCTTTGATGCAATTTCCTTTAATCGTTACAAACCAACTGAAACGGTTCTTGCGATGTATAAAGGTCGAGAAACATGACGTGGACGAGGCATTTCGACTTCTCAGAGTTGCAATGCAGCAATCAGCAACCGATCACGCCACAGGTAATTTCTTCACAGTAACTTTCAAACCCGTTATATGATCATGAGGATAAAAGATTAGCATTCAATACCAACTCTAACAATAAAACACCTGTATTTATTTTGGTGAAGGGACCATTGACATGGACCTGATAAATACTGGAGTGTCAGCAAGTGAGAGAATGAGACGTGATATCTTTGTGTCGTCAGTTCGAGACATAGCTCTTGAGAAGATGCAAATAGGAGGATCATCAATGCGCTTATCGGAGGTATTCATGCTTTACTCCTTTAGTTTCCTTATTTGCTATATCCCCCAAAGCAAACAAATCATTCTACTTTAATAGAAACAATTCTTAGTACAATGTGAAATGTTGTGCAGTTACTGGAAGAACTGAAGAAGCATGGAGGCAACATAAACACCGAAATCCATCTTCATGATGTGAGTCATCATCATTAATAAAATATTTTTGCTGCATATCAAAAGTTTTGATCTTTCCATTAAAGGACAGAGGAACTAACAAAGTATTTGTTGTTGTGACGCATTAAAACAGGTAAGGAAGGCAGTCGCAACGCTAGCCAGTGAAGGATTTCTGGTAGCTGAAGGTGATAGGATCAAGAGAGTATAATCACAAGATTCATGAAGAAAACTTGTAGGCGTTATTAATAGGTTACCCATCTCTGCTCATCCTTTTAACTATTTGTGAATTTGTAATGAGATTTAACCTTTTAAAAGATAATCTATCTAATACATTTTGAAATGTTTCATTTATATATATTTTATCTTTAATTACTTATTAATTATCATAAACTCTTTAACTTCTAACTAGTAAATTGTAAGTACATATGAAAAATAACATGCTATTGGAATTGCTCTCCATAGGAGTTAAACAAAGAGTATTATTGTTCATTCTCATCCAAAAAGTAACGGGAAAAATATCATAAAAATCCCCAACTATGTATTTTCGTTGATTTAAATCTTCAACTCTTCATTTGTTAAAATAAATACTTATTTTTTTGTTGATTTTAAAATAAATCGTAAAGTCCTGTTGACTTTGCCGATTGAGGCACAATGTTAACTGAGTTAACGGAACAATCATACGGAGTTAACTAATCGTTACTGAGAATCGTAAATTAGCAAAAGGACGTCGTTTGTGTTTGAAAAAATACATACAAATATGGGATTCGAACCCGTTACATCTGGAAGAGAAGATTAAAATCTTAACCAACCGAGCTGTGATGTTTTTATTTTATTTACCACAACACAATACTTAGCTCTTCTATATACGATCCACAATGTTTTTCTTTTTGGAATTCGACTCTGTGATAATAAATCTCGCCGGAGATGGAGAATCAGACATCGGCGGTGGAGATTCCGAAGATTCAAAATAAGAGGAGAAGCTCCACCAATCAAGAATCAAATAGGTTTAAGCTCCACCAAAAGTGATTGATTCAAAATTATCACCGGAGAGGGATGTTGATTGATTCAAAATTAAATCTGGGTTTTAGGAGTTTGTGGTTTATGGGTTTAGAAATTGTGGGTAGTTCCGATTAATTAGCTCTCTTATCATGGGTTATGGGTAGTTATTTTCTTCCTCTATTTATAATTCTCAGTTTGTAATTCTCAGACTTTGTGCTTCTCAATTTCAATAGAGCAATTTTAGTTTCAGTTCTTCTTCTTCTTTTCTGCAATTTTCTGTTTCTGTTTTATCCAACAAGCAATGATTTGGAAATATTGAAAAGAAGATTGTGTCGTCTGGTAGATGAGAAGAGTTAGGTTCCAGAGATGAAAGCTGAAGAAGAAGGCTTCGCCATTGTTCTCGCTTCTTCTTCTCGAACATAAACTGTATATATTTTGTGTTTGTATTCAATATTAAGTAAAACAGTACAGCTCCGTTGGTGAAGGAACTATTGTTCTATAAATGAGGTAACGAGTTCAAATCCTAGAATTGACGACGTCGTTTTGCACGTTAACAGTTCCCAGTAACAGATAGTTAACACCGTGTAATTGTTCCGTTTACCCCGTTAACGTTGTGCCTCAATTGGCAAAGTCAACAAAACTTTACGATTTATTTCAAAGTCAAAAGAAAAAAATAAGTGTTTATTTCACCAAATGAAAAGTTCATGCTTTAAATCAACGAAAACACATAGTTGAGGATTTTTACGACATTTTTCCCAAAAAGTAACCCCAAAACATTGTGTTTGCTCCTATTTGCGATTTCTTAATTTTCCCTCATTTGTGGTCATTAGTTAAAAAGTGATATTGTGAAAGGCTAAAAAGTTAAACGTTTTCTATTATTGAAAGTAAATATTACAAAATATTTTGACACAGGAAAAACGAAATTCTCATAAATATCACTACGGTAAGTATTTTTCCAAAAATACATTTATTAATTTTATTTTTAAAAAAATCAAAACTTGAAAATATGATATATCCAGGAATTTCTCGTGAAAAAAAAACCACAAGAAAAATTATATCCTTCATGTATGTGTTTCTCTTGAACGTGAGCAAAGGCAATTTTAGGTTTATTAACGATAGAAGAAATACATTGCTTATACTGCTCATAAGTCATAACTTAGCAAAGTTTGGTTGTACTTCTAGTATTTTCTATTCTGGATGTTTTACACCTCCCTCTTGGCTATGAGAACATTTATGTAACGGGTACTTTGAATCATCAATATAATTCATTTTTTGATGAAAAAAACAAAGAAATACATTGCTTCTAACTTAACTAGTCTTCACTTGTATTCCCCTAAACTGAATTGATCGACTTAGTTATATTTTCGTATGATATCATACCTTTTTTTTTTTTTTTTGGAAAAGCGATTTATAATCATTTTTAAAGTTTGGGCATTGCATTTACAAACTTTTTGGCATGAAAAGTTGGATTGTACAAAAGAAGAAAGTTAGTTAAAAGATTGAAACTGGGTCCACGTATCGAACATTATTGGATTTAAATAGATATGGTATGGTCTAAATGAGAAGAGATCATTCGTCAAAAAAGGTGAATAAGAAAGAAAGAAAAAAAGTGAACGATTCGATTGGTCTCAACTTTTTTCGTCTCTTATTCGTTAAGGACGTGGAACTCGTTGCTCCTTACCTCTCTTAGTGCTTTCATCTCTCTCACTTAACCTAGTCTTCTTATTAAGTCAACTAGATTCTATATTTTGATACTGCCTAGGCAAATGATTCTGTTTGTCATTGATATTGATATATGATATGATTAACCCCAAAGCACATGTATGTAGATAAAAAAATAAAAGAAATTGTTCATCTAACAAAACGGATCGGATCACGGGTACTACAATTTTTTTGAAGTTTCTAGTTGACAAAACAAATAGTATAACTAACTAATAAAAATAAATATTAAAGAGGTTTGTTTATAATTACACATATTGTTGGTTTATTTGACATGATATTTTTGATAGAAAAAAAAAAATAATAAAGCTAAATTTGTAAAATGATTGAATTTACCCCCACTGTTTGCTACCATAAACACTTGTGAAACAAACTTTTGATTTTGGAGCAATTTAAAACGTTATAATATATAACTAATGATTTTCCGAAATTGGTGTTTAACGCGATCATCATCATCCACATATGTGACATTTATATATATGTATACATCGTTACACACTACTATATAAATGTCACATTACGTGGATCAATCATACTGAACAATCGATGTGGGAATGGAATAAATCCTTTATCATTTGTCCAGCAATAAGCATATGCCTTGGTTGACGACGACCTAAGCCTATTGAAGCATATCTTCTTTTCTTTAAGCATATCATTAATTATTATTATTTTAAAGATATATTGCGACTGGTTTATTTTGATGCTTATAAAAAGATTGATATGGATGTACTAAGAAAAATACTCATATTTATTTATCGAAAGAAAAAAATAACTATTATTTCTAATTCAGATCAGTGACCTAATGAAACCTAATGAAAAAACAATAATACATCCAAAACCCATATCTTATATATACATATTTTGAGACATTTATAAAATAAATCTTCAAGCTGACACTTATTTATAAACATACCATTAACATTAAATAATTAATTTAATAAACAAATTAACTCAACTTATATTTGATTTTTTTTATAAAAACTAATTGTTTTAAAAGATAACAAACATAACTGCGGACTGGCCAGGTTTCTCGGCGTATCTTGATGACATCAAGATTGACAAGGAAGAATTTTCATCCTTCTCTTTATCTTTTATCTCTAGAAGTGCAAATGTAAGTACGGATTCTTTGGCACGCAAAGCACGTGTTTATCCGCATCATGTTTTGGTTGTACACAATTTCCCACCCAATTTGCTCGTTTAAGCTAATCTTTTGTTGACAAAAAAAACATAATTGTAAATGTATACAGATTTTATTTCCTTATAAAATAAATTATATACTTGTGAGTGAAAAGGTATAAATTATTTAGTATATGAACTACAAAATATTACACATGCTATAACACATTCTCAATATTCCAAAAAAAAAATGTATACACCATAAAAATATACACTAACGTATCATATAGGCATATACTCTCTGTTTAATTATAGAAAACAAAAACTAAGTATTTTAAAATTTTATATTCTATCTAATAACAAATTTAATGTAATTAAATTTTAAATTTTATATTCGTCGTCGACGCACTCCAAATTTCCGTGGGTGAAAACCTAGTAATATAGTAATATATGATTGACAAATAGTAGAAAAAAATCTTATTGGTCATTCACTTATACATTCCAATATAGGTGTACATTACAACAAATTTACACAAAACAAAATTGTAGTAAGAGACTAGATTCAATGGAACTTGGTGGGCTAGTAGTACTCGAATTTAATTTTCTTGTCCCTCCACAAAAGCAGAAAATGAAAATAACACTTGCGTAGACTTAATAAGAGAGAGCGTTGGTTCAAAACTGAATGTGCAACCAGTGATTTTAGTCAGACTTTTACGCCACACTGCTTTTTTTTCCTTCTAAACGGCATGATATTTTTAAATTCTTGAAACAAAATGCCAAAATCAAGAAGTTGACGTCAAAAAAGAAAAAGAAAGTTAACTAAAAATAAAAATACGTAATAAAAAATAAATAAAACACAAGACAACAAAAGAGGAAGTATAGATTCGTGTGTCACGAACCAGACGATTTATATCATTAAATATAAAATCTTCCAAACGATCGTTCGTTTGAATCGTTTCGTTTGATAAAGATACACTTTTTTTTGTTTCTTGGGTCAAAACAATACACAAAGTTAAGGATATGTTCATAGAATAATACCTTTTTTCCCATCGAAACAGTGTTGGCGACACGGCTCCACTAACGAATATTCCGTTCCTTCTTCTCAATCCCCCTTCATACATTTCCCCTGTCTCTTCCTTTTATAAGGTTTCATTTTCCCCTTCTTTATAGGAGAAAAAAATCTGAGAAAAAAATGGATCGTGTCGGAAAATTAGATTTGTTTTCCTATGTTCTTGTTCTGTGTTTTGTCCTCAACAGTTTAGTGTTGCTTTGTAATGGAGGCATCACCAGTAGTTTTGTCAGAAAACTGGAGAAAACTATTGATATGCCTCTTGATAGCGATGTTTTTCGTGTTCCTTGTGGATACAATGCTCCTCAACAGGTTTCCACCATTTCCTTTCTATTTCATATATATATATATATATATATATATATATATATTTCTAAAAACAGGATTTGTTTTGTTGTGGGTTCTCTGCTTATAATGATTTAAAGTTTGTAGCTTTTTTTGGTGGGTTTTGAGTTATCTTTTCAATATAATATTAGGTTTCCCTAAAATCATCAATCTTACTCAGTTTTGTTGTGGGTTCTGTTTATAATTATTAAATTTTGAAGCTTTTTTGTTAGTTACCACCTCTAGAAGTGGTGGTTGGTGGTGTTTTTATCAAGTTTAATATTAGGTTTCACTTTTTTCTTTTGTTCTATGAGCAAAAAGCTATTATTTGGACAATTCGGATTGATTCAAGCTTTGCTTATTGGAAGTTTTATAAAAGATATGTACTTCTTATTGTTTTGTTTCTTATTTGTGATCTAAATGGTTTTTTTTTTTTGGGGGTAAAAAGGTGCATATAACACAAGGAGATGTAGAAGGGAAGGCAGTGATAGTGTCTTGGGTGACACAAGAAGCTAAAGGATCTAACAAAGTCGTTTACTGGAAAGAGAATAGCTCCAAAAAGCACAAAGCCTATGGCAAAACCAATACTTACAAGTATTACAATTATACTTCTGGTTATATCCATCATTGCCCCATCAGAAACTTAGAGGTCCATCATCATCATCATCATCATTATTGTCATAACATTTGCTATTGTTTGTTGTTGTTATCTGATGTTGTGGTCCTCTGTTTTGCAGTATGACACCAAGTACTATTACGTAGTAGGTGTGGGAGAAACGGAGCGTATGTTCTGGTTCTTCACTCCTCCTGAGATTGGTCCTGATGTTCCCTACACATTTGGTCTTATTGGTACAGTCCTGAAACATTGTGTCATCATGGTTTTTAACAAAAAAACGCAATTGATTATCCTCTGGCATGGACTTGATCTTGTGTTGCTATTTGTTTTTTTGCAGGGGATCTTGGGCAAAGTTTTGACTCAAACATAACCTTAACACATTATGAGAATAACCCAACAAAAGGGCAAGCGGTTTTGTTTGTTGGGGATATCTCATACGCTGATAATTATCCATATCATGACAACAGGAGATGGGACAGTTGGGGAAGATTTGCTGAAAGAAGCACAGCGTATCAACCTTGGATTTGGACCACTGGAAACCATGAACTCGATTTTGCCCCTGAAATTGTAAGGCTTCTTCTTTCTTTTTGCTTTAGGCTTAAAAAAATGCTATAAGATCATTTAGTCAGACCAGGCATTACATGGACCAGACTGAGATTGAGATGGATTGTTGTTATGCAATGTGCAGGGGGAAAACAGACCGTTTAAGCCATTCAAGCATAGGTACCGTACTCCTTACAGATCATCAGGCAGCACAGAACCATTCTGGTACTCGATTAAGAGAGGACCGGCTTACATAATCGTGCTAGCTTCATATTCAGCATATGGCAAGGCGTCTTAAAAGTCTTTGAGCTTTTTTCGTGTGATATCATTAAACCAAGAGTAAGAGGATCTGAAAAATTCTTACCTTTCTTGGACAGGAAAATACACGCCGCAATACCAATGGCTCGAAGAGGAGTTCCCAAAGGTTAACAGGTCAGAAACTCCGTGGTTGATCGTTCTGATGCATTCACCGTGGTACAACAGCTACGACTACCATTACATGGAAGGTGAAACCATGAGAGTGATGTATGAGGCATGGTTTATCAAGTACAAAGTAGATGTTGTTTTTGCAGGTCATGTCCACGCCTACGAAAGATCAGTAAGATCAATAACTTTGGATCATTATGTCTCTTTAAACTATAGATGCTGAGATATGTGAGCTATTGTGAAACCAGGAACGTGTTTCAAACATAGCTTACAATGTGGTTAACGGCATTTGCACTCCGGTCAAAGATCAATCAGCTCCGGTCTATATCACCATTGGTGATGGAGGAAATATCGAAGGATTAGCCACTAAGTAAGAAGCTAACTGTTAAACATATCTGCCCAGTGGACACAAGTTTCTAGTAGATTCTAAAGATGAGTTTGAATGGTGTTTTTTTGTAGAATGACTGAGCCTCAGCCTAAGTACTCTGCCTTCAGAGAAGCCAGCTTCGGGCACGCGATATTCTCGATAAAGAACAGGACACACGCACGCTATGGATGGCATAGGAACCAAGATGGTTACGCCGTGGAGGGTGACAGAATGTGGTTTTATAATAGATTCTGGCATCCCATTGATGATTCTCCTACTTATGATTCTTGAGAACCAAAGAATCTGATTTGTTGTATTTCTATGATTCAATAACCATTAATAAATGCAATGTTAGTGAGTTTGTGTGCCTGTACTTGTTTAAGACCAAATGTACGTTAATCACACACAAAAATTTAGTAGAAGAGTATAGGTGAGAATGAGATTCCCTTCATTGTAGAAATTGTGTTTTTTCACCGTATCTTATTCACAACTTTCGCTCCAATAGTTATATTTAATCAGATTTAATAATATAACTTACAGCTGTGTTTATTTATCTTAACTCTTCTTAAAATATGTGTTTTAAAGATTCAACAATTAATCTTTTATTTTTAGAAGTTGTGTATTTTTATTATAATTATTGGTTGATAAATTTTCACTCAAGATGATAGTTTTTGTAATTTTAAAATTTTCGTATCAGAAACTTGCATTTACTTATTATAATATTTTGTTTGGTATTCTCATTTAGGATTTAAGATCACTTCTTCATAATATTTTTTTATTAGTAATACTAGATTAGGATCTGTGCTAGAGTACCGGTTAAAATTCCTTTTATGTGATTGTTTTTAAAAGTTTTTTGGATAAAACATTATGCAATAATATCATATGCTAAATATAATGGCTTGAAAAAACACCTATTTTGTAAGTTTTATACTGTTAATTTTGTAATTTATGTATGAGAAATGGTTATGATTGTTGTTTGTTTTTATTTTAATTTTTGAAATTTGAACATGTTTGGTGAAAGTTTTTAATATGCCATGTGCTTAGGTAAGATTTTATTTTCAACTGCACAATAAGATATCGAAAATCACGATTAAGTGTGATAAATTGCCAATATTTTATTTCTTTTTACGTCTTAAAGTATATTTTTATGACTAACAGTATATATTTTGTAACAATACATGGAATACTAAATATTTTATTTTAGAAATTATATAAATCATTGGAATATTCTTTTTAAGAGGATTCTTTGGAATATTCTTAAGTGTATTCATATAGCCCACAGATTGACCAATTAATCTATAACCTTTTTTTTGTAACCAACATATATTTAATCTATAACCTATTTTGTAACCAACTTATAAAAATTATATATTTTACAAAAAAGATTGTGTACTTTCGTTTTATTATATAGAGCAACTTATGAAAATAACATCTACTTTATAAGATCTATTCTAATAGATCTAGATTTTTACCTGCAACATACTGCGAATTAAGTTGTGTGATAAAGAAAAAATAATTTTTGTTTTTTATTTGATTTTCTAGTAGTGTTTAAAATTATATATTGTATTTTGATTGTTAATTCTATGACTTAACCCATATCATACCGCATATTAATTTACGACTAAATATGTAACATACCAAACAACATTATTTCAAACTTTAATTTAATCCGAGAAATCATATTTCTTGAAATTTCAACTCTTGCTCTAGCAAGAAATCATATTTCTTGGAATTCTTTCATATTATAGTGACATATTATTGATACGTGTTAACAAATCAAATTATTGTTAAAGATTTTATTTCTTTAAGTAGTATTATTCTTTGGGATATTCTCATTAAGTGTATCTGGGTATAACTAAGGAAGCCAACTCATATAACCTATTTTGTAACCAACTTATGAATCAAATAATAACTATAACTATATAACCTATAACTATTATATAGTCTACCAAAAAGAAGTTGTGTACTTCCGAAATACTAAATATTAAGCAACTGGTTTATTCCTAAAATCTTCCGAAAATGAATTAAGGTTACACCTACCATATAACTTGTAACAAATTAATATATCAATTTTCTATAACCTATTTGTAACCAACTATTAAAATTATATAGTCTACCAAACAATATTGTGTACTTCCGTTTTATTAAAAAGGGGATATATATCAATAAATGTTATGATATTTGTTACATTTTACTATAATTGTTCATAAAATAACTTATACTTATAATAAAGTATATACAAATAAATTTACAAGGTTGCCTCGATTTATTATGACTTTTTATTTAATAATTTTTAACTTAGAGTTGAGTATTTTTGCTGTAATATTTTTTATTATAAATTTTTATTTTGATGATTGTGTTTTTTTAACTCACAGTTATATATGTTTAATATTTATGTAGTTTTATAAGTTTGGATATTTAATTTAATTTTACTTGAAATGCTTCCTCGCAACATCACGGAAGTCTGAATCCTAGTATTTATATATCTAACCGCTGGTGAATATATTTTTTGCACATAGTTGGTACATTTAATTTAATACTAAGTATTACCAGCGATATAGCCCAATTCTTTTTAAAAAATGATATAAAATGGTGAGAGGAAGAATTTTCTCGGCGTTTCTGAGGGTGATTCACGCTGAAATCACTTGTTGGAAGCCAAAACAGTCTAAGTTCCAGTTTGAAGACAACTGGTGTCATTTGTTCACCAACACTGTTGAGAGTGTGAAAGGAGACTTGGCGGCAGGATCTTCTTCTTCTTCTGAGGTGTCTCTCCCTCCAGAGTCTCTTCCTCCTGTTCCTCCTCTTCCTCAAACACCTCAACCTGAGACTCCTCTTCCTGAGATTCCTCTTCCTATCTCAGAGACTGAATATGGAGACAAAATTGTCTCATTCTCTGCTCATGGATCCAGATACTCCTTTGAGTATGCATATGGAGCCATCCAGTACTCCAAGGATGGCCAAGCTGCAGACAGCTTCAATACTTGCACATTTGATGAAGAGATGAAACTCTTGTGGAAGAAGAAGAAGAAGTTTGAAGAAGTCAACAAAAAAATCAAAACTATTCTTGAAGCTTGGATCAAATTAGGCATGAAGAAGAATGGGGATGACTTGAAGAATCTCGATGTGGATCCAGGCAAGATGGCCCAGAATTTCATGGACATCGTCCAAGAAGAAAATGATCAGAAGAGGAAGGAGAAAGAGGCAAGAAAAGCTGAGAAGAAGAAGAAGGAGTAGGGCAGAGATGCAAAAGAAAAGAAGTTGGGTTGTTTCTAAAGAAATTTTCATCTATCACACCAAAAAAAGCTTATTCTTTCACAGTTAGGCAAAGTCAAATAAAGTTTCCATAGATTAGCCATCACACAAAATTATGACAAAAATATCCCTGTGAATAAACTGTTATCATTTGGTTACACAAACCAACTACAATCTGCTAAAGAATTATGAACTGAATAAAAAAATATTTTTTTGAGATGAGAAAAGGAAAGAAGAACAAGAGAAAGCGGAAGTTCAAAAAACTGTCTTCTTCACCAATACAAATTCTGGAAATTAATGAGAAATCTTAGTTTATTTTATTTTCTCAACTAATAGGAAAATTAATAATTGATCGTATAAGAGAAAATTAGTAGCAACAAACGACTAAATTCCAAAAAAAATTGGGTGAAGAGTAATCCGAAAAAAATCAGAAGAGGAGGGGTGGCATCCCAGAATCTCGTTTTTGAATTTAAATATGCTAGTATATGCTAGATTTACAGGATTTATGTGAAAAAAAATATTAAAACAAAGAAAACAAAGAATTGGGAAAATACTGTGAATGACTGCTGCAAAACTATGGTTGCAAAAGAAGATACTCATGTTGAAGATGATTGCAAATTTACAATTTTTTCCCTCATTGAATTTCTTCCGTGTACGTGTATCCAGTTTATGGTGTACGTAATATTGATTATGTGAAATTGTATATCTGTTAGACTATGTACTATTGTGAAGTTGGTGCACGTAATATTTACAGAGTTTATACATTAGAAACATATGGTTAATGTGTACGTACACATGAACAAACAAATTATTACTGTGTACGTACATGGTAATGGTAATACTAATATCTTAACTTTTCTAATGACACGATTCAAAAAAAAATAATAAAAAAATATATATATAATGAAATAGATCTTAAAAGTTAGAGAAAAGAGTTATAACTAAAAGTAGTTATAATTATGTGTTTTTACTGTAGCGAGAAAAATTTCAGTCGGTAGTGTCCGACAAATAGAGAATATAATGTAACTTCACTCCAAATTGATTTGTTTTGTGTACTAAAAAATTATTCCTTTGTAGTGTACGCAAAGAGACATTGTACATTAGATATGTTTTTGTTGTTGTTGGATTTGAAATAGTTTTGCACAACATATCGATTATAGACTGGGTTGAATATGTGTAAACCAAGTTTTCTTTTTTAATTATTTTGGTTTGTGTACCAAACATTAATTATGTTGTGTGTACGTATGTTAGTTGTGTACATTATAAACTTAATTGGTGGGTCTGATATAGTTGCACATTATGTTGTTTACGTATGTTAGTTGTGTACATTATAAACATATAATAACCCTAAAGAAATCTTGAAACATAAACTATATACGTACACAATCATTTTGAGTAAAACATACATATCCCCTAAACAAACCCTAAATTTAAACCTTAAACCGTATACGCACACGACATTAAAAATGATTAAAAGAAAAGTGATGTTTCTAGATGATCAACCATAAACGGTTGATGGCTTAAGAGAATAACGCTAACTATGAAACTGAAAGAGTCAGAACTAAAAACAAAAATTTTGGTGAAGACTGGAGATGTCTATAAGAATCTAATAGAAATTGTACACTATGAAGAATTATCCAAATTCTTGCTAAAATTCTTGCTAAACATAATCATGATTTTTAATTCATTTTTGTTGGTTAAAAACCGTATTAATGATTTACAAGCTTTCTGGATTTTATAAAGTACTCGTGTACGTACATTGACATTGCTTAAAAACCATATTAACGATTGAAATGACCGCACCCGGATTTCCAATCCTCACCGGGATCCACGGGAAACGATCTCATCGGAAGTCCATAATTCCAACAAGACAACCAGCGTAGATATCGTTCCTTACAAAAACTCCCACAAATACACCAAACCCCCACCTCATCTAGTTACTGAATCACACAACCAACCACCCCTAGCGACCGAGCAACAAAAGACGTAGGCTGGAATATTTGATTACGTCTAGCCACGGACAACACTTCCCCACGAATACTCCAATTCACTATCAAATCCTCTAGTGTCAAAAGGCACCTCCACCTAGTGTCGAACGTCACCCATCGCACCAATTGCAAACGAACACACATGGTGTCGAACGACACTCTCGAGTGTCGGTTGACACTAACGCCCAGGGCATCACTTCCGCCGATCTCTCCTCATCCAAACCTTACTCCAGCTGTCCTCCTGGGACCCAAACACACAACAACATGCTGGTGTCAACCGACACCACCTTGGTGTCTGCTCAACACCCCAACCTTACCACAATACCGTCTATAGACCACAATACAAACACTTGATTAAATCAAAAACCAACCGTTGCTTTCAAAAAACTCACCGTTGGATATGGAGCTTGTTGCACCACGAAGCTCCCCACTAAATTTCAGCCCAACCTCGAAGTAGCCATCCTAGACCAGTTCACATTGTTCGTATGTTGGTAGTGGTGTCGGTCGACACAACACTTGAAACACGACCAGTAGTCGATTTCAAGCACCTCTCGGCCACCAAAACCTAACTCCACGACCAATACTCTTTCCCCAATGATTAAGCACATACCCAACATATTCACAATGACAACAACCATAAAAACAACCCATGGATTCTTCTCAATCCATCTTACCCATGACAAATCCACCCCAATCATCCCAAAACCCTAGATAAGCCTAACATCAACCACTTACCTTGGATTAAGGACAAAATCTGAGGAAGGAACAACACCTCACCACCAGCAGAGCTTCCCCCCTCCTCCACTCCACATCATCACCACTCTCCTTTTGAATTTGCTGGACGTTTCCATATAAACCATGTGATGGAGCATGACGGGGTGAGCTAAGGAACTCAAAAAGAAAGAATGGAGCCTTAAAAATCATATATGTTTTTTTGAATGTTTATTTGTAATTCTGAATGTTCGGAATGTTTGTAATATTTCTGAATGTTATATATAATCAACAATATAATAACGTTTCCAATAACATTGTATATATATATGTGCACAACATTAATGACTTGTGTACGTACACAGTTACAAAGAACCGTACATCAAAACACAGTACTAACAAAACACATTCTACATTGATCCGTTGATGCATCATACTATGTGACTAATTTTATTTATTTTATATTTTACTTTTTTTACTGTAGCAAACGGGTTTTATTCCATGTAGTCATAAAAGGAAAACAATTCTAACTGATTTAACTAGAAACTTCATTTGGTTTGTTTGCTTCAAAGGTTCAGTTATCCAAAATTATGGAGGTGGCTAACATATGAAAAACACTTTTCACTTTGAGCTAAAGTGAATAAAAAACTCACCTCAGCTAAAGTGAATAAAAAACTCACCTCGTGATACTGCATATAATTTACCTTTGTTTCTAGTGGTAGTAATTGTTTATGTTTATGCATAAGTGATACTGCATATAATTTACCTTTGTTTCTAGTGGTAGTAATTGTTTATGTTTATGCATAAAGAAGAGAAATTATGAGATTTTAAACTTTTTAATATTCTAACCTTTTTTTGACAAATAACTTGCAATTAAAAAATTACAAGCAACACTACCCAAATATTTGGTGTTGTCTGTTTCTTTGTGAATATATATGTCCAGAGAACGCGGAACATAATGTCGTTTGATGTCTCGAGTTTTCGAGAAAAGTCAAACCCTAAAAAAATCTGCTCTTTATTTACTTTTTTTTTGTTTTCCAATAATAAGAGTATTAATAAATGATATATTCCAAAATTTACTTGGGCGTTACTCCAAATTTTCTTAATACCGCGCTGTCTTTTCTTTTTCTTTTTATTTTTTTTTGTGTGCACCGGCGGCCTCTCACATACCCTAAAGTAGCTTGATAGTTTCCATATTGCATATTCACATTCGCAGCCTCTCTTACAAAACTCTAATAAAGCTCTCTCAGCTTTGTTTTGGATCTGAGCGAGAGAGAGGTTGAAAAAAAACTATTTGCCCGAATCATCTATCATGAGTTTCCATAGCTTTTACAAGAGAGCTTTTAGCTTGTTCAAGGCTCACCCTTCTACTTCTAAGCTTCTTGTTCTCAGCACCTTCTTCAGGTCTCTCCTTATTTTTGCTTTAGATCTGGTTCACCATTCTACACATCTTCTTTTTATATTATATGCTTTGACTCATGTTTTCTTGATTTTCTCATCGTCTCTTATATTATTATTAGTCTACCGATATTTTTTACCTCTCTCTTATATGCATGAATCCGATTTTTTCGTATATTTTTATTGTGATGCATGACAATGAATAACAGCTTCATACTTTTTTTTTACTTTTCAATTCAAATCCATGTGTTTTGGTAACGTACTTCATTAGATCCGGTTTCAAATAAGTCTTAGAACCTCTAATTAATCATTATTTAAGTTTATGTCTTTATCCTCTTTCTGATCTTTATGTATTTTTTTGTGCAGCGGTGGTGATGTACTGGTGTATACAGACTCGAGTCCATTGAGACGTTTATTACACGCAGACGCAACTCTTGATGAAAATGGCCAACCAATAAGGAAGAAGAAGGTGGTCGTTCTCGGGAGTGGATGGAGCGGCTACAGCTTCTTGAATTACTTGAACAACCCTAACTATGATGTTCAA